>NC_091435.1:84921506-85239546 GCF_964237555.1 Oryctolagus cuniculus
GACCTACACTCTATCAAAATTGCGCATGCACACACACATCCATACTTTTTCCCTTGAAACATCAGGAGTTCGTAGACACAGAAACATGCAGCCTGCTGTCAGAGGATCCTGCCGCTCTGGGTCCAGCAGGCATGTGCTGTCTGTTGCCTTAAGGCAAAATCCTTTCCCCTCATGTGATTGAGGGAAAGGAAGAGCAGGTATGAAACACATCCTTTTGGATATTTTTTAAAAGCTATATTTGGCCGGCGCCGCGGCTCACTAGGCTAATCCTCTGCCTGTGGCGCCGGCACTCTGGGTTCTAGTCCCGGTCTGGGCTCTGTCCTGGTTGCTCCTCTCCCAGTCCAGCTCTCTGCTGTGGCCCAGGAGTGCAGTGGAGGATGGCCTAAGTCCTTGGGCCCTGCACCCGCATGGGAGACCAGGAGAAGCACCTGGCTCCTGACTTTGGATCTGCGCGGTGCACCAGCCGCAACGCACTGGCCGCAGCAGCCATTCGGGGGTGAACCAATGGAAAAAGGAAGACCTTTCTCTCTGTCTCTCTCTCACTGTCCACTCTGCCTGTCAAAAAATAAAAATAAAAGCTATATTTATTGATTTGAAAGGCAGAGTTACGGAGAGAAAGAGGGAGAGACAGAGAGAGATCTTCCATATGCTGGTTCATTCTCTAAGATACCCACAACACCTGGGGCTGGGCCAGGCTGAAGCCAGGAGACAGGAGCTTCACCCAGATCTCCCACGTGGGTGCAGGGGCCCAAGTACTTGGGCCATCCTCTGCTGCCTTCCCAGGCCATCAGCAGGGAGCTGGATTGGAAGCAGAGCAGCTGGGACAGGAACTGGCACCCAAATGGGATGTCAGCATTGCAGGCAACGGCTTTACTCACTACACTACAACACCAAAGCCTGGATTTTTGAAAGACATAAATGGGACTACTAACAACAACAAAATGCTCTGTCTGAATAGACCATAAAATGCTATACAGAGCTAAGGGATCCGATCCCCATTCATGCATCATATAATACAGGACAGAAACTGGAGGAGAATCGTTGGTTGCCTCCCACCACTGCCACCACCACACACCCTCATGGGGTTGGCCTTGGTGCCTCGATTTCCAAGGCAGTCACACTTTTTTGAGGATCTCCAATGTGCCAGACACTATTCTGTGCACCTGGGTGAGAAGACGGATCTGGAAGACTTTCCCTGTAGTAAAGTTTATAGCCTGGAAACAGGGCACATGAGAGGATGCAAAAAATCACACTGACGAGAGGCCCCTTGTGTTAAATAGACTAGACAGGTGGAAAGGCTGGGGAGAGAGAAGGTGGGACCATTTTGCCTAGGGGTGGAATTTAAAAGAATGAAGAGTGGGAAGGTTCCGGAAAGCATAGGTAGGTGGAGACGCCTTCTCTGTTCCCCGTTTAGCCACAGGAAGAGTTTCTTTCCTTCTGCCCACCTCTGATAGTGTTATCAAAGGAGCATTATAGGCTAACAAGTGTACAACCTTCTCTTCAATAATAAATACTTTTTTTCCCTCTGTGCAAGGAACTTGGCCAATTGTTGTCTCGAATTCTGAAAGCAAAGCAGTGGGTTGGTCTTCAGAGCCAGAACTTGTCCATGGTCACCCAGCTAGTAAGCGGTTGAGGCAGAACTGAAGCTGAGTCTGCTAACTTCCAAATTCCCTTTCTCTGAGTGGCTGTTCCATCTGGCAGTTGAGACACCCACCTCCCCCGACACTGGAGTGACCAGGTTTCATTGCCAGCTCTGGCTCCTGACGCCAGCTTCCTGGGAATGTGGACCCTGGAAGGCAGCAGGAGATGGCTCAAGTAGTTGGGTTCCTGCCACCCATGTGGAGATATTGATTGAGTTTGCAGCTTGGGGCTTTGACCCGGCCCAGCCTTACCCAGTGTAGGCATTTGGGGGAATGAACCACTGGATGGAAGATTTGTCTGTGTCTGTCTGTCTCTCTGCCTCTCAAAAGCAAACTAAAAATCAAATTCACTTTTTTTCCTCCCCTCCATACGGCTGATGGGTTGAAAACATGTGTGTCACAGAAATTTAATACTTGTTTAGTGAATGTAAATGGGTATGTCACAAACCAAAGGCTAAACTTTTACCAGGAAATCCTGCACAATAATTTGTCTGCTTCTCTACTGTCTTTCAGCCAGGGGTTCCAGGGCCAGAGATTGGGAGAAATATCCTCTTCTCACCCCACCCTGAGGCTAAGCCTCAAGCTCAAGTGATTCACCAGGTCTCTGGGGGCCTCCCTGTACTGGGGGCTGCACCTGGCAGGGCGAACACACTGAGTGGAGCCAGGATGTCAGAAATGTCTTCACAGGGGCCTGTGCTATGGCACAGCAGGTTAAAGCCCCAGCCTGCAGCGCTGGCATCCCCGGTTCAGGTCCTGGCTGCTCCACTTTTTTTTTTTTTTTTTAAGATTTATTTATTTATTTGAAGGGCAGAGGCAGAGAGAGAGAGCGAGAGAGCGAGAGAGAGAGAGAGTCTTCCATCCGCTGGTTCACTGCCCAAATAGCTGCAACGGCTGGAGCTGAGCCAATCCAGAGCCAGGAGCTTCTGGACCCAAAGCCTTGGGCCATCTTCTACTGCTTTCCCAGGCCATAGCAGGGAGTTGGATAGGAAGGGCAGCTGGGACACAAACCAGCACCCATATGGGATGCTGGCGCCACAGGCGGAGGATCAACCTACTGCGCCACAGTGCCAGCCGCTGTTCCGCTTCTGATCCACTCTTTGCTAATGTGCCTGGGAAAGCAGTGGAAGATGACTCAAGTCCTTGGGCCCCTGCACCTGCATGGGAGACCAGGAAGAAGCTGCTGGCTCCTGGCTTGGAATCAGCTCAGCTCCAGCCATTGCAGCCATTTGGGGAGTGAACCAGTGGATAAAGATGTCTCTCTCTGTCTCTACCTCTCTCTCTAACTCTATCTTTCAAATAAATAAAATAAACCTTAAAAAAGTCTTTATTTATTTTTGTTTAGCTTTTCTGTGGCTTCATTATTTCCTTCCTTCCTTCCGCTCTCACTCTCTCTCTTTGTTTTACAATGGAAAATTTCTAACACAATAGGGCAGACAATGGTACTGTGATTCCCCAGAAGCCTATCTCCCAGCTTCAATAAGGAATAACTCAGGTCCAGACTTATTTTTCCACTAATCTCTCCCTGGATTATTCTGAAGCAAATCATAACATTATATCATTTTCATCTTCGGTATGCCTGTTAAGTCCCTTTTATTTGATGAGTTCTTCTTTCTTGCAATTCATTATTGAAGAAGCTGGGCCATTTATCTCATGAAATTTCTCACCATCTGATGGTTGGCAATTGTACTCAGTGATATCGTTAGCATGTTCCCTGTCTTTGGCATTTCCTGCTAACTAGTGGTTGGATTTAGAGTAGGCAATGAGATTTAGGTTTGTGATTTTGGCAAGATTACTCAATGAGTGATTCGTTTCATCAGGAAGCAGCTAAAATCTAGTAGCAGTGAACTATTTGTCTTTTGATAGTCATTGACTATCAAAATCCAGTTTAATTAGGAATTGCAGAATTGTGATTGATATTTCCTTTCATTTTTTAAAAAATTTTATTTGGAAGAGAGAGAGAGTGAGAAATGTGTCTCTACATGCTAGGTTTGTTCCCAAAATGCCAGAGCTGGGCCAGGTTAGAGCCTGGAGCACAGAATCCATCTGAGTCTCCCATGTCAGTGACAGGAGCCCAAGTAAATGAGCCATGATTTGCTGCCTCCCAGGGTGTGTATTAGCAGGAAGCTGGATTGGGAGCAGAGGTGGGATTCCATCCCAGGCACTCAGACACAGGATGTAGGCATCCCCAGTATCAGCTTAACCTACTGTGCCAACCTTGGTGACTGATATTTTCATCTTTATACCTCCTCTTCCCTCTCCCCTCCTCTTCCCCTCCCCTCCTCCTCCTCCTTCTCCTCTTCTTCCTCCTCCTCCTCCTCCTCCTCCTCCTCCTCCTCCTCCTCCTCCTCCTCCTCTTCTTCTTCTTCTTCTTCTTCTTCTTCTTCTTCTTCTTCTTCCTCCTCCTCCTCCTCCTCCTCCTCCTCCTCCTCCTCCTCCTTCTTCTTCAAGATTGATTTATTTATTTGAAAGGCAAAGTTACAGAGCAGCAGAGGCAGAAAGAGAAGTCTTCCACCTGCTAGTTCCCTCCCCAGATGACCGCAGTGGCAGGAGCTGAGCCGATCCAAAGCCAGGAGCCAGGAGCTTCTTCTAGGTCTCTCACATGGGTGCAGGGGCCCCAGGGCCATCTTCTACTGCTTTCCCAGGCCATAGCAGAGAGCTGGATCAAAAGTGGAGCATCTGGGACTCAAACTGGTGCCCATATAGGATGCTGGCACCTCAGGCAGCGGCTTTACCCAATATGTCACCCAATATGTCTAGTTCTTCTTTTAACAACTGTAATACATCCAAAAATGTAGATTTTCTTCACCTAGGTTAAACTAAGATACATCTATCATTGGAGAGGTAAGGTGATCACTTTATTTACCAATTTTCCATATAATGTAGGATCCCTAGCACCCACAGGATGATCAATAGATTTTTTTTTTGAAAAATGAAAAAAGGTTTGTTTATTTTGGTGCAAAGAATTTTGATAATAGATTTAAATTATTTAAAATATCAGTATATCATGACTTCCAACATATTTGATGAGTTTCAATCCATTGCAGCTATAATTCTTACTGATGCTCAAATGATTCCTGTTTAGTTAGTAGGAGCCTCTTCAAGTTGATGTCTGAGTCCTTTTGACAGCTCTTCTGACCTTGTTAGGTTTTCACTCTCTGTGTACAGCATGATATTCCAGGCTCATCTTGTGCATTTCCTTCCCTGGACCTCAACTGTAGAATCAGCCATTTTCCCAAGGACCCCTGTCCCTTTCAGCAAATGATGTTCCGGGACTACATATCTCTAAATGTGTGCAAAGAGTACTTGCTCCTGAATTAATGATGGTTTCTATAGATAATTTTTATAAAGCAATTCATGAATTTTATTGATATTTCAAGTTCTTAACCAACTTCCTTTCTCCCATGTCAAACATCCCAGCTTTCAAACAACCAACACAATTACTCATTACTTTACCCTGCCGTACATACAAAACAGACTTAACAACAACAATACCAGCCACCACATTTCATTACTAAAAATAGTTTCAGATATTTTGCAAGTCTTTTGGGTTTGGTCTGGGCTTGGTTGTTAGGGATATCCCATTAGGGATATACAAATTCCTGAGTTTTAAAGGTCATTTGCAATAGTTCTTCACTCTGTAGTCATGCCACCAACTTAAATGTGCTTGCCTCATTTTGTCAAAATTTTGTTTTTATTCTTTTCTAAAATATTTACAAACTTCCAAAGTAAATCTACAAGCCAAGATACATTTGCAAAGTTCAGCTTCTGTCCCTCTCTTCTCTATCAACCTCTGTCCTACTATAATGTATATATTCACACTTTCCCCCCAAATAATAGTGCACTGTAATCCTTTGTTTCACCCTGCTTGTTGTTACATAATGCTGTACCCTGGTGGTCCAGAAGCAAGAGAGGAACACTCTTCCTTTGTAGCACTCCCTTGCTTGCATGTGTCCTCACTTGTCTACTCTGTCCTGTGGGTGGACATTGAGTTATTTCCAGTCTTTGGATACCACCACTAATGCTCCAATGCATTGCTTTGTGTAGACTGTTTTTGGCTGCATGTATTTAGGAGCCCTTCCTAGAAGTGACGTTTCTAGGTCAAAGGGCAAACGTCTGTGTGAAATTGTTAGATACCGCCACATTTTCCAAGAAACGTACTTCCGTTGGGGAGGGGTTGTACCTGTGACTAGATAAGACAGGCATTCAGATGTGGAGGAAAGAGGGGGCGCCCTCCCCACAGGGCTGCCAGGAACCCCTCTCTAGGAGGGGTCCACCTATCTCATGGGCTGAGAAGATTAGAGCCCCTCCTGTGAGATTAGGGGCCTCACAGAGAGGAGCAGGGAGCCCTCCCCTTCTCCAGGCTGTGGCCTCAGCCCACCGAGCCAGCTCAGTGGAAGAAAGGCAGTGGGTGCGCGAGTTCAAATCAGCCTCATCCCCTACAAGGTGCGCAGGGAAAGCGGCAGCTCACTGCTCTCCAAATGCCCGCAGCTCTCTCAGGAAACCAGGCTACGCTCAGGGGGCGGGGCCACGTGCCGGCAGCTGCAGGTCCGAAGAGCACCACCCGGGAAGGGAAGGGCCGGCCACCTCCCTGGGCTGGGGGGACCGTGGTCTTTGTGTTTCTCAGCGCTGTTGTTTCACAGTGTCTCCATAGGGCAAGGGCGTGCCCCATCTGCCGCAGGCACTGTCTGGTGAGAGGTGTACCTGCCCAGCTAGTTTACAACCTTGTACCTGCAAACAGATGGCACTGTCGCTGACACCTGCGCCAGACTTGGCCACACAAACCTTGGATTATCAGCCTGTATGGAGGGACCTCGCTTTGCAGGTGAGGCCGGGAGTGTGCCCAAGATTGGGGTCCCATCAATATCACCACGATGTTCTTAGGGTCCCTGCTGTTGTCATTCAGCAGCTGGTAGAACTAGGGCCACTCAAGCAGGAGCCCCCTCCAAGGCTGTAACAAGACACCCTGTGTAAAGATTAAGGTCAAGTACAGGGACTGTGATTGTTAGTAGGCACTTGATAAATGTTTAACAAATGATTAAACAAACGATGTGTGGGGGAAAAACGTATAGTGGAAATAAGTGTCCCTGGAGTTTACACTGGGGATGGGCAGGGCACAGAGGGAGGCTGGGGGGTGGACACATTGGCATTGTTGTCACATAGTAGGGAAGGCTTCTCAGAAGGAAAATTGCATCAGCATTTGGTCCAATCTGAAGCCCGGTTTCTTTGCGGCAAGATCCTGGTCAGAGGAGCCCTGTAAGGAAGTTGCGAGGAACAGGGTCCAAAGGTAACAGAATGATAGCTAACACTGGGCAGGTGTTACCTGCCCTGGGGACCCCGCACACGGATTTGCCTGGCTGACCTCCTGTCATCCTCACCACAGCCCCAGGAGGTGTCACAGCTGTCATCCCCAGGGAACTGAGACCCAGCTCACCCGCAGCCCAGTGACAGCCAGACTGTTCAGCTGGGACTCTGAGCTCGCCCAGGCCGAGGGCAGCCTCAGGCAGCTCTGGAGCAGAGCAGTGACATGGTAACGTTGGTGAGACAGACAAAAGGCAGATGCTGGGGTAGGCCTTTGGGGCCACTGTCAAGAGGTTACTTAGACAGCTGTATCCCACACAGGAGTGCCTGAGTTCAAGTCTCAGCTCCTCCGCTTCCAGTCCAGCTTCCTGCTGATGAGCACCGAGGGAGGGATTAGATGATGGCCCAGGCAGTTGGGGTCCTGCCACCCATGTAGGAGACTCAGATTGAGTTCCTGGCTCCTGGCCCGGCTCTGGCTGTTGTAGGCATTTTGAGGGAATGATCCAGTGGAAGGAAAATCTAGCTGTCTCTCTGCCTTTCAAATAAAATGAAAATTAAAGAATAAATATTAAAAATTTGGAAGTGCCGTACGGTACAAAAGTTAGCAGTTTGGACTTTGACACCATGCTGCCTGGTTTTCTAAAATTCCAGTTCTGCTACTTGCGAGCTGTGTGATCTAGGGCACATTATACAATTGCTCTGGTTCCTCAGCTGTGAAATGGGCGTGCTCGTGATACCCAGTCAGTAGGGCTTTTACAAGGGGTAAATGAGGTAACACAGGTAGAAGAGTTAGAACAGCGATAGCCACGTGTGTGCACAGCTGTGAGCTGTTATCAACAAGTCAGCTGTTTGCCAGATGGACTAGAGAGAGACCAGGAGCAGGGATGCCTGCAGGAGGCAGTGCCTGAACCAGCATGCTGGGGGTGGTGGCAGCTGGGACTGACAGTGAGAGATTCAATTTTTTGCAAAACGATATTCGGCTTTATTTTTAAGAAGAGAGAAGGGTTCCTCTGTAGATTTCAGAAAAGCAAAGCCAGCAGTCAGCCAGCAGTCGGGCTAATTCATGCAAGCCTCCAGCAGCCTCAAGATTACTTTGGTAGAACTTCAAGCAGTAAGACATAGCTGGATAAAATGATCTGGGTCTGTCCACAGAAATAAACAAGATCTGCTGCAAAAAAGGTCAATATAAAGTTTATTTGGGAAAGAATAGCAGTGACCTAGGCCTGAGGGTCAGAAGCCCAAGGCTTTTCAAGGAGCCTTGGGAAGTGTTCCAAAGCCGTCAATTCTAATCAGAACTTCTGTATTACACTGTGAGCACACACTGGCTCCACCTAAAAAGGACTTTAGGTGAGCAGGGTCGGGGTGTGTGTGAATTTCTTACTGGTTGCAGATTACTTTCTTTAGAATGTGATTGGTTCTAAGGAACTTCAGAGACAGGGAGAATGTTGTCTCTAAAAAGAAGATACTGAAGGGTCTGGCGCTGTGGCATAGCAGGTAAGGCTGCCGCCTGCAGTGCTGGCATCTCATATGGGCACCAGTTTAAGTCCCGGCTGCTCCACTTCCAATCCAGCTCTGTATGGCCTGGGAAAGCAGTAGAGGATGGCCCTAGTGCTTGAGCCCCTGCACTCATGTGGGAGACCCGTAGGAAGCTCCTGGCTCCTGCCTCCTGCCGTTGCGGCCAACTGGGGAGTGAACCAGTGGAAGGAAGACCTCTCTCTGCCTCTCCTTCTCTCTCTCTCTTTCTGCCTCTCCTCTCTCTGTGTAACTCTGACTTTCAAATAAATAAATAAATCTTTAAAAAATTCATTTTTTTAAAAAAAGAAGATACTGACTCATTTTAAGGACATTTCTGGGGATAGATAAGGAGCACACTGATGAAGAAGATTGCTTAAGGTTATTCCCGATGGCTGAGACAAAAACAGACCCTATGTGCACCTCGCCCAAATCAAACTGATCTGATGGATGAGATAGTCACTCCTCAGACACCTCTCAGTAGGTATTTCTGTTGAATGCCTTATAGGCTTTGTAGGTGCAGTTTATTCTCAGGTCTATGCAATTCTGATTAATAAAATATTGAGATGGTACTGTAGATTCTTCAAATGCTGATATTTAAATCTTTAAAAGTATATATGAATGGTGTTGGTGTTGTGGTCTAGTGGGTTAAGTCGCTGACTGCAATGCTGGCATCCCATATGGGCATTGCTTTATGTCCTGGTTGCTCCACTTATGATCTTGCTACCTGCTAATGTGCCTAGGAAAGCAGCAGAGGATGGCCTAAGTACTTGAATCCCTGGCATCCCATGTGAGAGACCCGGATGAGGCTCCCAGCTCCTGGCTTTGGCCTGAACCAGCCCTGGCAGTTGTAGCCATTTGGGGAGTAAAGCAGTAGATGAAAGATTTTCTCTCTCTCCCTCGCTCTCGCTCTCTCTGTAACTTTGCCTTTCAAATAACTAACTAACTAAATAAATAAATAAAATACATATAGGGGCCGGCGCTGTAGTGTAGTGGGTAAAGTTGCCGCCTGCAGTGCCAGCATCCCATAGGGGCGCCAGTTCATGTCCTGGCTGTTCCACTCTGATCCAGCTCCCTGCTATGGCCTGGGAAAGCAGAAGACGGCCCAAGTGCTTGCACCCACGTGGGAGACCCAGAGGAGGCTCCTGGTTCCTGGCTTCGGATCTGCACAGCTCTGGCTGTTGCAGCCAACTGGGGAGTGAACCATTGGATGGAAGACCTCTCTCTGCCTCTCTTTCTCTCTCTGTGTAACTCTTTCAAATAAATAAATAAATAAATCTTAAAAAAATACATATACATGTTAATGGTCTTCAAAAGTTCATGGAAAATTCATATTATAAAAATGCATGGAATTTAAAAATTTGGAACCAAAATCTTATATTTGAATTGCATTTTCCATGAACTTTTAAACAATTTTTAGTTAATACTTAATAAATTGTACATATTTGGGGCCAGCACTGTGGTGAGCCAGTTAAACTGCCACATGCAATGCCAGTGTGGAGTCAGACAAGTTAATAGGTTGGTCTTGGTGGAAACTGAGGATGCAAAATGCTTGCTTCCCCAAAAAGTTATCTTTAGCAAGATCAAAGTACCGAATCCCACGTGTTTCTCAGCAGAAGCTGCCTTTAGCAAAACAAAAATGCCTGCCCACTCCTTGGGAGCATCCAGTACTGTGAGACTAGCGGAGGAGCAGCGTTCCATCCTTCTGAGCTCCTGGTTTGCTGTGAAAACAGGTTACCTCTCCCACCCTTCCCGGATGAGCAAGCCAGACAGGGCAAATAAGATGACAAATCAGGCCTTGTGATGGGTTTTGTCCCTGCTTTGTAACCCATTGTTACTGATTCACAGTTTTTTCCCCCAAAATTGTGCTTAAAAACCCCACTATATGTTTCTAACTCATTAGAAACATACCAGGGGATTCCAATTCAATCCCATCAAGGTGTCCAAGTGATCAATTTCTGTTCACAATTGATCATAATGATAGGACTAAGAGTCAAAGGGATCACATAAACAAGACTAGTGTCAGCAAACACTAACTGATAGAATAAAAAAGGGAGAGAACGATCCAACATGGGAAGCGGGATACACAGCAGACTCATAGAATAGCGGATGTCCTAAACAGCACTCTGGCCTCAGAATCAGCCCTTAAGGCATTCGGATCCAGCTGAAAAGCCCATGAGAGTATTTCAGGCATGGAAAGCCAAGACACTCTGGCAAAAAAAACAAACAAACAAACAAACACACACCTAAATGAAAGATCCCGGTGGAAAGAACAGGTCATCAAAGAAGGAGGTACCTTTCTCTGAAGGGAGGAGAGAACTTCCACGTTGACTATGATCTTGTCCAAATATGATCAGAGTTGGTGAACTCAAAAGGCTTCCATAGCCTTGGCAACTCATGACAAGAGCCTAGGGTGATTACTGACACCATAAACAAGAGTGTCAATTTGTTAAGTCAACAACAGGAGTCACTATGCACTTACTCCTCATGTAGGATCTCTGTCCTTAATGTGCTGTACATTGTGATTCAATGCTATAACTAGTACTCAAACAGTATTTTTCACTTTGTGTTTCTGTGTGGGTGCAAACTGATGAAATCTCTACTTAATATATACTAAACTGATCTTTTGTATATAAAGAGAATTGAAAATGAATCTTGATGTGAATGGAAGGGGGGGGGGTGGGAGGGAAGTTATGGGGAGGAGCCATTGTAATCCATAAGCTGTACTTTGGAAATTATATTCGTTAAATAAAAGTTAAACAAACAAACAAACAAAATCCCACTACCTCCAGCCCCTTTGGGTTTTGCCCCTCTTGGAGCCCCCTCCTGGCCACTCCACCAGGAGGTCTCTGATTTAAATAAACCTTGCTTTTCTCTCTGCCTTGTCTGCTTGGAAATTCTTCCATGTGAGAGACAAAGAGCCTAGGTAATCTTTTCTGCTGCTGCCATTTGCCCCGAACACCAGCATCTTATATGGGCGCAGTTCAAGTTCTAGCTTCTCCACTTCTGATCCAGCTGCCTGCTAATGTGCCCAGGAAAGCAAAGGAAGATGGCTCAAGTACTTGGGCCCCTGCCACCATGTGGAAGACCCGGACGGAGTTCCTGGCTCCTGGTTTCCACCTGGCCCTTGTGGCTATTTGGGGAGTGAATCAGTGGATAGAAGATCTCTCTCTCTTTACCCCTGTTCCTCTCTTTCTTATTTTTTAAAGATTTACTTTATTTATTTATAACTCAGAATTACAGAGAGAGGAGAGAGAGATCCTCCATTTGCTGGTTCATCCCCCCAGTTGGCCACAACAGCTGGGGGGGCCAGGCAGAAGTCAGAAGCCAGGATCTTCTTCCTGGCCTCCCAAATGGGTCCAGGGGCCCAAGGACTTGGACCATCTTCCACTGCTTTCCCAGGCCACAGCAGAGAGCTGGATTGGAGAAGGAGTAGCTAGGACTAGAACTGGCGCCCATATGGGATGTGGGCACCACAGGTGTAGGCTTAGCCTACTATGCCACAGCACCCGCCCCGTGGCTCAACTTCTGATTCCATGGCCCAAATAGTTGGGTCCCTGCCACCCTTGTGGGAGGCCTGGATTGGGTTCCCAACATCTGGCTCCAGCTTTGGCCTGGCCCTGGCTGTTGCGGGCATCTAAGGAGTGAACCAGTGGATGGGAGTGTTCTGTGTCTCTTAAATAAATAAAATAAATTTTAAAAAATTTAAAAAGGCTTTTGGTGGAAACAGGACAATTAGGAAAGGACCTCGTTTTTTTTTTTTGGGTGAGACCGTTCCTGGAGACAGCTGGATCTGAGATTCTTTGCACAAGAATTCCAGAAACGAGACAGTGGCAGTAAGCGTGCTGGTCAAGTTTAATGAAGATAATGGACGTGCAGATCAGGCGGACATCTCAGGAATGAACTGAGGGCTCCCTGCCTTTGGCCTGGCCCAGCCCTCGCCATCGTGGCCGTCTGGGGGTAAACTGGTGGATGGACGATCTCTGTCTCTCCCTCTCTCTATATAACTCTGACTCAAATAAATAAGTAACTCTGAAAACAAACAAAAACAGCTGACAGCCCAGCCTGCTGTAGACCGGAGTGTTTATAGCTATGGGTATGGCTATATGGTTTCTCCTCCCTCTTCCTCTTCTGGGGTAGTGGTGGGTGGAGGGCTTGCTGGGCGTGGAATTCCTGGAATTCCTCCCAGGTCTTTCTCTGCAAGGTGTTATTGGATCTACCTGTCACCCTTTCCCCTGCACAGGGCAAGCTGCCTCCAGGGGAGGGACCCACTTAGCAAGGTCGCCCACCCTGGGCCAGACTTCAGAGGTGCGAATCCTGGTCTGCTTCTGAGGCAACTTCTACCCTTCTGCCTTCATTCAAATGCCCAAAAGTTCCACTTTTGCTCTTTAGCCCCTTTCACACAGAGGCTGGTGTCGACCTTGCTACCTGTCAAGACCACACTTCCGAACAGTGGGTGCAGGCTCAGAGGGCCCAGAAGGCCCTGAGCTCTGTAGCCAGCTGGGCTACCAGCTGCCCGTGTCACCTTGGCAAAATCCTTCTTCCTGTTCTGGGCCTCGGTTTCCCATCAGTCAGATGAAGCTTTTATATCCAAGATCTCTAATTCTCTCCCAACCAGAGTTCGTCCAGCTGCACCTGGCGCACCGATGGCTCCCACGAGGGAGGCAGGTGCTGGCAGCTGGGATCTCGGCAGTAGTTTGAAGACTCAGGGGTGGGTGAGGGGAGGAGGCAGCAGGATAAGAGGAAACCTCCCTTGCTCTGCCTCTAAGCTCCCTTAAAAGCGGTCCCTCGGGCCCTGCCAGAGCCCTCCGTCAGAGGAAGTCAAGAGCAATGGGATTTAGCTTAGCCGCAGTCTCTTCCACTTGGTTGGTTCCTGACTCAGGCTTTGTTTTTCTGCCAGATTAGAGAAGAAAGGGAAGGTTGTTTTGAAAAGTTCACTCTCCTTAGCGCTGGCATCAGAGTTACAACAGCAGTGAAACCGGAACCGTGGCGGAGGCGGCTGCCCAGCAGCGCTCGTGTTTACCCGTGGGTGCACGGGGTTGGGGTGGGGAGCACCACCTGCCCAGGTGTGTGGCCTGGACCTGGCCTCAGGTAGGGGCACAGCACCTCCCACTCAGGACAGCCTGTCAGAGAACAGACAGGCACTCTTCTGAGAAAAGCTGCGTTTTCAAATAAAACAGAACGACAAACCATAATGGACAGGTTGAATGCATTCCAATGAATCCTGATGCACACAAATACATGGGGAGACAGGTTTTTTTTAAAATATATTTATGTATTTGAAAGGCAGAGTTACAGAGAGGCAGAGGCAGAGAGAGAGGTCTTCCATCCCCTGGTTCACTCCCCAAATGGCCGCAACAGCTGGAGCTGAGCCAATCTGAAGCCAGGAGATTCTAACTGGTCTCCCATGTGGGTGCAGGGGCCCAAGGACTTGGGCCTCTTTCACTGATTTCCCAGGCCATAGCAGAGAGCTGGATCAGAAGTGGAGCAACCAGGACTCGGACTGGTACCCATATGGGATGCCTGCACTGTAGGCGGCAGTTTTACCCACTACACCACAGCACTGGCCCCCTTCTTTTTTCTTTTTTTTCCAAATAAAATACCGGTTACACCATGTAATGGAATAGCACCACAGAGGGAGGGTGTCCATTTGCCCTGGTTGTTAGCCAGCATCTGTGCCTCTACCATTCCCTTCAGGTTGCAAAAACACTTAGGAATTTAAAAATCAATTGTAACATAGAGTGATTGATAGACATTTTATGGTTTTTTTTTTTTAAATATTTATTTATTTATTTGAATGTCAGAGTTACACACAGAGAGAAGAAGAGGCAGAGAGAGAGAGGTCTTCCATCCACTGGTTTACTCCCCAATTGGCCGCAACGGCGGAGCTGTGCCAATCCGAAGCCAGGAGCCAGGAGCTTCTTCCGGGTCTCCCACGAGGATGCAGGGGCCCTAGGACTTGGGCCATCTTCTATTGCTTTCCCAGGCCACAGCAGAGAGCTGGATTGGAAGTGGAGCAGCTGGGTCTCGAACTGGTGTCCATATGGGATGCTGGTGCTGCAGGCGGCAGCTTTACCCACTACACCACAGCGCCGGCCCCTGATAGGTATTTTAAAAGTCTTTATTGGCTCTCAGATTTTCTTTATTTTAGATATTTATTTACTTATTTGTTTGTTTTCATTTTATTTGAAAGCATAGAGTATAAGGACAGAGAGAGACAGAGATCTTCCAACTGCTGGCTCACTCCCCAAATGACCGCAACAATCAAGACTAGGCCAGGCAGAAGCCAGAAGCCTGGAACACTATCTGGGTCTCCCATGTGGGTAGCAGGGGCCCAAGCACTTGGGCCGTCTTCCGCTGTTTTCCCAGGAGCATTCTCAGGGAGCTGGATGGACAGTCAGGCGGTAGAGACGTGAGCCAGCGCTCATATGCAATGTGGGCATCGCAGGAGGCAGCTTAAGCCACTTTCCACAACGCTGGTCCCCTGGGCTTCTCTGGAAGAGCCTGCCCTGGTGCCTCCGCGGGTGAACTGGTGGCCCAGGAGCTCGAATGTTCCAAGCAAGTCGGGACGGCCGAGGCAAAACCCAAAAGAGAAGATGGTCCAGAGGTGAGTAGAGACAGAAGTGTGTTCCTGGCTCCCTGGACGCGGAGTGGACCGCAGAAGACTGGCAGTGACTGAGACCCCATCTCAAGGTGCAGCCCCCCGTGCAGGGGGCATCGGAGGAAGCCGAGGCGCCAGGGTGTCTGATTTCCCGAAGGACTGCAGCCATGTGCAAGGGCGCCCGGGGCACAGCGCCACTCACGCTCTCAGTCACTCCCACACCTACCAAAGCCTCACGCACAGGATCCTGGCACAGAGAGCAGAAGGTGGCCACGGCGGCGGGTGTCAGCATGGGGGACAATGAGGACGAGTGGACAGCAGGGGATGGGCAGAACCAGGAGACGCATCTGCACCTCGTGAGTGAGTTATTCATGCAAACATCTGAGCACCATCTTCTAGGTGTCAGAAAGAGTTTTAGGCATGAGGGAGAGAGTGGTGGACCAAATGCCCTTATAGATATATAGAGGGAAAACAGACAATAAGGAATCTGTTTTTAATATGGCAGATGGCAGTTAACGCTTTGAGAAAAACAAATTGGGACGAGGGGTGAGTAGTGCCAGAAGGAGGGGAGCGCAGCTCTGGGTGCTCAGCTGGGCCTCCGTGAGATGTGGTCCTGGTCAAAGAGCTGGAAAAGGTGAGGTCACACCACGGTGTGGAGGCAAGGGGTACGGCAAGTGGAAAGGCCCCTGGCCGGGAAGGAGCCTGGTGCGTTAGGAAGAGCAAGGCAGCCAGCGTGGCTGGGGCTGAGCAGGGCATGGGGATGGGGAGAGGCGGTTGGAAGCTACAGTCCCCTGAGTGGGCCACTGGCGTCTCTGAGTGAGATGTCAGGGAGAGGTCGTAGGAGGCCATGTCCAGGGGCGGCCAAGTGTCTCTGTCAATGCCTGCTCAAGGACACTGGGGAAGTGACTCAGCCTAATCAAGCTGACCGGGAGCAATCTGAGTAAAACCTAAACAGGGTTCTCATTCTCCTGGAAGGAATGGACAAATCCTGCCCTTAAAAGGCAATGGCTTTGAAGTCTAGAGTGTGAACCCTCAGGGCACGGC
Organism: Oryctolagus cuniculus; assembly: GCF_964237555.1. Taxonomy (NCBI): domain Eukaryota; kingdom Metazoa; phylum Chordata; class Mammalia; order Lagomorpha; family Leporidae; genus Oryctolagus; species Oryctolagus cuniculus. The sequence continues at coordinate 84,937,602 of NC_091435.1, forward strand.
GCCTGGGGAAGGCACCTACCTCCCTAAACCCAAAAGCAATGGAAGAAATCTCAGAGAAAGATCAACAGACTTGACAGTGCGCAAATGAGATATTTCTTTTATTTACTTATTATTTTTTAAAAGATTTATTTTAGGGGCTTGTGCAGTGGCGTAGCGGGTAAAGCCCATATGGGCTCCAGTTCAAGTCCTGGCTCTTCCACTTCTGATCCAGCTCTCTGCTATGGCCCAGGAAAGCAGTGGAAGATGGCCCAAGTCCTTGAGCCCCTGCACCTGTGTGGGAGACCTGGAAGAGGCTCTTGACTCCTGGCTTCAGATCAGCCCAGCTCCCCCTGTTGCGACCATTTGGGGACTAAACCAGTGGACAGAAGACTTCTCTCTCTCTCTCTGCCTCTGCCTCTCTGTAGCAATAGAGAATGGAAGAGATTGAGAGAGATCCTTCATCTCTCCATTGCTTTCCCAGACCCATCCTCCACTGCTTTCCCAGACAGATTAGCAAGGATCTGGATTGGAAGTGGAGCAGCTGGGACTTGAACTGGTGCCTTTATGGAATGACAGCATTGTAGGTGGCAGCTTAACCCATTATGTCACAGTGCCACCCCCATTATTTATTTATTTATTTGAAAGAGCTAGAGAGAGAGAGGGAGAGACAGATAGAGAGAGCTTCCAACTGCCAGTTCACCCTCAAGATAGCCACAATGGCCAGAGCTGGGCCAGGCCAAAGCTAGGAGCCAGGTACCCTATTTGGGCCTACCACATGGGTGGCAGTGACCCAAACACTTAGGCTATCTTCGGCTGCTTTCCCAGGCCACCAACAGGGAGCTGGATCAGAAGCAGAGCAGCCGGGACAAAAACCAGCACCAATATGGGATGCCAACATCACAGTCTGTGGCCCTACCCATTAATATCACAGAGCCAGCCCCACAAATGAGATATTATTTCTGCAAATTCAAAGAGTTAAACATGAGATTAAAAGGCAAACAACAGACTGGGCAGAGTATTTTCAGCAAGGCTAAATTTGAAAGTTCACATCTAAACAATGTATGTAAGTCAGTCAGAAAAACACAACACTCTCACAGGATAGGTAATTCACAAGAGGAAGTACAAATAACCAACAAATATTTACTAAAAATGCTTAAATGTATTGACATTTATATAAATGAATATTAAATGAGATGCTGTTTCTGCCTTTAAATTTGCAAAGTGTCTTCTGAGATGAGAAGACTCATGTAATCTCGAGCATGGTAGGAGGTAAGAGTGTCACCTGGGAAATCTTTCTAGAAAGCACACAGTACTGAAGCCATTCCTTTCTCCTTGATCCCTGGATATCCAGCCTGCAGAACTCTGGGAAACCCTTGTCTCCACCGTGGGGTCTGTGGTGCTTTGTCGTGGCTACCCTAGCAAAGCAACACTTTCCCAAGGCCTTCTCTGTGCACCTGCGTTCGTCACATCAGTTACAGATGTGTGCCTCCCAGAGTTGGTATCCTCAAACCCAGTCCAGTGCCTGACTCTTGAAAGGTGAAATTCAATAGATGCAGAATGAACTCATTTAATATGGAAATTTAATTGATTAACTCATTTAATAAGGAAAATGATACACAATGTAAGTGACAATGAGAAATGAGATAAGCAAATTCTGGCATAGCCATATGACTAAAATGACACACAATCATTTTCAATAATGTAAAAGAAATGTTAACGGATTTGTTTTTAAAAGATTTATTTTATTTATTTGAAAGGCAGAGTTACAGAGAGAGAGAGAGGTCTTCCATCCTCTGGTTCACTCCCTAGATGGCCACAATGGCCAGCGCTGGGTCAGGCCTAAGTCAGAAACCAGAAACTTCTTCCAAGTCTCCTACGTGGGTGCAATGGCATAAGGACCTGGGCCATCTGTGGCTGCCTTAACAGGCACATTAGCAGGGAGCTGGATTGGAAATGGAGCAGCTGGGACGCGAACCAGTGCCCATGTGGGATGCCAGCATTGCAGGTTGTGGCTTAACCCATTACGCCACAATGCCAGCCCCTGATGTTATCTAAGTGGGAGAAAAAGTAGAGTAACAGGCTCTATCTTCAGGATGAGCCCAGCTTTATTGAAATAAATCCAAAGCATCCGAAAGGAACCATGCAGAAGGTTTCCAGGGGCCTCTCTCGGACAGCGGGTTAAGGATGCCTGTCTTCCCTCTGGCTTGCTATTTCTGAAACGTACGCTTCTGGGGTCTCTTCCCGAAAGCCTTCCTTTCTGTGCCCAGGGAGTCTGCACACAATCAGTGCTTCCCTCCTGGCTGGGTTTCTCTTTCTGTGTTCCAGATTCCTGTTTCCTTGTTTTTCTGTTTTACTGGACCATAAACTCCTTGGAAGAGGAGCAGTGTTTTTATACCATTGTTCCTTCAATGGCGCCTTCTAAAACAATCATTCGTTCAATAATTCTTCAATGAGTGCTGGAAATAATAAGAAAGAAACCTGCTTTTGAAAAGAAAACTTGAAAGAAAGAAAGAGAGAGAGAGAGAGAGAAAGGAAGGAAGGAAGAAAAGGAAACTGTTGTGAAAGCTCGTTTCCTTGTGTTTGTGACCACCCAGCAAAGAATGAAGGGCAATACTGATTCAGATAATAGCCTGGCACTGAACAAGAGACAGGATTGGCCCACAGGGAAGAGAAGGACTTTGTGATCTGGATAAAGTTTCTGAAAGGCCCAGGGTGCAGTATGCTAAGAGTGGGGGAATGCAACCTGACCGCATGCTGTCAGAGCTTTTCAAGATCTCTTGCCAGTGGGTCCACCGGCTCCTGGACAGCTCCGGGCTGTGGCAAGACACCACCCGCACCCTGACAGTGAAAGGTCGCCAGCAAAGCACAGTCTAGTGGCTGTACGCTGCCGCTTGTCCTTTTGCAAGCTCAGCCTCCTCCATGTCTGGGAGAATCAAGCAATGAATACTCACACCCGCACTGAGAGATGAACCTGGACCGGCTCCGGCATTGTAGATCAAGGCCGTCTTTCCCAGCTGAAAAGCTGCAGGGTGCCTGTGAGACCCCCGCAGAGGCCCCCACCACGGACCCACACTCTGGGTTCTCCCTAGCTCCACTCCTGCACTCAGAACAAGATGGAACCCACTGGGCCTGAAGTGAGGGGAGGCGCTTAGCACACAGCTGCCAGCTTTAGCTTGTGCGTGAATATTCCTCCCCGTCAGGTGCTAGCTGGTGTCTGGTTTGCTTGGCTCCGAAAGCTTGGTTTTCAGGCTTTAAAGAAATCCCGACAGACCTGGATGGACGCTTCTTAACGATGGCTGTGATGTAGTAAATCAACACCCTATTAGGGAGTCGTTCAAGTAGTAACTATTTAGGAACTTATTACAAGAGAATTGCAGCACAAAGCCCTCAGGCAGGAAGGGATGCTGCTAATCTGTTTTAACAGAACAGCCCTGGCTGATACTTGGCAAAACAGGGCTGAGCTACTGGTCATATGCCCATTCACACATCTCAACAAACCGAAAGGTTAAGCACTGGCATCTAGGGTAACTTGTCCCCGTCCTTGCACTTTCCTCTTTCATTCTTTTGCCTTTTTGTCATCTCCTTTAACGAAACCTGAATTGAAATGCTATCCTGATTTGCAGAGAGAGAATATTCGCTCATGCACCAATATTGAGTGCCTTCTCTGTGCCAGCACTGCTCCAGGCACTGGGGCTGTGCTAGTGAATAAACTAAGAATCTCTGTCCTTACAGGGCTTAGATTCCAATGGGGGAACTGGGTGATAAACAAAAAGGCATAATAAGATCGCAAGGCTGGTGCTGTGGCATTGCAGTGCCGGCATCCCATATGGGCACCAGTTCGAGTCCCGGCTGCTCCACTTCTGATCCAGCTCTCTGCTATGGCCTGGGAAAGCAGTAGAAGGTGGCCCAAGTCCTTGGGCCCCTGCACCTGCATGGGAGACCCAGAAGAGGCTCCTGACTCCTGGCTTCGGATTGGCCCAGCTCCCGCCATTGTGGCCAATTGGAGAGTGAACCAGTGGATGGAAGAACTCTCTCTCTCTCTCTCTCTCTCTCTCTCTCTCTCTCTCTGTGCCTCTCCTTCTCTCTGTGTGTAACACTGACTTTCAAATAAATAAATCTTAAAAAAAAAAAAAGAAGGTCACATAGGGTAGTAGAAGGGGAGGAGTGACATGGAAACAGTAAGCCATCGGACTGAGGTTGCTGGGGTGGGTGTGGTGGTGGGGACGGTTGTGGTACCAAACAGGGTGGCCAGGGCACCTCCTGAGGAGCTGGGGAGGCCTGAGCAGACTTGAAGAAGGTGGGGCATTTAGCTAGCAAGTGTTGGAGGAAGGGCCCTGCAAGAAGAGTAACCAGCCAGAGCAAAGGCCCTGAGGTGGCAGGTGCTTGCTGTGTCAGAACCCTGAGCAGACAGCGTGGGCAGTGAGGAATGAGCCCAGGAGGACAGCGGGAGGGGGTGTAGAGGGGGCAGCAGGTAGGCAAAGCAGATCGGACAGCCTGAGCCAAGATGCTCATTGGCTTTCTGGTTTACGTAGAAACCGGAAGAGGGCGAGGAAGGGAACAAAGTGGGTTCCTCAAGGATGCAGAAGGGAGACCTGGGGACCGGCAGCCCTGGACTCTGCTGCGTCTTCAGCCCCTGGGCGCCTCACCTTGCACAAGGCCTCTCCCAGAGTTGCTCTCCAGGGCTGAACTAGACCGTTCCCACAGCCCCTTCCAGATGTCAGATCCTGTGATTGCAGGCAGCTACCCAAAGCAGGGGACTCAACGGCCTGCGGTTCAAACATCTCTTGCGTCTGCAGCCACCTGACCGAAACGCTCCACAACAGCTTCCCGGAGCCAGGGGACCTCAGAAATCAACTCCGACAAAAGCCGCAGCACTGCTCCGCACACAAGCGTGGCACCCTATCCGCACATGGCTGCTGCCAGCGGTTGTGGGGGCTCACAGAATCCTGGAAGCCCAACCACGGATGCCTCGCCCACACCCCCAGGTGGTCCATGGCCTGCTCCTTCAGAATCCTTGCATTCAAAGGGGCTTGTTAATTTCCCCTCAACCTTTTTATGAAAAAGTTTTAGAAATTCAAAGGCCAGTACAACAAATTCTTGTGTATCTTACACGTCAAATTGCTTAAATGTTAGAGGACAGTGGTGGTATAGCAGGTAAAGCCACTACCTGTGACACCAACATCCCACATGGGCACCAGTTTGAGTCCTGACTGCTCCACTTCTGACCCAGCTCCTTGCTAAAGCGCCTGGAAAATCAGTGCAAGATGATCCAAATGCTTGGGCCTCTGCCACCCACATGGGAGACCCAGAAGAAGCTCCTCACGTCTAGCTTCAGCCTGTCCCAGCCCTAACTGCTGAGGCCATCTGGGGAGTGAACCAGTGGATGAAAGATCTCTCTCTGTCTCTTCATCTCTCTAACTCTAACTTTCAAATAAATATATCTTTAAAAAGAAATAAATAAAAATAAATGTTAACATTACACTATATTTAACTCATGTATTCTCTTTATTTTGTTGTTGACTCCTTTGAAAGTTAGTGATATCATGACACTTTATCCCCAAATACTCTCAACATGTATCTTTTTTTTGTTTATTAAAGATTTATTTATTTATTTGGAAGTCATAGAGAGAGAGAGAAAGAAAGAGAGAGAGAGAGAGAGGAGAGGATACACATACCGAGAAAGAGAGAGAGAGAGAGACCTTCCATCATCTGCTGGTTCTCTCCCCAGATGGCCACAACGATGAGGGTTGGACCAGGCCAAAGCCAGGAGCCAGGAGCTTCTTTTGGGTCTCCCACATGGGAGAGGGGCACAAGGATTGGGCTACCCTCTGCTGCTTTCCCAGGCACATTAGCTGGGAGCTGGATCAGAAGTTGAGCAGCCGGCATTCAAACTTGTGCCCTTATGGGATGCCAGCACTGCAGACAGTGGCTTAACCCACTGTGCCACAGCGCCAGCCCCCAGCGTGTATCTCTTAAGAATAAGAACAGTTTCCTGTTACACAAGTATGGCCACACCATTGTCATATCTTATTTAAAATTTTTTTTTTATTTTTTTTTTGACAGGCAGAATTAGACAGTGAGAGAGAGAGAAAGTTCTTCCTTTTTTTCGTTGGTTCACCCCCAAAATGGCTGCCATGGCCAGCACGCTATGCTGATCTGAAGCCAGGAGCCAGGTGCTTCCTCCTGGTCTCCCTTGTGGGTGCAGGGCCCAAGCACTTGGGCCATCCTCCACTGCCTTCCCGGGCCACAGCAGAGAGCTAGACTGGAAGAGGAGCAATCGGGGCAGAATCTGGCGCCCGGACCAGGACTAGAACCCGGTGTGCCGGTGCTGCAGGCGGAGGATTAGCCTATTGAACCACGGTGCCAGCCAATGTCATATCTTTTTTTTTTTTTTTTTTAAGATTTATTTATTTGTTTGAAAGGTAGAGTTACAGGGAGAGAGATCTTCCATCTGCTGGTTCACTCCCCAGATGGCCGCAATGGCCAGGGCTGAGCCAGGCCAAAACCAGGAGCCAGGTGCTTAATCTGGGTCTCCCACATGGGTGCAGGGGCCCAAGCATTTGGACCATCTTCTGCTGCTTTCCCAGGTACATTAGCAGAGAGCTGGATCAGAAGTCAAGCAGCCGGGACTTGAACGGGTGCCCATTTGGAGTGCTGGTGCCGCAGTCCAAGGCTTTAATCCACTGAACCACAGGGCCAGCCCCCATTATCAAATCTAAGAAAACCCAAACTGATTCTGTTACTGAAAGTTTGCCTTCCTTCCTTCCTTCCTTCCTTCCTTCCTTCCTTCCTTCCTTCCTTCCTTCCTTCCTTCCTTCCAATTTATTCGAAAGACAGGGTTACAGAGAGAGAGAGGAGAGATCGGGCTCTTCTATGCTGGTTCACTCCCCAGTGGCTGCAGTGATCGGGGCTTGGCCAGACTGAAGCCGGGGGACAGGATTCTCCTCTGGGTCTCCCACATGGGTGCAGGGGTCCAAGCACTTGGCCCGTCTTTTGCTGCATTTCCCAGGCCATTAGCAGGGGCCAGGACTCAAACTGGAATCCATATGGGATGTCAGCTTTGCAGGCTGTGGCTTAACCTGCTGAGCCACAGAGCCAGCCCGTGGTTCGGGTTTTTAAGGAGTTCGGGAGAGGAAGCTGTACTTAAGAAGGCCTGACTAAACATCTGTCAGGAATTACAGGTAGGGGTCAGGAGAGAACAGCCAGTTGCCAAAACTGGTTGCAGATCTGATAACAGATTTGTTTTTTAAAATAAATCTGGATGTCAGTGGAGTTTCTTGAGAAACACCCTGAAGAACTGATGTCTTGACATTAACATGGGTAGAACAAAACAGACTGTTCTGCATGGGTGAGTGGCTACAAAACATTATTTAGCTGGAATCTGAAAGCGTCAATGCATTGTGTTGAGAGAGTCTAGTGTTTCATTAACCATAATGAGGTTTACACACCCAAAAGCCTGCGATTAGTAAGGTTTATTGTGTCTTTAGTTTCCCACACCCCATTACATCTGTTACAATTCCATAATCTTATATCCAATCACATTCTAATTCTCTTCATTCCAAGAATTCCATTTACATAGTATCAGGATTCAACATTATATTTGATTGTTATATTGTGCTGATCTATTTTATTCTAAAATAATCTCTCTGTGGATTTAATTTTTATCCTGCATTTTTGTTTATTGACTTTCTGGAAGAGTTCAGACCAGTTGTCCTATAGAATAACCCCACTTCTGGATTTGATTGTCCCCTACCAGTATCCTTTAACTCAATTTTCTCTTTTATTTGACAGGCAAAGTTAGACAGAGAGAGACAGAGAGAAAGGTCTTCCTTTTTTCCATTAGTTCACCCCCGAAATGGCCGCAATGGCCGGCGCTGCACCAATCCGAAGCCAGGAGCCAGGTGCTTCCTCCTGGTCTCCCATGTGGGTGCAGGGGCAAGCTCTTGGGCCATCCTCCACTGCCCTCGCGGGCCACAGCAGAGAGCTGGACTGGAAGAGGAGCAACCGGGACTAGAACCCGGTGCCCATATGGGATGCCAGCGTCACAGGTGGAGGATTAACCAAGTGAGCCACCGCGCCGGCCCCAACTCAATTTTCAATTTGTGAGTTTTAATTAAGGTTCAATCTAATCTGGAGAGGTAATCCTTTTCCTGGAAATTGGCTGGATTGAGCACCACTGTAGATTTTTGGTGCCTTAGAAGACTGTCTCCAACTGTGTGGTACTCCATCCTGAGGGAGAGACGTAGTTGTACAGAATGGGTGGGGGAGAGATTTGGAGACAGAGATAGAGAAGGAGAAAGAGAGAGATTTTTCCCTGGCCTGTGGGGGGACAATACTGATTTTGGAGTTTAGTCCTAAAATTGATCATTTTAACTCCACAGCTTTGTTTCCTCATCTAAAAATAGGAATAACAATTTGCTTTTTACTGGATTGCTGAGCTCCAATGAGCTAATATATCAGAAAATGCTCTGTCTGTAAATTAAGATGAAAGCAGGGCTGGCGCTGTGGCGCAGCAGTTTAAAGCCCTGGCCTGCAGTGCCGGTGTCCCATGTGGGCACTGGTTCGAGTCCCAGCTGTTCCACTTCCCACTTAGCTCCCTGCTAATGCACCTGGGAAAGCAGTGGACAAGGGCCCAAGTCCTTGGACTCGTGCATCCATGTGGGAGACTGGAAGAACCTCCTGGCTTCTGGCTGCTGGCTCCTGGCTTCCAATAGGCCCAGCTCTGGTTGTTGTGGCCTTTTGAGGAGTGAAGCAGGGGATGGAAGACATCTCTCTTTGTCTCTACCTTTCTCTGTAACTCATTCAAATAAATAAAATAAATCTTAAATAAAATAAAAAGATGAAAGCGGACCTGCTTTGCAGACTGACACTCAGTATAGTCCCACCCTGATACCTCTCAGGTGAGCAAAATGTGACTCTTACTACCTACCTGTCATCTATTAGAACCAATTCTTGCTACTTCTCCAGAGTTACTGGACACGTTGATCAATTGTATGATGGTGATTTAATGCAGTGTTTCTCAGCTCAGGGCAGTTTTGCCCTCCAGTGGCATTCGGCAAAGACTGAATACGTGTTTGATGGTCACAGTCATGGAGTACCTGCTGGTGTCCAGTGTTTAGAAGCCAGAGATGCTGCTAAACAGCCTACAATGCCCAGCATAACCCGTGCTCCCCCAAGAAATAACAGTCTAGCTCAAATTCTCAGTAGTGCTGTGTAGAGAAACTTAATTTAATGGGAGGCACAGTGACATACTGGGTCTTAGGTCAGAATCCCAGCCCAAGATAGAAAACAAACAGAAATACTGGGACTTGAGATGATTTAACCCAAAGTTCCATGCAATAAAATTGCAAATTAGGGATAGAAGTAGAAAAACAGAAGTAAAAAAATAGAGATACAGATATTCAGTCAACATAATTGGAATGGTTCACCTGAGCTTCCTTTAAGGTTAGAAAGAAATTATAGTTAATTGCATAGTTTGATTATCAGAAAAGATAATTTGTAAGGGACATTTTTCCCTAAAATAAATTATTTTTTTACTTTTATTTATTTATTTATTTTTTTTATTTTTGACAGGCAGAGTTAGACAGTGAGAGAGAGAGAGAGACAGAGAGAAAGGTCTTCCTTTTTACGTTAGTTCACCCCCCAAATGGCCGCCACGGCCAGCGCACTGTGCCAATCTGAAGCCAGGAGCCACGTGCTTCCTCCTGGTCTCCCATGCAGGTGCAGGGCCCAAGCACTTAGGCCATAGCAGAGAGCTGGCCTGGAAGAGGGGCAACTGGGACAGAATCCGGCACCCGGACCGGGACTAGAACCGAGGGTGCCGGCACCGCAGGCAGAGGATTAGCCTATTGAGCTATGGCACTGGCCCCCTAAAATAAACAGAATTTTCATAAAATATTTTATAATGCAGGAAATGATATGATGACGCAGGAATAATGTTTTTAATATTTATAAAATACTGAGTTCCATATGGCTGTTTATTATAGAAATTTTGTTAAAAAGCTATGAGGAAAATATTAAGATAAAATGCTGTAGGGGGCCGGCGCCGCAGCTCACTAGGCTAATCCTCCGCCTTGCAGCGCCGGTACACCGGGTTCTAGTCCCGGTCGGGGCGCCGGATTCTGTCCCGGTTGCCCCTCTTCCAGGCCAGCTCTCTGCTGTGGCCCGGGAGTGCAGTGGAGGATGGCCCAAGTGCTTGGGCCCTGCACCCCATGGGAGACCAGGAGAAGCACCTGGCTCCTGCCTTTGGATCATCACGGTGCGCCGGCTGCAGTGCGCCGGCCGTAATGGCCACTTGGGGGGTGAACCAAGGGCAAAGGAAGACCTTTCTCTCTGTCTCTCTCTCTCACTGTCCACTCTGCCTGTCAAAACAAACAAACAAACAAACAAAACAAAGCAAAACAAAACAAAACAAAACAAAACAAAAAAACGCTGTAGGGGCCGGCGCTGTGGTGCAGCCGGTTAACACCCTGACCTGAAGCGCCAGCATCTCATATGCGCACAGGTTCAAGACCTGGCTGCTCTACTTCCAATCCAGCTCTCTGCTATCACCTGGAAAAGCAGTGGAAGATAGCTCAAGTCCATGGGCCCCTGCACCCACGTGGGAGACCCAGAAGAAGCTCCTGACTCCTGGCTTCAGATTGGTGCAGCTCCAGCCATTGGGGCCAGTTGGGGAGTGAACCATCAGATGGAAAACCTCTCTCACTTTCTCTCTCTCTCTCTGCCTCTCCTCTCTCTGTATAACTCTTTCAAATACACAAAATATTTAAAAATAAATAAATAAATAAACTGCTGTTAATTGCTGGCATTGTGGCACAGCTGTTTAAGCTGGTGCCTATGATGTCAACATCCCATATGAGTCCTGGTTCGAGTCTTGGCTGATGTTTCTGATCCAACTCCCTACTACTGCACCTGGGTAATCAGCAGAAGATATACCGATGTGGGAGACCTGGATGGAGTTCTAGGCTCCTGGGTTTAGCCTAATCTAGCCCCACTTGTTGAGGCCATTTGGGGAGTGAACCAGTGGATGAAAGATATTTCTCTTTCTCTCTCCTTTTCCTTTCCCTCTCTCTTCTTTCTCTCCCTCCCACTCCTTCTCTCTATAACTCTGCCTTTCAAATAAAAAACAAATAACATTTTTATAAAAATGCTGTTAAGGCCGGTGCTGTGGCATAGTAAAGCTGACGCCTGCAATGCCAGCATCCCATATGGGGACCAGTTCGAGACCTGGCTGCTCCACTTCCTGTCCAGCTCTCTGCTAATGGCCTAGGAAAACAGTAGAAGATAGCTCAAGTCCTTGGGCCCCTGCATCCACGTGGGAGACCCAGAAGAAGCTCCTGGCTCCTGGATTCGAATAGGCCCAGCTCCGGCTGTTTGAGGCCAATTGGGGAGTGAACCAGTGGATGGAAAATCTCCCCCCCCCGCCCCCCCGTCTGTAGCTCTGCCTTTCAAATAAAGTAAAGGATCAGAGCTGAGCTGATCCAAAGCCAGGAGCCAGGAGCTACTTCTGGGTCTCCCACGTGGGTGCAGGGGCCCAGGCACTTGGGCCATCTTCTACTGCTTTCCCAGGCCATAGCAGAGAGATGGATCGGAAATGGAGCAGCCAGGTCTCGAACCAGGGCCCATATGGGATGCCAGCGCTGCAGGAGGGGCCTTTACCCATTGTGCCACTTCCAATCCAGCTCTTTGCTAATGTGCCTAGGAAGACAATAAAAGCTGGTTCTAGTATCTGGGGTCTTGCTACCCATGTGGGATACCCAGATGGATTTCCAGGTTCCTGGCTTCAGCCCGGCCCACTGCTGTTCATTGCAGCTATTTGGGGAGTGAACAAGCAAGTGTAAGATTTCACTTTCTCCTGTCTCTCCCTCTCTCTGTAACTTTGCTTTTCAGATAAATAACCTTAAAAATTGTTTACAGTCCATGACTTTTGATGGCTTGATTTATAATATTTATTTTATTTATTTGAAAGGTAGAGAGACAGAGACAGAGAGATCTTCTGTCCTCTGGCTCACTCCCCAAAGACCTGAAACCAGGAGCGTGGAACTCAATCCAGGCCTCCCACATGGATGGCAGGAATCCAGGTACTTGGGCTGTAACCTGTTGCCTCCCAAGGTACACATTAGTGAGAAGAGCTGCATCTGGAACCTGGGCACTCCAATATGGGAGCGGGCTTCTCAAGCAGGGTTTTAATTGCTGCATCAAACACCTACCCCTGCCTTATGATTTTTGGACTTTATAATGGTTTGAAAGTTATATGCATTCACTAAAAAGCCACAGTTCCAAGTCAGCCACGTGATCCTGAGGGAAAGCAGGAACACACTGCAGTGTGCAGGGGTAGTCCATGTACTTCTGACTTGCAATATTTTCAACACGGAGTGAGTGCTGGGAAGTAAGTTAATCCCATTGTAAGTGGAAGAGCATCTATATTTAAACATAAAACTAAGGTCATGAGTTTATTTTAGGGTACCCTAAAGAAATCACATTAGCTTCAGTTATAAAAGGAACCTGCATCCTCCACTGCTTTCCTAGGCCATAGCAGAGAACTGGATCGGAAGTAGAGCAGCCAGGACTCGAACTGGCGCCCATATGAGACGCTGGCATTGCAGGTAGTGGCTTTACCAGCTAGGCCACAGCACCGGCCATTCACTTACATTGTCTTTACAGGTGAAACGCACTAGTGTATTTCTTAAGTGTAATGACTGGGCCAGCGCTGTGGCGTAGCAGGTAAAGTCGCCGCCTGCAGTGCTGGCATCCCATATGGGTGCCGGTTCGAGTCCTGGCTGCTCAACTTCCAATCCAGCTCTCTGCTATGGCCTGGGAAAGCAGTAGAAGATGGCCCAAGTCCTTGGGCCCCTGCACCCGTGTGGGAGACCAGAAGAAGCTCCTGGCTCCTGGCTTCGGATTGGCACAGTTCTGCCGTTGCAACTCTTTCAAATAAATAAATAAATCTTAAAAAAAAGAAGTGTAGTGACGACGGGCAATGTGGAAAGAGCCAGTCATGGCTGGTGCTCACCTCGCAGCCTTGCTGCTTTGCACTGTGTGGCCACTGCTGCCGTGGAATTCACAGAACTATCAGCTGTTCGGACTCTGCTTCCTGGAGTGCGTTAGGTCACAGGTAGGGCCATGGGGGAGGCGTGTTTTGGATTAACTCACTTTTGCAATGTTTATGAAAGAAATTTTTTGTTAAAGGGGCTTCCACGCGGGAGCTGGAAATCTGTATTGCTTTAAGTTACCAATTCTGGCGGGGTATCTTCATTTTGAGGAAAAAAAGAAAAAGTAAGAGTAAATGGGGGCTCTTGAAAATCCCATGGGGACTGGTGGTGTAGTATAGCAGGTTAAGCCTCTGCCTGTGGCACCTGCATCTCCCCACTGGGAGACACCAGGCCGCCCCACTTCCGATCCGGCTCCCTGCTAGTGCATCTGGGAAAGCAGCAGAGGATGGTCCAAGAAGACCTGGAAGAAGCATCTAGCTCCTGGCTTTGGTCTAGTACAGCTCCGGTCGTTGCGGCCATTTGGGGAATGAACCAATGGATGGAAGATTTCTCTCCCTAACTCTGCATTTCAAATAAATATAAATATTTTAAAAAAATTTTAAAAAGGAAATCACTATAAGGAAGCAGCTGTGTTCAGCAAACAGAAGCTAACAGCCTTCGGGAGATCCTAAGATAGCAGCTGGTGGTTTAGAGCACCCGGAAAACCTGCCCACCTGACGCAGGGGAGCACTCAGGCAGCGATTTGACGTAAGACTCTCCCCCTGGTGCCAGCAGCTCAAAGGGAACTCAGTGGGCCACCCGTCGCTGGGTCTGCTCTGCCTTTGCTCCAGGAGCCCGAATTGGCAGCTCTGAAAATAGGTCACAAGTGCCTGGCCAGCCCCCGCGAGGCTCACAGGAAGTAGCTGTAAAGGTCAGGGGAGGTGTTTAATGACTAGGAGTGACAGGCTTTGAGCAGCCTCTCTGCTTGGCATCTGAAACCAGCGCTTGGAGGAGCTGCCTTGGACAGTGACAGGTGTGGCGCTCCAAGCCTAACGCCCCATCCCATGCTCTGCTGCTGGGCACAAAGCCCCTCTCTGCGTCTGCGTTGGGGAATCATCTTGCAGGGCTCAAAGGGTGAGCAGAAGGAATTTCTAGAGCATGAACTTAGAAACTCCATGCAGTATTTCCAAGAAGAGAGTCAAGGTTGGGATGAACAACCTCTGAGTTAATCCCAGCTCTGAAATACTGGGATCCTATGAGGTCAGAGCCTATGAGGTCAGGTGCCTTTGAATCCAAATCTTGTGGATCACTGGTTAAAGTTTACCCCGTGTGCTTGTGAATGCTAGGTGGCTGACACAATTGCTTTGACACAATTGTTAGAGTGCAGTCAGTCTTGCCTGATTTTCACATCTCACCGGCCCAGCAACACAATGTCTGAAACAGCTTCACAGGGGGAACTATCAGGCTCCGACTAACAACCCGTGTCTCCCCTATAACCAGGCGGGATGCCCCAGAGCTGGGCCAGCACTGTCTAAAGGGCAGGAGAGGGCACATTTTGGGCTTTGATGCCCATATGGTCTTTGTCGCAGCTACTCAGCTCTGCTGTAGGAACACAGATGGGACCATGGATAGTATGTACATGAATGAGCTGGTCTGGGTTCTAGTAAAACTCTATTTAGAAAAACAGGCAGCCAGCTTTGGCTGGGCACCCTACTGGGTAAAAATATGGGTTCTGGAGTCAAGTTCAATTCCCTGCCAGTTATGTGACCTTGGAGAACTTAGTCATCTTCCCATGTTTTGGTGTCTTCATCCTAAATTAAAAATTGTGCCTATCCCCATGCCCCCCCATATTGTTATAAATGAGTTCTATTTGTAAAGTACTTAAACAATGCTCAGCTGATAGGAAGCGTTCGATAAGCCTTTGTTGGCTATTCAAACACCCTGTGAAGTGGGAAATATGATTGCCATTAAAATTGTTTCAAAGAAAGAAACACTTGGCCAATAAAAAGGCTAAGACCTGAACTCAAGTTTCCCCAACGCTGCTACAACTGCTTTTCTTACCATACTTTCTTATGTTGAATCATAACATCTCAACAAGGGGAAATCCCCTGTTACAGCCTGGAGTCCACCTTGGCCCCCTGGAACCATCATTTTGAAGCACATTATAAGTATAAAGTTAATTGAAAATAGATCTTAGTAAAAATAAGAATGGGAATAGGAGGGGGGGAAAGAGGGGTGGGAGTGTGGGTGGGAGGGCCAGTATGGTGGGAAGAATCACTATGATCCTAAAGTTGTACTTACGAAATGCATGGAGTTTGTATTCCTTAAATAAAAGGTTTTGGCGCGGGGGGACACAATTTATCTGCTCTCCCTGTGCATAGAGGAGTTACTATAAGCAGCAGTGTGTTGAAGCAGGTTTGCCTCTGCTCACTAGAACTGCTTGCTAAATTTTCAGGAATTCTGTGACCCAGTTATTAAACGGTTAGGTGTTTGAAACTGGCGGTGGTGGGAGTATTTACACCGTGAAACTGGCAGGTGCTACCAATGAAGGCTTTGATCATTTGGAGGGCCAGGTAAGCAACACAGCACTGGCCATCTGCCAGCACTGAGTGACCCTCCAGTGGGAGCCCTGTCTCTAAACAGCCGGCCGGTAAATAACATGCAGTGGCATGTGACTCACCATATCCAGGGGTGGCGGGGCCGCTAAAGAATGCCAGGCTCATGACTTCTGTCTCATGACAGAGGCCAAAAAAAAAAAAAAAAAAAAAAGATTGCATGTTTTGCTTAGCAACAGACACGAGTCAGTGGTGGCCCTAGCCTTTGATTTCTAGACATCTGATTCATAGCTCTGTTCCCTGTTCCTGTTCCAGTACACACACAGAAAAACATGCACACACATACACACACAGTTATGTTGTTCAAGCTAAATAGGGGCAGAATGGCTTCACAGGCACTAAAAAGAAAGAACATCCCAATCAAGGTAGCTTTAATGACATTTTTCTCAGAAAAGGCAATGAGTGCTATGGAGTTCTTTTCTTTTCTTTTCTTTTCTTTTCTTTTCTTTTCTTTTCTTTTCTTTTCTTTTCTTTTCTTTTCTTTTCTTTTCTTTTCTTTTTTCTTTTCTCTCTTCCTTTCCTTTCCTTTCCTTTCCTTTCCTTTCCTTTCCTTTCCTTTCCTTTCCTTTCCTTTCCTTTCCTTTCCTTTCTTTTCTCTCTCCTTCCTTCCTTCCTTCCTTCCTTCCTTCCTTCCTTCCTCCCTCCCTCCCTCCCTCCCTCCCTCCCTCCCTTCTTTCCTTCCTTAGATTTATTTATTTGAAGGACAGAGTTACAGAGACAGTGGAGAGACACATAGAAAAAAATCTTTCATCTGCTGCTTCACTCTCCAAATGGCCACCACAGCCGGGCTTGAGCCAGGCCAGAAGCCAGAAGCCTGGAACTCCAACTGGGTCTCCCACTTGGGTGGCAGGGGCCTAAGCACTTGGGCCAATTTCTGCTGCTTTCCTGGATGTATTAGCAGGGAGCTGGAGCAGAAGAGGAGCAGCCAGGACTGGAATTGGTGCCCATATGGGACGCCGGCACTGCAGGTGGCGGTGAATGGGCCATACCACAGCGTCAACCCTGTTTGCTTTCTTCTCTCTTGGTTGTGGTTCTCCTCCTTCTCTTCTTCTTTATTTAAATTTCTTTTGCAATTTTTAAAAGATTTATTTTATGTATGTGAGAGGCAGAGCTACAAACAGAGAGAGGGAGAGAGAGAGAGAGGTCCCCATCCTCTGGTTCATTCCCTAAATGGTCACAATGGCCAGGGCTGGGCGAGGCTGAAGCCAGGAGCCAGAAGTTTCTTCTGAATCTCCCACGTGGGTGCAGGGGACCATCATCCACTGCTTTCCCAGGCCATCTTCCGGGAGCTGGGCAGCTGGGACTTGAACCAGTGCCCATATGGGATGCCAGTGCCTCAGGGAGAGGCTTAACTTACTATGCCACAGCGCGCCCCCCCCCTTTTTTTTTTGCCATTTCTTAAGGTGACATCTTCCTGATCTAAACACTTGTCCTCCAACCTTTTGCAGAAGCAGCAGAGGGAAAACAAAAGAGGTCTGGATCAGTGAGAGGGACTCTTGGACAAACAGCTTCTTGTAAGGTTGTGAGCCTCGGTTTTCTTCTCCATGTAATGGTATCATAATTGTTCCATTGCTATTCTGACACAGTGACTGTGAAAATCAACGACAACCTGTTCCTTGGTCGGCATACCTATGACTGAGCACACTGCATGCCTAGTCCTCCATCAGGGACTGAGGATCCAGCGCTGGGCGAGTTAGAACCTTTGTCCAGAGGAAGTCAGAGCCTGGGTGCCTCACAGGCAAGCTGAAGAGTTCGGATGCTACGGGATGGATCAGTATGTCTTCATTTGGTCAAAATGTCAAGAGCTTGGCTCTGGAGCCAAGTTGCCTGGGCTTTAATCCCGGGTTAAATTACTTGACATACCTTTTCCTGTTCTGTAAAACAGGATTTTAAGCTTTCTTTAGTTTCATCTATAAAAAGAGATGATAGGATCTACTTCCTAGGAGTGTGATAAAGATTATATAAATGATGCATTAAAATATATGAATAGGGACTGCACTGTTGCATAGCAGGTAAAACCACCACCTGCAGTGCCAGCATCCCATATGGGCACTGGTTCGAGTCCCAGCTGCTCCACTTCCGGTCCAGCTCTCTGCTGTGGCCTGGGAAGGGAGTAGAAGATGGCTTAAGTGCTTGTGCCTCTGCACCCACGTAGGAGACATGGAAGGAGCTCCTGGATCCTGGCTCCTGGCTTCGGATTGGCACAGCTCCAGCATTGTGGCCATTTGGGGAGTGAGCCAGCGGTTGGAAGACATCTCTCTCTCTCTCTGCCTCTGCCTCTCTCTAACTCTGCCTTTCAAATAAATAAAATAAATCTTTTTTTTAAAGGAAAATACATGAATAACACATGGACTAGTGGAAGGCACAAAGACTAAACAGGTATGTATTCTAGGCTATAAAGTCAGTGATAAAGCCATGAAAGGGAGAGGGATTTTTAAAAAAAATTATTTATTTATGTATTTATTTGAAAGTCAGAGGAGAGAGGGAGAGAAGGAGAGAGGGAGAGACCTGCTGGTTCAGTCCCTAAATGGCCACAACAGCTAAAGCTCGGCAAGGCCGAAGCCAGCTGCCTGGAACTCCATCCAGGGCTCCCACATGGGTGGCAGGGACCCAGGCATCTTCCGCTACTTTCCCAGGCCATTACCAGGGACCTGGATTGGAAGTGGTGCTCTGAATTGGGTGCTGGCATTGCAGGCAGTGGCTTAATCTGCTGTGCCACAGTGCAGCCCTGGAAGAGAGATTCTTAAAGTGGCCTGGGATTCAGGGAAGTCACTTGAAGGAGATGAGCCTGGCGATGGTCAATTCAGTCATCGTTCATTCATTGACTCATTCATTCTGCAGACAATAAACATTTGCATGTCTGCCGTATTCTGTGCTTGATCTCGCGTTGGGTGGTGATAAACCAACTGATTCAGGACCAAGAGAAGGCTTGGGGATGGGGATGCTTCGTGTGCCCCTTCCCTGTAATGCTTAATGCCTTCCTGCATTACAAAACTAGACAAGTTCAATATCACATAAACTGTCATCCAAACACAACCTTGGGGCCAACCCCCACTTTCTCTTCTGAAATGATTGTCACTTGTAAACCCCTTCTAGTAAACTTATGGAGCCACAACTCGTCCTTATCCTCACAGAACTTACAGTGGGAGAGACAGGTGTTAAACAAATTTGTTCATAAAACTCATAGGTAATTAAATTTATGACAGTGGTTACTAAAAAATATGGAGGGCATGAGAACATACAGGGAAAGAGTGAGTGACCAGGGGATATTTAAGACAAGAATACTGCTTGTGAGCTAGCCAGGCAAGTAAAAAAAAGGAAGAGAAAGAATGGATTGTGCAAAGACCCTGGGGCAGGAAAGAGCTCTGTGTGTTTGAGGAACTGAAAGAGGGCCTAGGGTAGTTGGAATCAAGTGGGGGTAGGGAGAGGAAGATGAGGGTGGAGGAGAGCCAGAGAAAGGAGAGTGCTGGGTAGGCCACATCCTAAACTGGGTCCTGTAGGCCAAGGACATTCACATTTTATTCGAAGTGAAACAGGAAGCAATGCAAGCTTTCAGCAGGCACTGTGCCCGAGTCGCACACAGGAATACTCAGGCTGTTCTGTGGGAGGTGGTGGGAGCAAGGGGGAAAGTGGAGCAAGCAGCTGGGGACTAACACAGTGACCCCAGGGGAGAGGTAGGGGTGGCTTGGATTCTTTGAGTGGCAGTGAAGACGGAGCGATGTGGCAGGATTTGAGATGGATTTGGGATTGGACTGGAGAGGTGATGAAGGAGGTGATGAGGGAGGTGCCAACAAAGCCTCCCAGGCTGCAGGCTGGAGCAGGTGGGTGGAGGAGAGTGTCTTTACTAAGGTCAGGAAGCCTGGGAGAGGAGCTAGTTTGGGGAAGAAGGGCAAGAGTTGTTTTGGCTGAGTGAGTTTACGAGTGTCGGGGAAGCACCACGTGAGCGTGGTGGGGAAGGGCGGCCCTGGAGCTCTGGAGAAGGGCTGGACTTCGAGTGCACAGCTGACAGCTGGGAGTGAACACGCGGGTGATAGCTGCAGCCATGACGGAGATCCCTTGTGCGTCAGAGCGCTGGTCCTGTTTCTGGGGCCCAGCCACCTTTGAGAGTCTGAGAAAAACTCCACTTCTCTCTTTAATAGTATTTCCATTCAAGTTTAAGGACTCTATAGACCCTCTGGAGCCCAGCCACAACTCCTGTAAGGTTGGTAGGTGCCAAATCAAAACAAAACTTCAGGGCCAGCACTGTGGTGCAGCAGGCATCCCTTAAGGGTGCTGATTCGAGTCCCAGCTGCTCCTCTTCTGATCCAGCTCTCTGCTATGGCCTGGGAAAGCAGTGGAAGATGGCCCAAATCCTTAGGCCCCTGCACTCATGTGAGAGGCTTAGAAGAAGTTGCTGGCTCCTGACTTCGGACTGGCCCAGCTCTGGTCGTTGCGGCTATTTGGGGAGTGAACCAGCAAATGGAAGACCTCTCTCTCTGTCTCTCCCTTTCTCTGAAACTCTGCCTCTCAAATAAATAAATAAATATTTGAAAAACAAAACCTCAAGTAGCAAGAGAAATAGATCCTGGATTGAGCTGTGGGGACCAGCACACACAGGAAGCTCCCACAAGAGGTGGAGAGAAATTCCAAGAGAGGACCTATCACCAAAGCTAAGAGAAACCCATTTCAAAAACGGGAGATACTTGTTCTGTATCTTATGCAGACACGTCCGGCAGTGACACTGGAATCGGCGACAGGAATGAGCTGTAGAGGCCCAGCACGGGGCTTGCGGCGGATCAGACACTGGGTGTAGTTGTGGGGTGGTGAGAAGGAGAGGGTGCTCCCTCTTGATGCTGCATCTTCTCAGGGAAGCAGGAGGTAAGGTGACAGGGGGGAGGGCAGGGAACGAACGGGGATTTGAGGGTAGAGGAGATGCAAGAAGACTGGCCAAAGCGAAAGCGGAGCTTGCTGGGAGCATTGTCAACTCCTGCGTTTGTGATCATGGGTTGCATCTGCAAGCGTGCGGAGGGGCAGAGGAGGGAAGGTGGGGAAGGGACCAGTGTGCACAGGATCCAGCAGGGTTCCTCATGGCCTGAGACTCTGCAAGCCTTCCAGGACTTCTCAAGACTTGCTCTCCCTCCCCCCACTTCTCTTCTTTCCTGGCTCCTCTCTCAGCATCCCCTTCCCAGTCATTGTCTACATTACCATCTCTCCATACCCCAAACATCTGTAGCAGAGGACTCATGGAAATACTCAGCTGTTCTCTTTCTTTTGAGTTTCCTCACCCAGCTGTGTGCTGCCATACTCTGGGGATTTTTTTTTTAAGATTTTTTTTTTTTTAATTATTTGAAAGTCAGTTACACAGAGAAAGAAGGAGAGGCGGAGAGAGAGAGAGAGAGAGAGAGAGAGAGAGAGAGATCTTCCTTCTGCTGGTTCACTCCCCAAATGGCCACAACAGCCAGAGCTGCGCCAATCTGAAGCCTAGAGCCAGGAGTTTCTTCCGGGTCTCCCACGAAGGTACAGGTAAGGACTTGGGCCATCTTCTACTGCTTTCCCAAGCCACAGCAGAGAGCTGGATTGGAAGTGGAGCAGCTGGGTCTCGAACCGGCGTCCAGATGGGATGCCGGCACTGCAGGTGGCAGCTTTACCCGCTACCCCACAGTGCTGGCCCCTGGGGGTTTGGTCTGAAGTCTGGGTTCTTTGTGACCTTTTTAAAAGCCGGAGTGCACTGACAGGGTCATGAAGCGTCCTTTGGAGGTACACCCTGCATCCAGAAGCCCAGGGGGACTGCTAGGAGTTTAAGCAGGTGTGCTTTGCTAGTTCCCCCTGGAGGCCTAGTGGAGATGAGTTAAGATCATTGAAGGCTGCTGTAGCAGTTCAGGCTAGAAAGGCAGGATGCTGGTGGGAACAAAGGTAGGGATTTGGGGGCGTATTAAGGAGGCAGAATAGACAGAATTTGGTGATTGGGTAAGGCAGAGGGCTGAATCAAGAATGACTCACTGATTCCTAACTGTGTAACTCTGATGACTGTAGACATGGTGGTGCCAACAGCTGTGGGAGGGGCAGCTGGGAGGGCAGCAGAGTTCTGTTTTAGGCATGGTGAGTCCGGGGTGTCCCTGCGGTATACAGACAGCTGCCAGGCAGGCAGTTGGATGTTCGGTTCTAAATTTTGTGGAACAGCTCTGGGCTGGACATTGCTGATTTGAGAAATGAAACCATAAAGGTGGGGGAGTGAGAAAAGCTGTGGTCTTAGCTTGGGATCCTGCATTTAGAGTGTGGATTCACAATGGGTGCCACCTGAGGAGGCAGAGCTGCATAGGCACGGAGATGTGGTAATTAGGAGAGTGCACTCTTCTGGAAACCAAGGTAGCAGAGAGCTATCCAAGACACCAAGCGTAGCAGAGATCCGGGGAGATAAGGCCCAGGAATGCCAGGTTGGGGGAATGAAGGTCACGGGTGATCCTTGCTGGAGCTGGGTGAAGAAGGCTGAATGGAAGTGGGGGTGGTGGCTGCTGGGGGAGTCAGTCTGCCAGGTGCTGGGAAGTGAGGCAGCGGAGGGAGCCAGGGCTACCTCTGTGGCACAGGTCTGCCTTAGAGGGAGCAGAGCAGTTGGGCCTGGTTGGGGAGGGCACGTCGAGGGGAGAGGTGCCTCGGTAGCTACGTATTTACCAGTAGGAGAGAAACTTGAGCCTGTTTAAAGGCTGCGGGGTGGGGTGGGGAAACAGCCAGGAGTCAAATGAACCACAGAGGGTGGGGGTGGGGAGGAGGTTCGCAGAGGCCAACCACACGTTGATCCCTGTGGCGTTTGCCCAACACTTCCACGCCCCGTATCGCATTTACTCATTTCCACACTTCGGGGGCAGGTTGGGGAGAAGCAGGTGTGGGTCTGCTGCTCCGTCCAAGCCACGTGGCCTGAGGAACCGGCACGAAGCTGTCCAGCCCCTGCGTCTCCCGCTGGGGCCTCATCAGAACCCACTGTGCCCGGGCTTGGGTTAGCAGCCCCCAGGAGTGTCCCCAAGTGCGGCAGACCGGGGCTGATACGGGCTACGCCCTCCTAACGCGCCCGTGGGCAGCAAGGTGGGAAAACAATAAGAGATGGCTGTGCTCCGGGGGCGGGACAGCCGACAGCAGGTGGCCCAGCTCGCTCGCCGTTCCCCGCGCGTCGCCCGGGGCACGCCGCCGAAACCAAACCCGCGATTTGGATATCCGGCGGGGCCTGACCGAGATAAGCCTTCCGCGTTGGGCGGCATCCGAAGTGCTTGCACGGCTGCTGGGAGGCGGCGGGTGGTCGCGCGGGGCCGTCTCTGCCCGGTGCCCTGCCCGGGCCGCGCACAACAGCTGTCAGATGCGAATTACAGGCTCGGTTTTTGTTTTTATATTTTTTGGGGGGGGAGGGTAAAGGAATGAAAGAGCTCCATATTGGTATCTGGGATTTGGTTTCCCCCACCATTCTAGCACATGCTTCCTTCGTGACCCTGACCCTAGGCGCACCTAGGTTAGTCATTGAGCCTCAGTTTCCCTTTTCGTAAAACGGGAATTTGGATTATGATCTTGTCTTCACACAGAGAGGCAAATTGCATCTCCTCCCATTAGCAAATCCCTGTCCGACATTCATCTGCCTCAGAGCGCTGTCCCCCGCGGGTCCTTTCCGTCCCGGCCAACGGGGGTCTGAAGGCGGGAAGGTGGGCGGGGCCTACCCATCGCCCCGCCCCTCCCCTGACGTCCCCTCCGCGCCCCTCCGGCCTCGGCGCTGGGATGAGGCAATCACGTGACCTCACATCCGGCGCGGGAGTCCCGAGCTCTCCTCGCGCGCGCTCCCCTGCCTGCCCGCCGGCTCTCCCCGCAGCGTGCTCCGGACGCTGCCGCCTAGGGGAGGGGGGTTCGCTCCGTCGCTGGCGGCGGGAGGCCGTTTCGAGTACAGACCGCCCCCCTCCCCAGCGCCTCCGCTCGCCGTCCTCCCTTGTTCTGCTCTGCCCGGCTGCACGCCGCCGCCGCGGGCGCCGAGGAGAGCGCGGACGCCCCTGCGCCCGGCCCGGGCCCCGCCGCGGCGCCTCCCTCCGCTCACCCCGAGCCGCAGCGCGCGGCGGCGGCGGCGCCTCGAGCTCGAGCGACCCGAGGCCGCCAGCGCCTGCCGAGGGCGATGGGGCTGGGCTGAGGCGAGGCGGCGGCTGCGGCGGCGGCGACAGCGGCGGCCCGGCCCCCCGCGGCCCCTTGGTTGCTCCGCCGGGAGGCCGCCGAGGAGACGGCGCGGCGGCGCGGCGGGTGAGTGGCTCCGGCGAGCGGGCCGTGGGGCGGGTGGGTGGCGGTGATGAGGAGGTTGAAGGAGGCGAAGACCAGGTGAGTTTTCGGTCAGCGGCCTTGGGCCGGAAGGGGGCATCACTTCCCGGCGTGGGGGCGCGCTGGGACCGCAGAGGGTCTGGGGCAGGTGCCGGGGCGAGTAGGAGCCCCACGCCAAGGGCGTGAAGGCCTGGCGCGGAGGCGCTGCGGGCGGGGGCGGGAGGGTGGTCGGCGCCCCTGGAGCGAGTCCCGGGGGCCCGGGGGTCGCAGGTGGGCTGGCCAGCGCCAGGTGGGTTTGCGCGGGTGCTGGAGGAAGGAATCCCAGCTGGTGTTCAGCCGCGGAGTTGACAGCCACGTGCCAGACTCCGCATTTTACAGATGAACTAAGTGAGGCCGGGAGAGAGAAGTCACTTCGGGACTTGCCCTGGGGGGGCCTCTGGCGCGGTCTCTGGCAGCACGAGGAGAACCCGGGGCCTCTCCTCTGGTCCTCTCGTGCTGCTCTCGATGGCCTGTCTCTCCATTCCCTTTGCAAAGTCAGATTGGGGTGGAAGTGTGACCCGTGGGGTGGGGGGAAGGCAGTAACTCAGCTCGGGGCTTCCCGATTTGGAAAGCTTTTGTGACAGGTGCCTATTGCTTCCTCTTCCCGTAGATCTGACAGAAACATCCTAGAATCTTGGTGTCTGGACACACGAGGTATGAATCACTCACATAATTAACTGCTTTTAATCGTCAGTGTCTTAAAGCTATATTTAGTGGTTATATTAGTGCAAAATGAATGGGTATGGAGTCGTAAACCCAGTAACAGAAACCAGGGTTCTTCTGCACATGATTCTGAACTGAGTGGGTATGTAATGGCTATTTTAGATCTGTGAGGCAGGAAGTTAGCATTTTACAAAATCTCAGAGATGCAGGGACTCAGTGGATCATTGCAAAGTGAACACAGCCTCTAGACTTGGTTACCACAATGAAGGCGTTCTGATTTCTTTTTGAAGGAGGAGTGCCTGGTTAAAAGTATTCCACCTTTAGTTCAAACGCCTCTTTCCCAAGGCATATGCATCAGTTTTGTTTTACTGGAATATTTGTGGCAGTTTTCTCTAGAGGGTTATTTGGCTGAATAGGTTACTAGTTGTCAGGATATGGGTGGGCGTCTCATCGTGGTCTAGCAGCCCCTTTGTAAGGCAGGGCAGTTCCTGGAAGTCGTTGAAACTAGTGAAACTGCTAATGACTATTGCCCAAGGTAACTTGCTGCTGGCTGTGTTCTTGCGCAGTCCACCCTGCGATCAGGCTGAGAGTATAATAGTCCCGTGAGATTTTTGAATATTGTTAGTACAGCAGTGACTGTGTTTGGTCGGATTAATTGGGTAGGAAAAGTGACCCTTTGGTTGTTTAATCTGTAAGTAGTACAGGTAATAATGAAATAAAAAATATTAAGTAGTGGTTTCTTTTGAATGCCAAGCAGACAAGCTTCAAGTTGATGTAGTGTTCAGATTGTGTTACAGGAGGGCTGGTTTCTTTGTTAAAGTCACCCAGAGCTTTATATTGGGGAGCTTCTGGTAATTACAACTTTAATTTACAACTAGTTGGAGATAAATATGATAAATTCCTACATAGGTAGCAAACTGGTTTCTTAGTAATCAGAAGAAAACTCTGAATGTCTGAATAGTATCTTATGGTAAGTTTTCTACTTTCAGTTATCACAGGTAAATATTTGTTGATTTAATCATCTCTTGGTTGTTATTTGGGCAACATCAGTTTCCTCTGTGTGTCTTATTTCTTTGAAAATAATTAACTGGGTCTATTGTTTGTTTTATTTTTATTCATGTATTTGAAAGGCAGAGATGCCAGAGAGAGATGTCGCATCCACTGATTCACTCCCCAAATGCCCGCAACAGTCAGGTTTGGGTCAGGGTAAAGCTGGGAGTTGAGAATCCCATCAGGATCATCCATATGGATGGCAAAAACCTGGGCAACCTGCTGCCTTCTGGGGTACTCATTCCAGCCAAAAACTGAAATTGGTATACAGCTGGGACTTGAGTATGGGTTGTGGGTGTCCCAAGCAGTGTCTTAACTGCTGTGCCATAAGGCTGCCGTTTATGTCATATTTCAGGTATGGATTCTTGTGCGGAAGAGTATGTATTGACAGTGACAGCATGTAGTTGTGGCAAGAGCATGGGACTTGGGCATCACACTTGAGTTTGACTTCTAATTTTCTTAGCTGTTTTGATTTGACCCATGCTGACAATTAATACATTTTTTTTTTAAGATTTATTTATTTGAAAGAGTTACACAGAGGGAGGAGAAGCAGAGAGAGAGAGGTCTTCCATCCAATGGTTCACTCCCCAAATGGCCTCAAACAGCCAGAGCTGGGCCTATCCGAAGCCAGGAGCCAGGAACTTCTTCCCCATCTCCCATGTGGGTGCGGGGGTCCAAGGACTTGGGCCATCTTCTACTGCTTTCCCAGGCCATAGCAGAGAGCTGGACAGAAAGTGGAGCAGCTGGGTCTCGAACTGGCACCCAGGTGCCTGTATGGGATGCTGGCGCTTCAGGCCAGGGCATTAACCCACTGCGCCACAGTGCTGGTCCCAACAATTAATACAGTTTTGAGTGAGCTTACTGTACATACAGTATATATGGTTCTATACTGTATATAATTAAACACTTGACATGAATTATCCCACTTGACCCCCATTTTCCAGATGAGGAAACAGGTTCAGAGATGTTAAGTTGCCTGGTCATGTACAGGTAGCCTCATGAACCTAAAACTAGAAACTCCAAGACAGGAACCTAGAAACCTCAGACAGGAACTTGGAGCTAGGTAGGATTCGTGCTGTCTTCAGAGTCTGCAATCCATTGATCGGCTTTGAGAATTTCCTGAGAACGTAGTTAAGCAACGGTGCACTCTTTTGACATAATAAATAGTTCCTTTCTCCTTTCCAATTCATATGCTAAATCAAGATGTACTTGTATAGTTTGGTGGTTTTTCTGACCACTGTGAATATGATGTTTTAATATGCTTTATTAAGATAAATAGTTGGGGCCATTGCTGTGGTGGAGCAGGTAAAGCTGCAGCCTGCAGTGCCAGCATCCTGTATGGGTGCCCATTCAAGTCCTGGCTGCTTCCCTTCCGATCCAGCTCTGCCGTGGCCTGGGAAAGCAGTGGAAGATGGCCCAGGTCCTTGGGCCCCTGCTCCTGCATGGGAGACCGGGAAGAAGCTTCTGGCCCCGGATCACCACAGCTCTGGCTGTTGCAGCCAATTGGGGGAGTGAACCAGCGGATGGAAGACCTCTTCTTCTGCCTTTCCTTCTCTCTGTAACTCTGACTTTAAATAAATAAATAAATAAATAAATCTTTACCAAAAAAAAAAAAAAAAGATAGTGATCTTAGAGGAGATGTGACCTAGAACATATTACTGTAGGTATACTGTTAGAAAAAGAGTTGCAGATTGGTGCCTCCTCACACGGGGCACCAAGATGTTAGGAAAAGAGGCGCAGAATAGAGAGGAGGCAGTGTACAATTTACAGCCAGACCCAATTCAGAGAAAATAAATCCATAGAGGTGGGTGACCAACTGCCCATGTGCACACTGATGGAACACATGGCAGAGGGCCCGGGGTCCGGGCCTTTTTATATTTTAGGAGAGCTGGGGCTGGGGTAGAGGGTAGCAGGCAGAGGGGAATTCCTGGAACTGGTCTTTCAGGTGACTGGGGGGTGTGGGGTATGAGGACAATAGGGTGCTAGACCTAATTGAGATTCAAGGGCAAGGAACACATTCCAAAGTTTATCTCCTTTGGGCAATGAGGGAGAATGGCTGAGGCTTATGTCCTTGTTCCATCATGTACCACCTACTCAGTGGTCAGATTCAGAAGCGATAGCTGGTAATCTGGAAGTTCATTTTCTTTTTTAAAGGTTTATTTATTTGAAAGGGAGAGTTGCAGAGAGAGGGAGAAACCATTCATTGGTTCACTCCACAAATGGCTGCAACATGTGGGGTTGGGCCAGACCAAAACCAGGAACTTCGTCACGGTCAGGGGTGGCATGCGCCCAAGCACGTGGGGCATCTACTGCTGCTTTCCTAGATGCATTAACTGGGAGCTGGATCAGCAGTGGAGCAGCGGGGACTTGAACCGGCACTCATGGGATTCACAGGCAGCTTAACTTGCCTTGCTACAGTGCCAACCCTGAAACTTTTTTTTTTTTTTTTTAAGATTTATTTATTCGAAAGAGTTATAGAGAGTGAGAGGTCTTCCATCCACTGGTTCACCCCCAGATGGCCACAACAGCTGGAGCTGAGCCGATCCGAAGTCAGGAGCTTCTTCCCGGTCTCCCACTCAGTTGCAGGGGACCAAGGACTTGGGCCGTCTTCTGCTGCCTTCCCTGGCTATAGCAGAGGGCTGGATCTGAAGAGAAGCACTGGGACTAGAAGCAGTGCCCATATGGAATGCTGGCGCTTCAGGCCCGGCCTTTAACCCGTTGCGCCACAGTGCCGGCCCTGGAACTTTGTTTTTATTCTGTATTTTTTCTATGTAGGCTGGGTGATGGTGAATGACTTTGTGAATGACAACACAGTGACTGTAATTTCTAGTATCTTAGAAGACAGAAGTAGAATTTCAAAATGATCTGATAACTTTTTTTTTTTTTTTTAGTTTATTTATTTATTTGAAAGGTAGAGTCACAGAAGGAGAGAGAGCATGCGAGCAAGTGTGAGCGAGCGCACACTTTTATCTATTGGTTCACTCCCCAGATGGCTGCAACAGCTGGGGCTGGGCCAGGCTGGAGCCAGGATCCAGGAGCTTTATCCAGGTCTCCCGCATGGGTGCAGGGGCCCAATCAACTTGAGCCAGTTTACACTGCTTTCCCAGACATGTTTGCAGGGAGGTGGATCGAAAGTGGAGCAGCTTAGACTCCATCTGTAGCCCGTATGGGATTCTGGCATTGCGATGCTAGCAGCTTTAGCCCGTTGCACCATGACACCAGCCTGATAACGTGTTTTTATAAAAGTGAGTTATGTTTGCTGGTATACCTGCTGACCTAAACTAACTATACAAGTGCTAAATGAGAGACCTTATATGTGAATGGACTATAAATTGAATAGAAGCTTCTCTCATCATAACACTCTTAAAACAATTCATAGAGGTATGCTAAAAGAAGATAATCTCGTTAAGGTGACATATCGATGCAAAGGAATGTATTCTGTATATAGGAGTACCTCTTTATTTGAGGTTTTACTTTCCATAATACCCATTGCTCACTATAAGCTGTGGTCCAAAAATATTAAATGGAAAATTCCAGAAGAAAGCTTTAAATTACAAGTTGAGTAGAAATCCTCACTCGTTGCTCTGTCCCTCTCAGAGCATGTGAATCATGAATCATCCCTTTGTTTAGTATACCCAGACTGTATATGCTACCCTCCCGTTAGTCAT
The DNA here is from genome assembly GCF_964237555.1 of Oryctolagus cuniculus. Classification (NCBI taxonomy): domain Eukaryota; kingdom Metazoa; phylum Chordata; class Mammalia; order Lagomorpha; family Leporidae; genus Oryctolagus; species Oryctolagus cuniculus. The sequence continues at coordinate 84,966,843 of NC_091435.1, forward strand.
TTGGTAGCCCTTTTGGTTAGCAGGTTAGCAATGATATAACTCAGTGCTTGTGTTCAGGTAACTCTTATTTTACTAAATAATGGCCTCAAAGTGCAAGAGTGATGATGCTGGCCATTGAGCTATGCCAAAGTGAAAATGTGAGGTGTTTCTTTTAAGTCTGCCAAGGGCCAATAAATAAGATGCTTATCCTGTCATTCGAAGGCCATATACACTTACCAACTTAAAAACCTGCTGCTGCAATTGCCTTTGAAGGCAGACCAGATGATTTCCTGGACATTCCATGCACCTGTTTTAAGTGAAAATACAGTAATATACTTTGAGATAGTGAGAGAGACCACATCCAGATAACTTTTATTAATGTATGTTGTTATACTTATCCTATTTTTATAGAAAGTTATTGTGTATAACTAATATGTTAAAGTTTTTCATTATATATGCAGCTATAGGAAAAAAAATTTATCTATTGTTTGTTTTTTTTTTTTAAAGAGTTATTTTTTTGTTTGAACAGCAGTTACAGAGAGAGAGAGAAAGGTGTCTTCCATCTGCTCACTCAATCCCCAGATGGCCACAACCGCCAGACCTGTGCCAATCAGGAGCCAGGAGCTGCTTCTGGGTCTCCCATGTGGGTGCAGGGGCCCAAGGATTTGGGCCTTCTTCTACTGTTTCCCCAGGACATAACAAAGAGCTGGATCTGAAGTAGAGCAGCTGGTACTGGAATTGGCACCCAAATGGGATGCTGGCACTGCAGGCGCCGGCTTTATCCGCTGCACTACAGCACCAGCCCCATGGTATGGTTTTTGACTTTCAATCATCCTTGAAGGTCCTGGAACATAACCGGCTTTGGATGAGGGGGACTCCTGTATGCCTTATGTCATCTGATTAAATTTGGATGATGAGATTTAACCTTGGGTTTTAGAGCTTTGTGTGAAATGAAGCTAACCAGTTTATGGAGAGAGTAAATCTGTAGTCATAAAAACTATTCTGATCAGGGCCGGCGCCATGGCTCAGTTTGTTAATCCTCTGCCTGCCATGCTGGCATCCCATGTGGGCGCCAGTTCTAGTCCCGGTTGCTCCTCTCCCAGTCCAGCTCTCTGCTGTGGCCCGGGAGGGCAGTGGAGGATGGCCCAAGTTCTTGGGCCCCTGCACCCACATGGGAGACCAGAATGAAGCTCCTGGCTTCGGATCAGCGTAGTTCTGGCCGTAGCAGCCATTTGGGAGGTGAACCAATGGAAGGAAGACCTTTCTCTCTGTCTGTCTCTCTCTAACTCTGTCAAATAAAAAAAAAAAAAAAAAAACTATTCTGATAGGTTTACCTACCCTAATTCAGTTAGCATGGAAGGAGCAAGAAATAATTGTTAAATTCTCACATGAGTTTTGTTGCTCTTCATTTTTTGAGACTAGAGATTCAGAATTGGGCACATACTCTTAAGATTTAGGTTAGGGGCTTGCTTTGTGGCGCATTGGGTTAAACATCCTCCTGCAATGCTGGCATCCCATATGGGTGCACTGCTTCAAGTCCCAGCTGCTCCACTTCTGATCCAGCTCCCTGCCAATGTGCCTGGGAAAGCAGCAGAGAATGGCTCAAGTGTTTGGACCCCTGTACCCACATGGGAGACCCAGATGAAGCTCCTGGCTTTTGCCTGGCCCAGTCCTGGTCATTGTGGTCATCTGGAGAAGTGAACCACCAGAAGAAAAAATTCTCTCTCTTTTTCCCTTTGTAACTCAGCCTTTCAAATAAATAAAAGATTTACGTTAAAAATAAGTTCTAAGTTTCTAATAAACAGTTATAAAAGTAATGAATTAAAATAAAAACATTTGTATTTGTAAGGTTAAGAAAAGAACTAAGGTGAAATGGAATGAATAATTGCAGTTGGAAAAAAATGATCACTGTTAGAATAGTTTCAGATGATTTTATGGTAATCAGTGAGAAGGGAACGAAGGCTGAGGAAAGTTGGTGGGGATTGCTGAAGAATTTCCATAGAACAGTTCCCAGAGAGCTTCCCCGGCACCAGATCTGTTAACATCTCAGACCTATAGGCTCATAGGGAGGCCTTTCCTGGAATCTAGAGTTGGCAGTGCCTTAACTCAAATAGCAAACTATAAGATTGCCAAATTAATCTGTTAACCGAAGTAGAATTTTGTCTCTTTTGTCCATACTTTAATTCCTTTGAATTTTGCTTTTTAGTGATCAGCTGATGCTCAGAGGCTTGTTAGGTAAGAAATTCAGTCTCCAGAAAAGTGAATTAACTGTTCAAAGAATTTCCTGATTATTCAGTGTAGGATTTGCTGATGTCTGTAGAAAATACTTTCTTACACAGTAACTGTTGTTGAATGGGTATGGTAAGGCAGTTCTTTATCAATGAAAGCAAGTAAATTGACAATTTAGTTTTTCTTATTTTCTTCACTATTTAGTTTTCTTTTCTGAAATTGGAAAATAATAATGCCAAGAGGTCATATTAGACTAGTCTGTTTTTTTTATTCTTTTATTTTCTTTATTTGTGAAGGACAGAGTGGTCCCATCTGCAGGCTCACTCCCCAAATGCCTGCAACTAGAGTTGAGGACTCAGTCCGGGTCTCCTGTGTGGGTGACAGAGACCTAAGCTGGCACCTACTGTTTCCTAGGTGCACATTATTAGCAGGAAGTCCAATTCATGAGCAGAGCCAAGACTTGAGCCCAGGCACTCCAGGATGTGATGCAGGTGTCTCAAACAGCTTGTTAACCCCTTTTCCGGATTCTCCCCACCACCTCTGCCACCCCCTTTCTTGTTGGAGAGGAAACCGATGTTTGGAGGGTAAGTGACAGCGTTAGTAAAGCATCTGGGTTGGGACCTGTTAGCTTTTTCTTAGTTGAGTAGTGTTTCATCCTAGCCTTTATTTTGTGTTCTGTGGTGATGGCACATCTGAAGCCTCAAAGTTTTTTCCTTCTGAGAACCAACTTGTAAGGGTGCCTTTGATTGCTTGATAGGTTTCATAAAACAAATTTTCACAGAATTGTTCCCACATACACGTTGAGGGTGGCCCCTCCCTCCCTTCCTTCCTTCCTTCCCCTCTCTCTGTTTCTCTTTCTTTTTCTCTCTCTTTTTGATTTTTTAAAAAAGATTTATTTATTTGAAAGAGTTACAGAGAGAGGGGGAGAGATAAAGAGCAAGAGAGCGAATGGTAGATCGAGATCTTCCATCCTCAGGTTCACTCCGGGATGGCTGCTGGTGGCAATGATGAGGGCTGTGCCAGGGTGAAGCTGGGAGCCAAGAACTTCTTCCACGTCTCCCATATGGGTGCAGGAGTCCAAGTACTTGGGCCATATTCTGCTGCTTTCCCAGGCCCATTATCAGGGAGCTGGGTTGGAAGTGGAACAGCCAGGACTTGAATTTGTACTCATATGGGATTCCTGCATTGCAGATTGAGGCCTAACCCACTATGTGATGACACTGGCCCCTTTGTTTTTTTAAGAATTAATGTTTTCGAAATAAAAAACAAACAAAAAAAAGAAATTATGGTGGCTGAAGATTGAGCAGTCTTATTCCCTGGGGTTGGGCAGAGTGTATTAGAGTAAAATGTATGCTTCCCAACCAAAGACAAGTGATTTTGAATTACAGCTATATCACTTCCTAGCTCTGTAGTTTGGGTTTGAAACACTTATTTGAAAGCCTAGCATAACCTAGCAAAGTCTTGGTTAAAATATTTTATGGCTTTTTTTTTATATAAAAATGTACTTCTTTTGTTACCAACACTGTCTTAGAGTTTTAGTTGAATAGTGTTGAGATAATTCATGGTTGTTTGCTATTAAATTTTTGGTGAGGGTAGAATAAGCTGCTTAGTTTAGTCAGATTCAAGAGCGTCTTAATCATTTTTTCCCCTGCAGCCCTTGTCATCTCTCGTGTAGACCATGGTGAATGACCCTTCCTCGTGTTTCCTTGAAAGTTGTAGCAGGTACCAATTACTGTATTTCAAGAGTTGTGATTTTTCTGGGCAGTCAGGAAAGAGGCATTTAGGGCCTCTTGGTTATGCTGGCCTATCTGGCAGTACTGTTTTAGTTCCTGTATGTGCCAAACACAGGGTCAGATGATGGGTGCATGTTGACGAACAACCTGAAAAGTGAACACAGTGCTATGTTCCAGAAGGCACCATTTGGGTGATGTTCTTTGAGAATGGGGCCCTTTGGCTTTGGGTCTTATTCAGCTGAAAAAAGTTCAGAATCTCTGACACCTACAAGATAATCCATGTTCTTTTTCCTGTCTAATGAGGCCTTTCGTTAGAATTGATCCTGTTTCATTGTTTCTTAGCTGCGTTTCTAGCCATTCTTCAGAGGCTGCTCTGCGCTTCAGCCAGTTTAAGTTCACTTGGGGTTCCTGGCATTTTCTAGGATTTCCCCCCCAGTACTTCTGCATAAGCTAAACCTTGAATTACATTCTTAAATTTTTTTCCCTAACATTTCCCTTCTTACTGCTTATTGGCTTTACATCAGATCTTAGATCAAGGGATGGGTTTTCTCTGAAGTTTTTTCTGATTTTAGACCCTCTCCTCTTTTTTTAAAAAAAATTTCTGCCCTCAAGGAGCCAAGGCTATTGGTTTGACAGGTAAGTAAACATACACCAACCAAAATGGTGAGCACTTGGGAGCAGGGAGAAGAATAAGTAAGGCTAATCCTCCGGGTTCTAGTCTCAGTCGGGGCGCTGAATTCTGTCCCGGTTGCTCCTCTTCCAGTCCAGCTCTCTGCTGTGACCCGGGAGTGCAGTGGAGGATGGCCCAAGTCTTTGGGCCCTGCACCCACATGGGAGACCAGGAGAAGCACCTGGCTCCTGGCTTCGGATCAGCGCGGTGCGCCGGCTGCAGTGGCCATTGGGGGATGAACCAATGGAAAAAAGGAAGACCTTTCTCTCTGTCTCTCTCTCTCACTGTCCACTCTGCCTGTCAAAAAAAAAATCTAAAAAAAAATAAAGATTTATTTATTTTTTACTTGAGAGTCAGAGTTACACATAGAGAGAGAGAGAGAGATCTTCCATCCGATGGTTCACTCCCCAATTGGCCACAACGGCCAGAACTGTGCCGATCCGAGCCAGGAGCCAGGAGCTTCTTCTGGGTCTCCCATGCGGGTGCAGGGGCCCAAGGACTTGGGCCGTGCTTCACTGCTTTCCCAGGCCATAGCAGAGAGCTGGATTGGAAGTGGAGCAGCCGGAACTAGAACCGGCGCACATATGGGATGCCAGCCCTTCAGGCCAGGGTGTTAGCTCGTTGTGCCACAGCGCTGGCCCTGAGGGTAGAAATTTAATATTTGTAATCATCAGTAGTTAACCCAATAGGTGACACAGATAACGTTCTAACGACTTTTTAAAAATGAAATCTGATGTGATAGTAAACCATAGTGACTTTTTTTTTAATTTGAGAGCTAGAGTTACAGACAGAGAAAGGGAGAGAGAGAGAAAGGTCTTCCATCCTCTGGTTCACTCCCCAAATGGCCACCTCAGCCAGAACTGGGCTGATCCAAAGCCAGGAGGCAGGATCCTCTTCCAGGTCTCCCACGCAGGTTCAGGGGCCCAAGGACTTGGGCCATTTTCTGCGGCTTTCCCAGGCCATAGCAGAGAGCTGGGTCAGAAGAGGAACAGCCAGGTCTCAAACTGGCACCTTTATAGGATGCTGGTGCTGCAGGCAGAGGCTTAGCCTACAATGTCCCACTGTAGTGACTCTTGGTAGAATGCTAATTAAATATTTGTGTAGATTTATTTTGAAACATTAGGATAGTTGGCCAACATTGCTTTTTCAGTTAATTTGCCTTTTTGCTATTCAAGTAACGGTTTTTGGTTAGATTTCAAGGGGCTACCCGGCTAGAATAAAAACCATAATTGGTCTACAAATAAAGCAGATAAATAGCTCTATTCAACCCAAGAAGAACGGATGATCTGTAGGCTTCTCAGAGAACCAACTCACTCTTTCTGGCAGTGGGGCCCAGGGCAGCTACTGTGCAGGAGCAGATGAAGTGAAGTGGGAGTAGTTGAGGGAAGTTCAGTCAGGCATAGGCTCCCAGACCAGACATGGCCATCCTTTCTGAGTGGTAGAGCTTTAGTGCCCACTGCCCATGTCCTTGCCATACTTCTTTTTAAAATTTGTTACTTAGCGGTTCATCTTGGGTTTGTCAGCATTTACATATTAACTTTTGAACAAAATGAGTCTTGATTAAGAGGAAGAGTATATAGTTAATCAGAACTTAGTGCTATGGTAGGGGTTGTATAGGATAAGGGACTATTAAGGTGCCTGGGAAGAAGGTATTGGGGAAGATAGGAAAGAGGCCTAAGGATGAGGTGTAGGAGCATGCCAAAGACAAAACTTGCTTTACTGGAAGACTTTGCCAAGAAAAGAGGGAGGATTCTATCACTTCCTTATCGGGGTGTTGCCCTGTCTCATTCATCCAGCTGCACTAGTGGATGCTGGCCTAGTCCCCAACCTTAAAGGGAATGTCAGGAGCCAGTGCTGTGTAGCCAGTAAAGCTGTAGCCTGTGACACCAGCATCCCATGTGGTGCCAGTTCTGGGTCATAGCTGCTCCACTTCTAATCCAACTCCCTGCTAATGCGCCTGGGAAAGCAGCAGAAGATGGTCCAAGTACTTGAGCCCTTGCAACCCACTTGGGAGACCGGAAGCTTCTGGCTTTGGTCTGGTCCAGCCCTAGCTGTTGCAGCCATTTGGGGATTGACCCAGCTGATGGAAGATCTTTCTGTTTCTCCGTCCCCCACCCCCAACTCTTTCAAAGAAATAAATCTTGAAAACAAGGAATGTTCAGTATCCTTGGACAAGTGCTAGGACACATGCGGAGGTGCAACAGAGATGGAAAGAGTCCTGTCCTAGGCGATGTGGAAAGGATGGTTGAAGAAAGCTTAGCAGCTTGTGCTGGCTCTGGAAGGCAGAGTGGGAGCTCTTTGGGTAGACTGAATTAGGGAGGGGCATCCTGGCAGAAGGAATAATGTGTATAAAGGAATGGAGTAAGGAAAGAGTAGGGCTTCTTGAGGAACCACAAGGTGTTTTATGTGACTGATGTCAGGTTTTTGAGGGGTGAATGATAACCATTGATGAATGGCAGATCCGGCAGGATCTTAACATGTCTTGTAATTGCTTTTGACTGTCCTTGGAGCCTAGTTGGGTCTCCCTTCTGCCCGGTTCTGCATGGCAGGGAAATACATAATATTGTGTATTTTGAGACTTCAAAATCTAGCTAGTGAGAGGCTTGTCTAGTTTTGTTTAACCTAATATTTCTTCAGGTTATATGAGCAGGGAATGTTGTGTTAAAAACTTTAAAAATTTTACCTAGTACTTTTTGCCAGTTTGGGAAAAGCTGTTGCAGATAGTGGAAAGCTGTTGGAATTTTAAGCAGAGATAGAGAAATGTTCCTACCTGACTTGCATAAAGGCATGAATAAGGGGCATTAAGGGTTAGGACCTGAGTTCTGGCGATGCCAGTGGAGGTAGGGCATGTTAAGTGGATTTGAGAAGGGTAGAAATGATAAGATTTGGTGTCCAGTTGGATATAGGAGATGTGCAATAGGAAGGGAGATAGGATAACCTTCAAATTTCCAAGGCTTTTTAGGCAAATCACACTCTTAAAAACAGGGAAGTAGGAGGGAGGCTGGATTTTTTGGGAGTAGGGGGAAAAATAAAATGAACGGACTGACTTTTAGCTATCTGCAAACCCGTATAGTTGGTAGTTGCATTTGTGGGTCTGGAGTGCCTGGGAGACACTGGTGCTGAAAATAGTGATTAGTTGTTGCCACTGTGGATGGTCCTCTAGTGCCACTCTGTGCTGGTGAGATCTTTCCAGAGAAAAGCCTGGGGCATTTTCATAATTAAGCGGCTGAAGGAAGTGGGGGCTTTATAACCTAGCTTCCTGCCTGGTAACCAAGGCTGGAGTAATGTGACCTGCAGTTCAGCAGAAATGTGTGAGACAGAAAGGGCCATTTGAGAGCCTCACTCTTTCCTTTGTGAAAATAATCATTTCAAGATAGTTGGAGCAACAGCTGCTTTTCAAGTGACTTTTTAGGAAATAGCCTCCTGGATGATGATATGGTCTGCATATCATTCATTAATATGTTCATTTGGCTTTTTAAAAATTATTTTTCATTTACTTGAAAGGGAGAGTGAGAGAGAGATCTTGCATCCACTGGTTCACTTCCCAAATGCTCACAACAGACAGGGCTGGGCCAGGCCAAGGCTAGGAGGATCCAGCTGCATCCAGGTCTTTTATGTGAGTGAGAGGCCCAAACACTTAAACTATTATCTGCTACCTCCCAGGCATATTAGCAGGAAAATGGATGGAAATGGAGGAGCTGGGACTTGAACTGGCACTCCAGTATGATTCGGATGCGAGCCTATCAAGCAGTGGCTTAACCTCTGTGCCACAGCACCCACCCTGCATGGCTTTTTTGATGTAAAATCACCCCCATGCTTGAATTTCTATGGGAACTGAAAAATGCTAATCTTGGTTAAGTTAGGATTATTGTTTCCTATTTTTAAAGGACAACATATGAAAATTGGTAAGTGGATAATTTCTATAAAAGTTTTTTTTAACCATCTGATTTTTTTTCATGTTTATGTGATATCAATATGAAGAGAAGAGATTCAATGTGATTCTTAGATACAATTTCACCACCTCCTTCCCACCTCCCTCTTGTAAAAGTGTTCTTTAAATTAACTGTACCAGTACAGGTGTTGGTCACTATTATTGCAGTTAGTATGGTTCCACCATTTCTTTTCTAATTCCTGGATAATGGATGACCACAAGAAGTTAGTGTAACATTTCTATGAGGCATCATCAGTGGTAATTTATATTGCTCTAGTTTTGAAATGTTTCCAAATGTCAATTAAAAATTTTTTTTGAAAGGCAGTCTTAGAGCAAGAGCATGTGCTTCTATTTGCTGGTTCACTTTCCACTTGGCCACCATGGCTGTGTCTGAGCTAGGCTGAAGCCATGAGCCTGGAACTCCATGTAGGTCTTCCACATGGGTGGCAGGGACCCAAGCACTTGGGTCATCTTCCACTACCTTCCCAGGCTCATTAGCAGAGAGCTGGATCAGAAAAGGAGCAACTGGACACGAACCAGCACTCATGGGATGCCAGCATTGCAGGCAATTAGCTTAACCTGATGCACCAAATGCTGGCCTCTCAAATGTCAGTGTTAACTACTTTGCGTTGCCTTTCTGTACTGAGTTAGCATGGGTAGGTTTCAGGTTGGAAGAGGAGTAAAACAACAAAAGACAAATCTATGAGACTTAACAAAAAACTTGATGCAAGTGCCAGTTTTGGCTGCAAATTTGCAGGGTTGTACTTTCTGCACAGAATAATTTCCTAGTGATTTGGTGCTGCTTTGTATTTGGATCTTCAAATCATAATGTCTGAGTCAAATATGAAGCATACTGTTGTATAGATCTTGAGTAAAGCTGATTTTGCTTTCTTGCAAACATAGTACAGTAATCCTGAAGTGAATCTTGCTGTGGTAATGGAAAAAAATATTTTTAAGTTGGTTTTTAATAAGACAAGTAACCATTTCAGGGTTTATGTCCTCTGGCAAGTTTTCTTTTTTCCTTTTCTTCTAACCTCCCACTCCTCTCTTCTCATCCTGGACCTTCGCGCTGCTGCTGTTTGGTACCTTCTGTGTACACTAACTTTTGGTTGTAATGTGCAACCACAGTGTAATCTTTATGAATAATCAATGCACGTGACTCACCTGAGATGACTGTAGCATCAACAGGGTACCAGCTTTGAGCCTCCTGGGCAGTGGCAGGCACTGCTGGTGGCAGTGCTAAGGTTTCAACTATTATATTGTGATTTCAGCTTTGGTAAATGTGAAAATTACCAGCTTGATAGCTAATGTTTAGGTTTCAAAGACCATCTTTAAAAATTGTTCATTGAAACCTCAAGCAGGTGGGCCAGCGCCGCGGCTCACTAGGCTAATCCTCCGCCTAGCGGCGCCAGCACACCGGGTTCTAGTCCTGGTCGGGGCGCCGGATTCTGTTCCGGTTGCCCCTCTTCCAGGCCAGCTCTCTGCTGTGGCCCGGGAGTGCAGTGGAGGATGGCCCAAGTGCTTGGGCCCTGCACCACATGGGAGACCAGGAGAAGCACCTGGTTCCCGGCTTCGGATCAGCGCGGTGCGCTGGCCGCAGCGCGCCGGCCGCGGCGGCCATTGGAGGGTGAACCAATGGCAAAGGAAGACCTTTTTCTCTGTCTCTCTCTCTCACTGTCTAACTCTGCCTGTCCAAAAAATAAAATAATAATAATAATAAAAAAGATTAAAAATAAATAAATAAAAAGAAATGTCAAGCAGGTTATAAGGATTTTGATTAATATTATTAGTTTAAAAGATACAGTCACTAATTGCATTAAAATGGTACAAAAGACATTTACATGCTATTCAGAAAAAAATCCTTAACTCTGAACTTAAAAATATAGGTTTTTGTTTTGTTTTAAAGATTTATTTATTTATTTATTTATTTGAGAGAGAGGGAGGGAGGGAGGGAGGGAGGGAGGTCTTCCATCCAATGGTTCACTCTCCAATTGGCCGCAATGGCCAGAGCTGCGCTGATCTGGAGCCAGGAGCTTCTTCCAGGTCTTCCCACATGGGTGCAGGGGCCCAAGGACTCGGGCCATCCCAGGCAATAGCAGAGGGCAGGATCGGAAGTGGAGCAGCCGGGTCTTGAGCTGGTGCCCGTATGGGATGCCCGCGCTGCAGGCCAGGGCGTTAACCTGCTGCACCACAGCACCGGCCCCCAAAAATACAGGTTTTAGTTTGGGGGAATGAGGCTTTCTTACAAATTTGTTTTTTTTACATCAGATGTTAACTGGAGGGGCTGGTGCTATGGCATAGCCGGTAGACATGCCATCTGTAGTGTGTGCACCTGATATGGGTGCCAGTTCGAGTCCCAGCTGCTCCTCTTTCAATCTGACTCCCTGGTAATGTGCCTGGCAAAGCAGTAGAAGATGGCCCAAATGCCTAGGGTCCTTGTAACCATGTGGGAGACCTGGAGCAAGCTCCTGGCTCCTGGCTTTGGATAGGACCGGCTCTGGCCGTTGTGGCCATTTGGGGAGTGAACCTGTGGATGGAAGACCTCTCTGCCTCTCCCTCTTTGTCTGTAACTCTGCCTTTCAAATAAATAAATGTATTGTGAAAAAAAGGATGTTACTGTTTTGTCAATCCCTACTGTATTAAATACTCATGCCCAGTTTCCTTTTTGCTATTTTAAAATGTTTTTATTCCATCTAAATGTGTTTTGTCTAAGTACCCATGCTCACCTCCAAAGGAAAAAAAAATGGAAGATGTTCATTTCTTAAGTCCAACAACGTGGAGAAATTTGACAGAGCTGTTAGTGGTGACCTTTGACCATCTTAAGATGATATTAAGTTTGCTCTATATCTTATACCTTTTTTGTTCTTTTTAAAAATACTGTCTTTTTTGGTTGTTAAAATAGGTAGTATCTTTCTTTCTTGTCTTTATATATTATATGGAACTATTCTTGCTGTCAACATAGATTTATCTCATTCTCTTTAATTCCATAAGTTATTTATGTGGTTTTCTATTGATATTCAGATGCAATACCGAATTTTTTTCCTGCTATCAATACTGTAGCTGTATACATGTTTTGTACATACATACTTACAAATAGATAAACTGTGGATTTTTTTTGTAATCTTTTTTTTTTTTAAACTTAGAAGTTATTTGGTAGAAAGGGTTCTCCCAATAGAAGGAAGACCTTTCTCTCTCTCTCTCTCTCTCTGTCTATAACTCTACCTGTCAAATTAAAAAAAAAAAAAAGAAAAAGAAAGGGTTCTCATCTATTGGTTCATTCCCTAAATGCCCAAGATAGTCAGGGCTGGGTCAAGGCTAAAGCCAGGAGCTAGGAACTCAATGCAGGTTTTCCAAGGGGGAGACAGGAACCCAAGTACTTACTGGAGCCATCACTCCTGCCTCCCTGGGTATGCATTAGCAGGAAGTTGGAGTTAGGAGCTCAAGGCAGGTATAGAACTCAGGTATTCTGATGCGGCATGCAGGTGTCCTAACTGCGAGGCCAAATACTCACCTCTTGTGGATTCTTGAAGTTGGGATTGTTGGATCAAACTATATGTAGGTTTTTAAAATTTAGATACTATCAGTTGATTTTTTTTCAAAAGATATTTTAGAATCACTCTTAGCAGCAATATATTAAGGTGCTCCTTGTTGGTGTGTACCAGTTTAATGGGCAAGGAAATGTTTTTTTCTTAATTTTATTCTTGAAATATACCGTTTTGTTAACTGCTAGGTTCATGTGCTCTTTAACTGCATTGTCCTTGCCTCCCTTGTTCCCTAACATTGTAAGATCCTTGAATGGGAGTTTCAGACAATTGGGAATTTGGAGTAATCTATATAAAGGGAACAGTAATATACCTGCCTTCCCCTTCCATGTTAGCATTTGTTTTGAGTTCACTGCATATTTTAGTTTTCTACTAAGACACATGATACAAGGCTGTTTTAAAAAGATAGCTTTTGAGGTAGACAGTGTGGTATAGTGGGTTAAGCCATTGCTTGGGAGCCCTTGTCCCGTATCAAAGTGCCTGAGATCAAGTCCATTCTCTGCTTCAGATCCAGATTCCTGTTTATACATTTCCTTGAGAGACAGCAGGTGATTGGTCAGGTTCTTGGGTTTCTACCACCCACCCTCATGGGAAACCTGGATCAAGTTTCTGGCTTCTGGCTTTGACCTAGCCCAATACTTCCCAAATACCTAACTAGGTATTCCAGCAGATGGAGAATCTATCACTGTGCCTTTCAAAGAAATAAGAACAAATAAACAAAAAGGGCAACTTTTTTCTATATCAGTATGTCCAGTGTTACTAAAAATCTTATATATAATTTTTCATCTTTAATCATTCTTGGATTACTTCGTGTAACTGCAGCTGCTGCATTTATAAGGCCTATTTAAATTGTTAGTCTTTTCCCTTACCGGTGTTGGAACGTCACCTGGTGGTGAGAGAGTGCAGCAGCAAGCTGTATTACAAAGGCAATGTTGGGTAGGTCACTTCGATGGTTGAAGTCTGTTGGAGGAATTATTCCATCTGTTTCATAGTGGAGAGGAAGTTGAGACTGAGATAGCTGAAGCAACTTGCATAATAGTTCATGTTGAAATAATTGTCATTTAAGGAAAAGATAAAGCTGAACCTTCAGTTCTGTGCTTTCTTTGTTTCGAGGGTGGAGGAGAGGAAAGTTGTGTATCCTACTGTACTTAATCAGGTAGTGAACCTGGCATATATGATTACTTAAAACGTCTAGATATGAGTTTGATAAAATAATTTAAAACTTGTTACTGCTTAGGCTGTTTTATGGGCTGATACCTTTCAACTGGGCCAAAATGTGGGGAGTGGGGGGAGGGGCTATAAATAAATCTAACCAACTGTAGGTGGGCAGAAGTGTACTTATTTAAAGAGCTTTCAAAATGACTACTTTTTCTTGCCTGGGGCAAAATAATTTAAGAGAGAGATCCAGTCAAATAGTCTGATAAAAGACCATGAAGTATTTTCAAAGTAACTTCAAGTTCAGACCCAAGGCTGGCCATGCATTGTAAAATGAGGAGTTTGTAACACTTTTGAAACTATTTTTTAAGCTTGAATATGGAGTTTTGAAAAATAACATACGGGAGAAAGATTTAAGGGGAAGTATAAAAGCTTTAAGATCAAAATAACTTGGATATTTGAAACAGCAAATCTCCATTCACAGAAGTAAATGTTCCAAGGGTGGGGAACTTCTGGCCCCAAAGGCTGTGGAAGGCCTGCAGCATCTTTGGGTCTGGCCTTGGCAAAGCAATTGCAGGTGGAACCTGAAATTCAATAAATCTAAAACAGGCTAGTTTTTAAGTTGATAATTGTGTATGGCCTGCAAATGATGTTATAAATATCCAAATGGCCCTTGGTAGAAAATAAAGTTCCCCGACCATAAGTGATACAAAATTTGGAGCATTTAGTGTTGTGGTTAAGGCACCTGCATCCCATATCAGAGTTCCTGGGATTGATTCCCAGCTCTGGCTCTTGAGGCAACCTTCCCACCAATATAGAGGCAACATGGTAATGGTGCAAATATAATTAGGTTCCTGCTACCCATGTGAGAGACCTGGATTGAGTTTCTGGCAGCTAGCTTGGGCCCTGGCCCAGCCATGGTCATTCTGAGTGTTTGGGGAGTGAGCTAATAGATAGGATCTCTCTTTCTGTTTCTCAAATAGATAACAATTAAGACATGCAAACTTCTATCATGCAGTATATACATGATAGTTATACATTTAAGTTTTTGAAAGATTTATTCATTTTAAACTCAGAGTTAACAGAGAGGAAGAGAGAGAGCAAGATCTTCCATCTGCTGTTTCCCTCCCCAAATGGCTGCAGTGGCTGGGGCTGGGCCAGGCTGAAGCCAGAAGCCTGGAGTTTTTTCTGGGTCTCCCCATGGGTGGCAGGGGCCCAAGCACTTGGGCCATCTAAAAGTGCTTTCCCAGGCTATTAGCAGGGATTTGTTGTCCAAATGTAGTCCCCCACTTTTTTTTTTTTTTAAACTAAGTACTGTACAGTTAGACAAAGAACCCCTTTTGTCTAATGATAAGTCTTACCGCTTAGATTGTCTCAGAATAAAAGGTTGATCTCCTTTTTTAAATGATACATAAAATAAAAGTGACAAAAATTATGCAAGAATGGCATAATATCCTTGTTCTTCGTATTAGTTCTAATACAGGTAATTGTATCATCTTTTCTAATTATAACTTATTTTGTTATAGCTACTACATTGTTTTGTAACATACAAAAAAGTATAATTGTACAAAGACTCCACTTTACAAATGTAAATACAGTCTTGGTTTGGTGTATATTGGATACAATGGTCTTCCTTAAGCCTAAACACAGAAACAAAAGCATGTATTATAAGAGAAAGTCCAAGATGGGAAGTGATAAAATGGGTATTGAGTAGAGCTTTGTTAAAATTTAGCTGGTATCCTCAGAAAATTTCCATGTATTCATTAAATTATATTATGTCATTCTTATTGTTAGGAGTGGACTTGAAGTTTTAAGTTTTGCCCTTGTAAAGAGGTGTCACAATTTGATTATTGTACTTGGAAAATGCAGATTTATTTTAATTATTTTAATATAAATAGTTGTATAGGTGTTAAAATGAGGTTATTCAATAAGCAGAGTTTGGAATTTGTATTTGGAAATATTTTTATTTCAGTTGTAAATGTAGACCTGTTTGATGGCTGGTTATCTTGGTTGCTCAGATGCTGATTTGAAAATAAAATAAAATACTGAGAATGCCAGCTACACTGATTATATTTTAGGATCTTTAAAGCACCCTTTGCTTGTATGGTCCTTCTAGATGGGTTTATCAAACCCTTAGTATTGATGGATATGATTAATTTTCAGAAAAAAAGTCTAGAACTACAAAAGAAAGTGGGGTGGGGTGGTTCCTTTTCACTCAGCAATGGAAGGTGTCCCCAGAGTCTTTGTGCATTGTTTTAATTTTTAAAACTCTAAGGTAGAAGCTGGCACTGTGGCGCAGTGGGTTAAGCCACTGTCTGCATATCAGCGCTGGTTTGAGTCCTGGCTGCTCCACTTCCTATCCAGCTCTCTGCTAATGTGCCTGGGAAAGCAGTGGAGAATGGCCCAAATCCCTGGACTCCTTTCTGCATCTGTGTGGGAGACCTGGATGAAGCTCCAGGCTCCTGCCTTTAGCCTGGCCATTGCTGCCATTTGGGGAATGAACCAGGAGATGGAAAGATCTCTCTCTCTCCTCTGTAACTCTGCCTTGCAAATAAATATATCTTAAGAAAAAAAAAACTTCAAAATATATGTGTGTTATACTTTTTTTTTTTTTTTTTTTGGGACAGGCAGAGTTAGACAGTGAGAGAGAGAGAAAAGCCTTCCGTTAGTTAACCCCCCAGATGGCTGCTACGGCCGGCGTGCTGTGCTAATCCGAAGCCAGGAGCCAGGTGCTTCCTGCTAGTCTCCCATGCAGGAGCAGGGCCCAGGCACTTGGGCCATCCTCCACTGCCTTCCCGGGCCACAGCAGAGAGCTGGACTGGAAGAGGAGCAACCAGGACAGAATCTGGTGCTCCATCCTAGACTAGAACCCTGGGTGCTGGTGCTGCAGGAGGGAGATTAGCCTAGTGAGCTGTGGTGCCTGTCTATGCATTTATTTTTAAAAACCATTAGAAAATTCAATTACTTAAATTTCTTTTTATTTAGTTCTGTTAATTTTTGAATAATACATTTTAAATTTTGGTTTACTTGTCCTGCTGAAGATGGCAAATATTGACTGAAGTAAAAAATTAAAATATAATTCTCAGGGCCGACACTGTGGCATGGTGGGTAAAGCTGCTGCCTGCAGTGGCGGCATCCCATATGGATGCCAGTTTGTATCCTGGCTGCTGCACTTCTGATCCAGCTCTCTGCAGTGGCCTGGGAAAGCAGTGAAAGATGGCTCAAGTCCTTGGGCTCCTGCACCTGCATGGGAGACCTGGAGGAAGCTCCTGGAGGAGCTTCCTGGCTTTGGATAGGCACAGCTCCAACCATTTTGGCCATCTAGAGAGTGAAGCAGAGGATGGAAGACCTCTCTCTCTTTCTCTCTCCCTCTCTCTCTGCCCCTCTGTGACTCTGCCTTTCAAATAAATAAATAAATCTTCAAAAAATATATATTACTCAAAATTGCTTTGCTCGAAGTTTTACTTGAGTTATAGATCACTCTGTAACTCACCCAGTGAAACTACCTACCTTTGGAATTCCAAGCATGTACTTTAAGCCATGCACACTTAGTTTGTTATAGCTCATGAGAAACTGGGTTTGAAGCAAAGATGGTTAAGAAACTTGGGGGGTTTTTCTATGCTTGTTAGAGCCAGTTTATTTTATTTTGGGAAATAGCCTATGCTAAACATTATAATTAGTAATTATATAATGTGGGAAAAAGGATATTTCAAAAATTAGCCTTAATTTAGTGAAATTTATTCCTGATGGCTTCACATTGTTCTGTATTTGCTTTTTCTCACTTAAACAGCAAGTCAAGTTCATTATAAATTAAAGGAAGGGTTTGGTTAGCACAATAGCCTATAAGCTCCTTGCTAGTTAGATAACATCATGTCCTCTGGAAATAGAACTTCAGGGAGCTAGCTGGATTTGATTTATTCAAATAATAGGAGTTCTGCAGTGATATTCAGATGGTAGAAGGATCTTCCTTCTGAAAATCCGTTTAAAATTGATGCATTTAAAAATCCTAAATTTTGATGTCTTAATCATTTTGAAAGTTCAGACAGACCAAGACAAAAATCTTTGGCATAAAATTCTCATTTGCCTGGATTTTTATGCTTAGTTTTATTTGTTATTATTAAGAGCCAGCTTTTGAAAGCCCTGGTAATATCAGCAGTTGGGAAGAATGATGATATATTGCTACTGGTAAGACCATTTTTTAAAATTTATTTTCTGTGATGTAGAATTTGATAAAAAATCACATGTACTGCTGCAGACCACCAAAGTTAAACTTCTGTAAGTTCAGTATATTTTAAGTTTGTTATTTATGCTTCAAATGTAAATATTTGATTGAGTAGCATTTAATATGTATCTTTATAAGCAGTATATTTAAAAATATATAGTTTTTTATCCTTATGAGTCATCAAAATAATGAAAGGCTTTCTATTTATGTACATGTTTTAAAATTTAAATGCATTTATAATATGTATATATTTTAATCTAAGATCTGTTGGGTTGTTTCATTGTAGTTTTCTAAAAGCTTATGTGAAGTGTAGATTCTTAGTAATTTCCTGTGAGGTATATCTGTTTTAAGAGAATAGTAGAGCAACTTGTAACTTAAATTATTTTTAGTGTTTTAACTTTAGTAAACTTTGGTAAGACATTCTTTGCTTTAAAGTAACTAAATTCTTGAGAACACTTGCAGAAATCATGACATGATCAATAATTATATTTAGAACAGTATGAAAATAGATTGTAAAAATAAATAGTGAATTAAGCTATAATACCTCATTTTAGAATAACTAATTGGAGTACTTGCTATGGTCAGTTTTTAATTGTGGAAGATGAGAATATAGTTAACACTGCAATAAGGTGAACTTGTTTAAAAAATTTTTGGGGAAAAGATGAACAATTTCAAGTACATGAGCTTAATTATGGAACATTGACCTTTAAGGGGAATATCTTTTTTAAAATTATGATACACCTGGTATTTATCTACTAATAGTCTACTTTGTAACACTAGAATTTACAGAAGTGGGAAACATATCCCTATTAGGCAGTGAGTAGAAGATGAGTGTAGAATAAAATTCAGAAACAACAAAAGTTAGGTGAATTACAAGTTTATGGATAATGCTTGGTGCAGAGTAAGTAGATGGAGTCCATGGATTTGGGACTCTTAGAGCAGAATTCTCAAGATTTGGGACCCTTTGTGCCAGGATGAATGTCTTCTCAAAATTTTTTCTTCTTTCTAAAATTTTCAGATAGGTGGTTTTTTTTTTTTTAAAAACCCTTTCTATTATGGACAATTTTTACATGTTAAGAATAGAAATACTAGTGTGATGGGCTTTTGTGTATTTATTCACTCAACTTTTAGTTCAGCTAGTTAACAGTTGTTACTCATAGCCATCCCCTGAACAATGAAGATGGATTTTTAAATAAATTATTTATTTTGAAGCAGAGAGAGGCAGACAGACATATCTCTCACGTGCTGGTTCACTCCTGAATGTAACTGTAAGGACTGGTCCAGGCTTAATCCAGAAGCCGGGTCTCTCACATGGGTAGCAAGGACCCAGCCACTGAGCCATCACCTGTCTCCTGGGATGTATATTTGCATGAAGGTGGAAATCAGAAGCGGAGTTGAGGCTCTTCATATGGGATGCAGGCTTTCCAAGCACTGTGTTAACTTCTTGGTCAAACACCCACTCCAAAGATGAATTTTTTAATCTAAAATTTTTTATTTGAAAGTAACTTCAAACCTATTGAAGTTGAAATTTTATTGATCTCAAAGAACTAGCTCTTGGTTTCATTGTTTTTTCCCTGTTGTCTGTCTGTCTGTCTTTCTGTCTTTCTTTGTCTTTCTGTCTTTCTGTCTGTCTGTCTGTCTGTCTGTCTTTCTGTCTTTCTTCATTTGATTTCTTCTCTGATATTCCTTTTAGTGGTTACTGTGTTTCCCTTTAGTTGTTCACTCCTGGAGTAATTTTCTGTGCTTTTTCTACTTTAAGGTGGAAGCTGGGGTCATGGCCTTTATTTTCTTCAGGTGTTTGAAGTTGTTGCTTTAAATTGTCTTCTAAATACTGTTAGACTGGCATCCCACCAGTTTTGATGTTCTTTAGATTTTCATTTTTATTAAGTTCAGAATATTTTGCATCTCTAATTTTGACTGCATAACCCATGGGTTTTTTTTGAAGAGGTATGTATTAATTTTTTCTAATATTTGGAAATTTTCTTCTTATCTGTACTGATCTCTAATTCCATTATGTTAAGAACATATGTTGTGTGACTTGAATCCTTTAGTTCTTTTTTTTTTCTTTCTTTCTTTTCTGTGTGTGTGTGTGTGTGTGTGTGTGTCCCAGACTGGAGTCTTTTTTTGGTCAGTATTTGATAAATATTAGTTAGGTTCACTTGATTGGTAGTGTTGCGCAGATTTCCGGTGTCCGTTCTTTGTAATCTGCTTGTCTGTCAGTTGTTGAGAAAGGAGTATTGACATGAATTCTTAAGTAATTCTGAATTTCTATTTCCTTTTACGTTGTTGCCTCATATACTTGGAAGGTTTAATTGCATAGTTTTATTTTTAATATAAAGGTTTATTTATTTGAAAGGCAGTTAAAGGCAGAGAGAGAGAGAGAGGTCTTCCATCTGCTGGTTCACTCCCCAAATGGCTGCAATGGATGGAGCTGTGCTGATCTGAAGCCAGGAACCTAGAGCTTCTTCTGGGTCTCCTACGAGGGTGCAGGGGCCCATGGACTTGGGCCATCTTCCATTGCTTTCCCAGGCCATAGCAGAGTTGGATTGGAAGTGGAGCAGCCAGGACTCGAACTGGCACAGCAGACCGGGCTTTAACCTGCTGGGCTACAGCGTCGGCCCCCTGCATACAGGTTTAGGATTGTTACTTTATGAATTGACCCTTCTGTCGTTGTGAAATGGCTTATAGTTGCTCCAGCTTTATTTATTTATTTCTAAAGATTTATTTATTTATTTGAAAGGCAGAGCTAGAAGGGGAGAGAGAGATCCTTCATTCTCTGATTAACTCCCTAAGTGGCTGCCAGCGGCCGGAGCTGGTCCAATCCAAAGCTAAGAACCAGGAGCTGCTTCTGGGTCTCCCATATGGGTGCAGAGGCCCAAGTACTTGGGCAGTCTTCCACTGCTTTCCCAGGATGCGTTAACAGGAAGCTGGATTGGAAGCAGAAGAGCTAGGACTGGAACTAATACTCTGATCCAGGATGTGGCCATCCCAAGCAGTGACTTTAACCTCCTGTGCCTCATTGCCAGTCCCTAGTTTATGCTTCTTAAAATGTCAATCACAATTTGGCAGTTGCTGGCTTTTTTTGCTTTGTTTAGGTCATTTATAGTTAATGTGATGATTGACATTGTCAGGTTTAAATCAGCTGTTTTACTGTTTGTTTTCTGTTCGTCTCATCTGCCTCATCTCTTCTTTATTTGCCTTTTTCTTATTTTACCTGTTAGGTCAGTTGTGTGTTTTTTTTTATGGTCCCATTTGATCACTTTTTTTTCTTTTTAGCAATGAGTCTTTGATTTTAGAGTTAATAGTTTTTAACTTTCTGTCTTGAATTACTATTCAGCTGCCTTGTTGTAGCATTAAAACCTTGTAACAGAAAAGGGGGTAGTTTTTAAAAAGACAGTTTGTAAAAAATGGAATTAAAAATTTTTGTTTACAGAAGTTTGAAATCTGCACATAGTTTTTTGTGCATTCTTGAAGATCTCTTTATGCTTGCATTTTCCTCTGTTCTCTGTGCTGTTGTTGTGATGTATATTAATCAACAGTTAATTGATTTCTAGTGTTTTGTATTGCTTTGTAGAGATCCATATTTCCATTGGCTGTCATTTTTTTCCCTCCTGAAGAACTTCTTTAACACTTTCTTGATGTGTAAGCCTGCTGATGATGAGTTTTTCAGCTTTACTGCCTGAAAAAGTCTCCTTTCACCTTCAATTCTGAAAAATATTGTTGTGGGTATAGAATTCCTTCAATAGTTTTTTTTTTTTCCCTGCTTAGTTCAAAGATACTGTCCACTGTCTTTTCATGTGCATTGTCTGGCAAGCACTCTTTTTATCTATGTTCCTTTGTCACTACCTTAAAGTTTTGCTTTTTTTTTTTCCTTTTAAATCACCTTCCTTGAGCATGCTCTGGGAGAGTTTGTTAAATTTTTGTTTGTTTGGTACTATTACCAGAGATGAGCTGCTAGGGGATTCTTGTCTTCATGCAATAAAGAGTTCAGACTTGAGTCAGTAGTGGTGAGTGAGATAGCAAAGTTTAATGAAGGGAGAAAGGCCAGGCAGAAGGGCTGGGTGCTGTCTGCGTTTAGACTGAAGTTTTTATGGACATGAGTGTGGGTCCCCTGCTTGTTCTCCCTCTTCTGGGAAGTTGTCGGTAGGGGATTTCTGAATGTAGACTTCCCAAAAATCCTCTCAGGATCTTTTTTTTTTTTTTTTTAAGATTTATTTATTTATTTGAAAGTCCGAGTTACACAGGAAGAGAAGGAGAAGCAGGAAGAGAGAGGTCTTCATCCGCTGGTTCACTCCCCAACTGGCCACAACTGCGCCGATCAGAAGCCTGGAGCCTCCTCCAGATCTTCCCACATGAGTGCAGGGGCCCAAAAACCTGGGCCATCTTTTACTGCTTTCCCAGACCGTAGCAGAGAGCTGGATCAGAAGTGGAGCAGCTGGGATTCAAACCAGCGGCCATTTGGGATGCCGGCACTGCAGGCAGCAGTGCCACTTGCTCCGCCACAAGGATGGCCCCCTCAGGATCTTATTAATAAGCACAATGTTACCAGACCTAGTAGTCTAGTTGGTGCAGGGCAGGGGGAGTGCCCTTGATCTGCCCCCAGGGAGAGGGCTGAACTCCATCTAGCAGGGTTCTAGAACAAGAGCAATCACTTTAATTGCTGGTATGCTTTCTGGCCTTGTTGCCTTGTTTTCTTTAAAAATTCTCATTTTCTTTTCCCCTGTCTTACACACACAGGCTAATATCTGTCCAGCTTCCTTAACAATGCTAGTTGAACTTCTTAAATCTGTGGACTTACAGTTCCCATCTAAAGTGGAGAGTTCAGACAGTTATTCCATAACACCCCACCCTCCCCCACACCCTGTATATTAGAATTTTTAATGTTCCACAGCTGTTGGTGGTGGTGGGCGTGTTCCCTTCCATCTTTCTTTTCTTTTTTTAAAGGTTTATTAATTTATTTGAAAGAGTTACAGCAACCGGGGGGGGGGGGGGGGTACTGTCCATCTGCTAGTTCACTCCCCAAGTGGCTGAAACAGCCAAGTCTGGGCCTGGCTGAAGTCTGGAACCAGGAGCTTCATCAAGGTCTCCATGTAAGTGGGTGGCAGGGACCCAAACACATGTCCATCTTCTGCTGTTTTCCCAGGTCATTAATGGGGAGCTGGATTGGTGGTAGAGCAGCCAGAACATGAACTGGTGGCACCCATGTGGGATGCTGGCATTGCAGGTGGCATCTTTATCTGCCATGTCACAACATTGGTCTCCTAAGTTCATTGATATTTCTTTGACAGTATCTTATCTGCTGTTAATTCTATTTGGTTTGGTTTTTTTCTTTTAAGTCAATTTGGTTCTTTGCTGTCTTTCTTGTCTCCACTTGTGTTTTATCTTCTTGCTTTTGGAGCACAGGAAATACAATAGCTGTTTTATTTATTGTAAAAATTAATTTGAGAAGTAGACAGGACAGACACCTCCCAAATGCTGGTACACATTTCAGATGCTTTGGAACTCAGGATTCAACTAGAACTAACACTGCTGCCTCTCAGGGTATGTGCTAGCAGGAAGCTGGCATTGGGAGTGGAGCAGAACTTGAACCCAGGCATTCTGATAGGAAATGCAGACATCTCATGTAGCATCAAACTGCTGCACCAAATGATCTGTGTGTTAGTTCTGGGTCTTTTTTTTTTTTTTTTTTTTTGAGTCTGTGAATTAATTTATTTTAAAGGCAGGAAGGCATGCATATGGAGATCTGAATTCATTGATTCCTTCCCCAAAAGCCCCCACAGCTGGGGCTGGTTCAGGACAAAGCCAGGACCCAGGGTGTCAGTCAGTCCAGATCTCCCATGTTGGGGGGAGGGATTCAGCTACTTGAGCCATTACTTACTGCCTCAAAGAGTGTGTGCTACCAGGAAGCTTGAATCTGGAGTGGAGCCAGGACCTGAACCCAAGCACTCTAAAATGAGCTGTGGGTTTCCAAGTAACCTCTTTACCACTGGGTCAAAGGCCTTCCCTCGAGTCCTTTTCTTTTGATTGAACTTGTGGGTTATATTTTCTTATTTGCATGTCTGTTCAGTTTTAATCGGATGTCAGATATTGTGACTTACTGGGTACTGGATATTTTGTATTATAGCAGATATTCTGAATTGTTTTGCTAAGCGGTTAAGTTACTTGGGAAAATTTTTATTCTTTTGGGTGTTATTTTTCCTTGTTGGATACAGCTAGAGAAGTTTTTGTTTGGGGTAATTTTACCCCCAAAAGGCTACTGAATATCCCCCTCATTCCTTATGTTGAATAAGGCTTTTCCCCGTGGTTGTCGAGAACAGACGCTATTCCTGTGTAAGTTCTGGAGGTTTCTAGGTCTTATTCCTTTTGGGTGGTTCTTTCCTGGCCTCTGGCAGTTTCCTTGAACTCCAGTGCTAATGGGTACCCAGCTGAAGGCTTGAAGTGGGGAGGGGACCATCTTACAGATCTCTGCTGTTTCTCAGTACAGAGCTCTGGTGATCTGGCCTGCAAGCCTTGCTGCTCAGTGCATTCCCAGATTCCCAGCTTTGTCTCTCCAACGCAGGGAAATGGCTGGACTGGCCCTGGGTTCCCTGTCCTCTCCTTTTTCTGGCCTGTAAACTGTGTTGGGTAAGTAACCTGGGACAGTTAGAGAGCTCCCCTCGTTTGTGTCCCATCATTGCATGATGTACAGTTCCTTGAAACTGTTAGCTGTTTTGTCAGTTTATTCATTGCTTTAGGCAGGAGGACAAATCTGGTTCCTCTTACCCCATCTGTATGGAAAGCAAGTGTTGCTTCATATAGGAATTTGAAATAGTTCCTCCCCCAAGGAAACATGTTTTAGGTGGTGGTAATGCAAAACGAAGGTCAGAGTTAGTTATCAACAATGATATGACATGAATGAATGAGTCTTTGCCGATGAACCTGAGATTCATTCCAGAGCCTAAGGAAGAATCACAGACTAAAGATAATCAAACTGGTACTTTCAGTGAGGAAGTGTCAGGGTAGGGGGCTTTTGCCTTACCTCTTGAAGGTGTGCTTATGTAGGATTGGACTGTACCTTAGAAACTCGGACAGTGACAGGAGACCTTTTCTGTTGAGAAAAAGCTTGGGCTTGTTCTCTTTACAGCTACAAGTTTAGTCATTGAGATTCCCTGTTCCTAAAAGTCACATTGACTTGATGCATCTTCATAATGGTAAAATGACCTGAGATAGTATGAGCTAGGGCATAATACTGCCCTAGATCAAAAAGAAATTTTGTTCTGTTGCCTGGAGAGTTATGTGGTGATCCAGTTTGTTGTGGACAGTTTGGACTAGATAGTTTTGAGCCTTCTCCTTTTCACAATGGCACTGAGTCAGGTATTTTTATAGGTAGTTTTGTTGACATAATGTTGAGAGGTTTCAGCAGTCTTATGCATGAGATTAATTTAAAATTTGCATTTGTTTTTTATTTGACTAGTTTATATCGTGTGAAAAATAGGTACTGCTGTCTTAGCCCAAATTCTCCATCAGGTTAGTTACTCCATGAATGTTGTCGATTTCCCACCAAGCATCAAATCTGCTGTGGGCTGGATAGATGATCAGAAGTGTGTAATCTGAAATGAGGAGGTTGCAGGCCCATTGTTCTGCAGGGCTCAGCCACATCTAAAGCAGTTGCTCTCAAACGTTTTGGGCTCAGACTCTTAGGCTCTTGAAAATTACTGTAAACACTGAAGAGCTTTTGTTTGTGTGACCTGTTGAATCATTCTAAATAACATTTCCAAAAAACACAAAAACTTAAAAAGAAACCTGGCATTATCTTTCATTTTACAGATCTCTGTAATGTATAGATTAATGTCTGATTAGAAGTACAAGAAAAAAAGATTGTGGTGGACTCTGAATTTTCTCCCTAGACAAACTTCAAGGGTAGTAGGAACTGTCCCAAGTTTTCTTAGTGGAATTGGGATCAGAATGGGAGAGTCTGTCTGTTAAGTGCTCAGTAGGGAGTATGTCTGCCATAGAGGTTGACTCTTGGCCAGGGATTGCTGTTCCTGAAAGAGGTGCTCAGTAAATATTTGATGCAAAATTAATCATCTTTGAGAGGCTTTTGGGTTGTTCTCGCTACTGGTATTTTACCTCTTTCCTACACTTCAAGGAGTAAATTAGTTGTGGGAAGTACTTTCAGCTGAAGAACTCGCTGCTTCCTTGACTCTGGGGAATGGAAAAGGAAGTTTCTGAAGTCATTTCTCTCATAATTTACATTATTCTCTGTCAAGACTGAAGCTAAATATAGATTAATTGAAATATGCCAAGGTTTGTGGTACTAAGTTATATGAATTCAAGAACTGGCGTAACTTTGAAAATGTTATTCACAGCAGCTAGCACTGTAATGAATGCTTAAGTATCAGTTGAATTTAGCTGCATGGATCAAAAAAAAATCTCCCATCAGCAAGTGTTTACCCCTGTTTGGGAAGAATTCAAATTGAATCAAAATATTTAAAAAGGACAATTTGATGGTATAATGAACGGTTAATATCATGAAGCTATGAGGCATAGTAAGATGTAAACTAAATCACTAATATTTGTTCCTTTTTTGCCCCTAGTTGTCACTTGATTTGAAGCGCAAGACTTTTCCAACCATTATAGATATGGACAAAGAAGAAAGGAAGACTATCAATCAGGGTCAAGAAGATGAAATGGTAACCAGCTTTCATAATTTACTTGTGAAATACGAAGAATTTATCTCTGCAGTTTATTCTAGGCAGTAAAAGAAATACAATAAATCAACACCACCACCTCCACCAACTAAATAAGTATACTCTTTTCTTCATCCTGCTTTTGAATTGGGATTATGTAATATCTATTTGTTGACTTTAGTATAATTAACTCTTTTCTCACTTGTAAATTGTTAAGACTTGAGAAAAAAGTATTTTTGCATTTGGTCATTTAAGACATTACCTTAACTAATGCTTAAATATAATCTCAAAGATTTGGAGGGGGCATACATACATAGATATGTCAGGTAAAATATAAGATATCCTGTTAAATATGAGTTTCAGATAAACAAGGAAAATGTTTTTAGTGTATGTTCCAAATGTTACATGGACAAGCAAAAGAATGATTGTTTATTTGAAATTTAAATTTAAGCAGCTTCCTGCATTTTTGCTTGCTAAATCTGACAAACTTTGTTGGGTGGGGGAGGGGGATACAATTGAAACATTTGAGGGGCTGGTACCTGGTGGGTAAAGCGGCTGCCTGCAGTTCTGGCATCCCATATGGCCACTGGCTTGAGTTCTGGCAGCGGTACTTCCAATCCAGTTCTCTGCTATGGCCTGGGAAAGCAGTAGAAGATGGCCCAAGTGCTTGGGACCCTGCATGCACATGGGAGACCTGGAAGAAGCTCCTGGCTTCAGATCGGCTCAGCTCTGTCTGTTGAGGCCATTTGGGGAATGAACCAGCAGATGGAAGACTCCCTCCCTCCCTCCTTCCCTCCTTCCCTCCTTCCCTCTCTCTGTAAGTCCACCTTTCAAATAAATAAATAAATTTTTAAAAATAATTATTAAAAAAAGAAACAAAACATTTTTAAATACTTTGGGTCAGAGATCAAACTGATCAGTCATAGTGGTATTAGAACAGTGAGCAAGCCCTTGGCAGAAATAAAGTTAAAAATCGGGGCCGGCGCCGCGGCTCAATAGGCTAATCCTCCACCTAGCGGCGCTGGCACACCGGGTTCTAGTCCCGGTCGGGGTGCCGGATTCTGTCCCGGTTGCCCCTCTTCCAGGCCAGCTCTCTGCTATGGCCCGGGAGTGCAGTGGAGGATGGCCCAAGTGCTTGGGCCCTGCACCCCATGGGAGGCCAGGATAAGTACCTGGCTCCTGCCTTCGGATCAGCGTGGTACGCTGGCCGCGGTGGCCATTGGAGGGTGAACCAACGGCAAAAGGAAGACCTTTCTCTGTGTGTCTCTCTCTCACTGTCCACTCTGCCTGTCAAAAAAATAAAAAGAAAAGAAAAAAAGAAAGTTAAAAATCTATCTCATCCAAATTCAGTGTGATATTCTGGATTATATCTTGGAATAGAAATAACATACTAGTGGAAAAACAGATGAAATTCCAAGACTGAGTTTATTTAATAAAAATGCACCAGTGTTAATATTTTGATTTTTGACAAATATACCGAGAAGGTATTAACACTGGGGGAAATCGGAAAACAGGTATAAAGGAATTCTGATACTTTTGCAAATTTTCTAGAAATATAAAATTATTCAAAAATAAAGTTATTTTTAAAATGACGTACCTTTTAAGGTAAAGTCCGAAAGAATGAAAAAGGCATGTGAAAATTATAAAAATTCTGGGAGGGAACGGGCATTTGACATAAGTGCTTAAGATGCTGCTTGGGACACCCATATCCTATATCGCAGTGCCTATATCCAGGCTCTGCTCTGGAGTCTAGCATCCTGCTAATGCATACCTTGAGCGGCAGCAGATGATGTCTTAAGTAGTTGGATTCCTGCCATCCACTTAGACCCAGATTGAGTTCCTGGCTCCTGGCTTTGGTCTGGCCAAGCCTTGGCTGTTGCAGGCATTTGGGGAGTAAACCAAAAAGAATGGGAGATCTCTTGTCTCTGTCTTTTTTGCTGTCTCTGCCTAACAAAATGAAAATAAATTTAAAAACTTATTTTTAGTTCTAGGAAAATATACTAAATATGAATATACTATGTCGGTGGAAAACAATTTATTAAACATAATATCAAATCTAAAGCCATAAAGTATAATGTCAACAAATTTAAATTGTCAGAAACAAAATTTAAATGTAATTTATTGATTGAGAAAATACAGTTTATATGAGAAGACTATAAAAGCCATTTGGAAAATAAGACTTTAGAGTTTATCTAAAGCCTTTTTTGACAGTTAATCATGTGCTCACTGTGTCTTTGCAGGAAGTTTATGGTTATAATTTGAGTCGTTGGAAGCTTGCTGTGGTTTCTTTAGGAGTGATTTGCACTGGTGGGTTTCTCCTTCTGCTTCTCTATTGGATGCCCGAGTGGCGGGTGAAAGCAACCTGTATTCGAGCTGCAGTTAAAGACTGTGAAGTGGTGCTGCTGAGGACTACTGTGAGTCCACATGTGTACTTGTCACTGATTGCTGAAGGAGTGATGTCTGTGTGTATGCAGTGTTCAGTACACAGCGCCAGTGCATAATGAAGAATGCTGATTCCAGGATTTCTGAATTGTGTTTGAAGTATTATTACAGGGATTAGGGTTTAAAGAAATCTCCAAGATGAGCTTATCCATCCCCTTTATTTTATAGCTATTGATGCCTTGAAAGATTTGATGTTTGTTACCAAACTGGAGCATTAGCACTGTTTTTCAGCTCTCGTTCACTAGACCAGCTGTCTGCAGTGTGAAGCTGCTGCACCTCAGGCATTAAAAAATAAAACAAAAACCCTAACTGAAGGCATTTTAAAAGAGGTTTTAATACCTAGTGTGAGTATATAAATTAATAAATTAAGAAATCACTCATATTTTATGGAATAGTAATGTTTGTATCAGTGAAGTTTTTGTATCATATTTTAGTTTATGCATCTTCATGCGGTGGTTGAACATGGAATGAGTGAGAAATGATGCTTTCTCAGAGATAAATAATATGTAAAGGATGGAAATTCAGTAAAAAAGTAGGCGGTTGTACAATGTATGTAACTATCTCCCTTTCTCCCTTTCTTTTTCCTAAGGATGAATTCCAAATCTGGTTTTGTGCAAAAATTCGCTTTCTTTCCCTGGAAACACTCCCATTTTCAGGCCCAAAATCGATAGCTAATAAGGTTTCAAATGGCCATGCCGTTCATTTAACTGAGAATCTGGCTGAAGAGAGCAGGCAGGAGATGAATAAACATTCACAGACTCCGTCACAACAGGTATCACGACTTAGTGTCAGGTTTCCTTAAAAGCTGGAATCGCAGTTTGTGTTATCATGTGTGGCCTGTAACTGCGTTTTTGCCGTTATTAGTGCTTGAAATAAATGTCAGCATTTAAAGTACCTATCACTGTTTATAATAACAGATTACAGCACAACAGCTGATGATGCTTTTTGACGTAACATTTATGTATATTCTGCAGATTCGTTATTTCACCCACCATAGTGTAAAATATTTCTGGAATGATGCCATTCACAATTTTGATTTCTTGAAGTAAGTATCTTTCTTGGCTTGGATTATATTATGAATATCCTGATAAAAACGATATCTGTAGAAAAGAATCCATTCTAGTATTACATAAAAGTGAAGACGTTTTGTTGCATAACTTTTATTCATTAACAACTCCCTTGTGTTATTTGAACACTCATTAACCATTTTGAAAAATGGCAAAATTTATGTAATAATTAGAAGCTTGGTATGTTAGTAGCTTTGGGATGAAAGCACACCTACTGGGTCTGACTTTTCATTGTCACCTCACAGTAAATTTTGAGTGTACCTCATAGCCTGTATGTTAACTTAGGATAGTTAGCCCTTGGTGTGCTTGCAGAGTCTTGTAGTTGTACTTGAGGAATGAGGTAACAGACAGAAACTTAATTTTAATGTGTGGACAAAGAATGGGACATGGTCAAATGTGTCAAGACTTTGAGTCGGAGAAATTGGAGTAATTCTGTAATTCATTTTTTATGGAGAGTTCTAGTTAAATTAATTAAGTTCCTATTTTTTTATTGTCTGTATTCGAGTGCTTATTATAAACATATATCCTTGCTTCAGAGTGCCAAAGGAATTCTTGACTTGAGCAGTAAAAACAAGAATCATGTTAACATTAAATACTCATGCGTGGATTTTTCCTTAGATGAACTAAAGAATTGGAGTACTCTGGAAGGGTCCAGGGCATTTCCTCATGACTTGTTCTAAAGGACATTTCTGATTGAGAACCATTGCCTTGAACAAAGCTACCAGCGAGCTGCCATTTTGTTAAAATAGAAAAGAACATTTTAACTTAGTGCTGGTCCCTGCTATCTTCTGGAGATGTCGTCAACCTCAGTGGGAAGAAATGTCAAACGTATTTGCTGTGTGGCCTTTGCCAGCCATAGGAACATATAAACATCCCAGTGATGGTAGTGCATTATGGAGCTTAGATTTCCTATCTGAAAAAAGTGGGAAAATATTGGAATTATGTATAAGATTCTCTTTGCTTTAGACCGCAGGGGTAAGGAACCTTTTTACTGCCAAGGGTCATTTGGATATTTGTATCAACATTCATGGGCCATACAAAATTATCAACTTAAAACTTAGTTGCTATAGATGTATTGAGTTTCAAGTCCCGCCTGCGGTTACCTTGGTAGGACCAGACGAAATGATTTCTCAGGCTCGTGGACCAGACGTTCCCCACCCTTGCTTTAGAGTTTATGGCTGATACTTCAGTTAGAAAAAGCACAGTTGAGACATTTTTCTGGAAAACTAAATATGTTGGTTCAGGATCAGTTAGTGTTTACAGATTTGGTATACTGTCTGTGATTCATAAATCCTGTACTGTACTGTACTGTACTAGTCTAGGGGTGAGTTAGCTTAGGGAAGGCTTTAGGCTGGTGCATTTGTGGAGATGGAGGAAAACGAGTAAGATTTTTTAGTTTGAAGATATAGACAAAAGTACATTTTTCATCTTTAGTTTGGAATTGTATAGTTGGTTCTGCTATACTTTAACTTCTGTTAGCTATTACAGTTTGGCACAGTCTTAAGCTATAGTGATATTATTATAGAAATTCAAGTATTTAGAGTCATCTTGTCATGTGGTAAATACATTGGATAACTTAAAAGTTGTCATATTTGAGACCTTTCATTGTTTATATTTGGAATTTGAGATTTTTAAATTTTCATTTGTTATCTAAATTTTTGTTAAGAGATCCTGAAAATTTGTAAGGAAGTCACACTTTTAAAACCTGGAATTTAGAAAAAAAAATGAGGCGTTAAGAAATTTGGATATTTTAAACTTTGTTTAAAGTAAAAACTTTGGATTTATTTAGGGGACTGGATGAAGGTGTTTCTTGTACGTCAATTTATGAAAAGCATAGTGCAGGACTGACAAAGGGGATGCATGCCTACAGGTAATTTTTATCCAACTACAGTCAGATCTATTCTGAAAATCCCTGAATTCAGTAGTATATATGTAGTCTACCCGTTAACACATAGTTGTACATATTAAGAGATATTTAAGTATATTAGATATAGTAGTTGAACACATTTGATATTTGAATAAGACTGTCTCAGTGTAGGAATCATAAAAATGTTAAAACTGATATTTTAAAGTTGCTATTCCTGAAGTTATACCATATGCCATTAATTCCAAGGTACATGTTTTCTTACATTTCAACATCTATGAAATTGGGCTGTATCATATAGTTTGTAGTGTCATCCTTTACTTGACAGATTTTGTATTTTTCTTGATTATATGTGAAGTAATGGTACATCTTAACAATTGATAACATTTAGATTTTCTGAAATGTATTATTGGGAATTGTAAGCATGAACTCATTCGCCACAATGGAAATTTGTCAACTGGTAGATAAAATCCTTTTCACAAAGTTATTCTTTATTAAAGCATAAAAATAGGCCAGTGTATTGCTTATTTTAAAAACAAATGGCCATTTTCAAATTAGAAATTTTCTTCTATAGCATGTTCTTTCAAAAGGTTATAGCATAAAACAGGTTTACTCGTTCAAGACTTAACACTTCATAAAATGAAAGAATTACTGTATCCTATAGAAAAGTACTTTTATGACATAAGGAATTAAGTGGAAGGATTTAAGCAACTTCTTGAGTGTTTTTCTAAAATTCTTATGTACAATGTTTTGATTATACATTTGATTACATTTGATTAGTATCATCTTACTAGAAAAATTATACAGGGCTCCTCAGATTTAGTCTGTTGTGAAAATTAATTGTAATTCAAAATTGTGAAGACCTCTTCTGATAAGGGGAGAAGAGAGCCTTTGACTCACATGGTCAGTACAGACTGGTGGAAAGATAGTTATTACATGTGAGGATGTGAGACAGAACAATACACCACAGTGTAATTGCTCGTTTCTGACTCCTTTGATTTAAATGCTGTAGGTAGACTATTTAAATTGTAGAAGACAAGTTTTTAGAAATACTAACTGAAAAACATGCTCTAGTTTGAACCTTACCTAATGTGAAGCTTTTCCTAAATTAAACTAATACAGAAAAATATTATACCATTATTTTATTTTCCTGTTACAGAAAATTGCTTTATGGAGTAAATGAAATTACTGTGAAAGTGCCTTCTGTTTTTAAGCTTCTAATAAAAGAGGTGAGGCTATCGTATATAACTCAGTGTTTGTGATTGAGAGTTGTCAGTTGGGAAGCAGTCATTTTAAGTAATAAGATACTCCTGGTTTTTGTTTCCTAGCTTGTCTGGCTTGTTTCACTTGAAAGAAGAGGTAAAGGTAGAGAAAGAATTTTGGGCATAGATTATCTTCTGATTTTTGTCTAAATATACTCTTATCTGTTGATTTTTTTAATTCAAAAAGTTGTACATCTGAATCTTCTCCTATCTCAACAGAGAAAGAAAGATATCTCTTCTATCCATGGTTCACTCTGTAAATGGCTGCAACAGCCAGGTCTGGGCCAGGCAGGAGCCAGGAGCCAGGAGCTCCATCCTGGTCTCCCGTATGGATGGCAGACACCACTATCTTGTGCCTTCCCAGGTGCATTATGGGGAAGCTGGCTCACAAGCAGAGTAGCTGGGACTGGGACTATAACTAGCACTCCAGTCTGGGATGTCGGCACTGCAGTGAGCGGCTGAATCTGCTGTGCCATAACACTGGCTCCTGAATTTTTCCCTATCTTACAAATGCGTATACCTGTCCTTTTTTTTTTTCTTTTTAAATGATTTATCATGTTTTATTTGACACACAGAGTTTGTGGGTCATCTTTGAAATCTAGGCATTGTACCAAAAGTTTAGAATACAAAACATGAGATTTATTGACCTAAAGGAGTTTGCACTGTAGGCTGAGAAGAAATATTAGTAGTTACACCATAGCGACTGTTCAGTTGTAAAAAGTGTACACAGTGTTGTGAGTGTAAAGGATTATGGGCTTGTAAAGGAGGGGAATAAGTGACTTTGCGTAGCAGACGTAAGCTCACCAATCTGCATTCAAGTTTTTGGCTAAAGATCAGTTGTAAATGAGATTGTTTCCAATCTGTTCCTGAGAGTAGCCACGTAATGTTGCTTAGAAACATAGCATAGTAAAATGATTAGAAATGGGAGAGCCTGATTTGTAATGTGGTCCCATTAGTAACTAGCTTTGATCTTTAAAAAACCTTTCTTTTTGCTACCCATTTATCTATTAAAACTGGAATAAGTCCTTTAGCAGTACATCATTTTTTTTTTTTTTCAAGATTTATTTTTATTATTTGAAAGGCAGAGTTAGAGAAGGAGAGAGATCCTCCATCTACTGGTTCACTCCCCAAATGGCTGCAACAGCTGGGGCTGGGCAAGGCTGGAGCCAGGAGCCAGGAGCTTCTTTGAATTCTCCCACGTGGGTGCAGGGGCCCAAGCACTTGGGCCAATCATCTGCTGCTTTTCCCAGGCCATTAGCAGGGAGCTGGATTGGAAGTGGAGCAGCCAGGATTCGAACTGGCATCTATATAGGATGCCAACATCACTGATGGAGGCTTAACCTACTGTGCCACAATGCCAGCCCCTGTCCTTTGGTTTTGAGGTATAATGGGACCAAATATTTAAAGTGTTTTGAGGGCCGGCACCACGGCTCAACAGGCTAATCCTCCGCCTGCGGCGCCGGCACACTGGGTTCTAGTCCTGGTTGGGGTGCCGGATTCTGTCCCGGTTGCCCCTCTTCCAGGCCAGCTCTCTGCTGTGGCCAGGGAGTGCAGTGGAGGATGGCCCAAGTGCTTGGGCCTTGCACCCGCATGGGAGATAGGAGAAGCACCTGGCTCCTGGCTTTGGATCAGCGTGGTGCGGCGGCCATTGGAGGGTGAACCAACGGCCAAGGAAGACCTTTCTCTCTCTAACTGTCCACTCTGCCTGTCAAAAAATAAATAAATAAATAAATAAAGTATTTTGAGAAGTATAGAAGCCATCAGTTTTATGACATTAAGGTTGTTAATTAAATCGAAAAAATACCATGAAATTTGTGAAAACAAAGTCCATCAGGACTCTTACACTTTTCTTCATTCATGTTTAATTATTTCCTTACAGAAAGCAAAGTAGTCTAACCCATTATCTAGTCTGTGTCTTCTCTCTGACACCAGTAAACTTTAACATACAAGTAAATTTGTGTTTTAAGTTCATAATAAATATTTGTTCCATTTGATTTAAGAGTTTTTTTTTATTAGTCCACAACACAGGAATTATTGGAGGTAAATCTACTTTATTACTAAAGAATGCAGAACAGCTAAATTCATGCACAGTGATATATGCGTACTTACAGACACCTTAGCTTTTCCTGCTGAATCTGTACTTGTGTTAGGTTTGAATCTAAATGGGTATAAATAATTTAAGCTTATGTAAGCTAAATAGTTTAATGGTAAACCAGAATAAGCTAATAATCTACTCTGTTCTTCAGGGTAGTACATGCTATCCTTGGGTAATAGGAAACTTACCTTCTAAGTTACTTGGAAACTTATCTTAAAACTTATCTTAGAAACTCAGTTACTAAGAAACGTACCTTGTGGGTTACTTCTCATATGAAAGATGCATGGTCATAACTGTTTGATTCAATTTGATTTAAAAAATTTTGTTTTTTAGGTTCTTAACCCATTTTACATTTTCCAACTATTCAGTGTTATACTGTGGAGCACTGATGAATACTATTACTATGCTCTAGCCATTGTGATTATGTCCATAGTCTCAATTGTAAGCTCACTATATTCCATTAGAAAGGTAAGTCCAAATTTATTACAGGTTTCATAGCTTGTGTTTTGTAATAACATAAGGTGTTTAGAATAATGCTTGGTAGGATGTAAGTAGTCCACGGAGTTATTATTTGGATGCGTGAGCATAGACTCCCACTGTCTTTTCCTGTTGGGGTTGGGGATGGCAGGTGGGGTTTAGACCGCCTCACTATGTAGAGGCCACACAGGTGTGCAGTTGCTTGCCACACACTGCATACTGCATGTCTCCATGATCTCTGAATCTCTAGCTCTTAAATGTTTTATAAAGGCAGAGTAGTAACCTTGTATTAACTTACCCAATTTTCACCATCTAAAAAGTACTTGCTTTTTCACTGTCTTGAGGAGCGGTTTCACCGGCTAGTTTTCAATTTCTGTTTCCTCTTTCAGCAATATGTGATGTTGCACGACATGGTGGCAGCTCATAGTACTGTGAGAGTTTCGGTTTGTAGAGTAAATGAAGGTAAGTACTTGGGGTGACTGTTGGAAAAATAAACCAACAAAGGTACCTATTAGGCACTCAAGTGTGAAGTAACCCAGGATGTTATACACTCATATTTTTGAGAACTAAAAATACATGCTTGGATTCCTGAGTTTTTATCAGATTCTTTCAAATATATAAAGTTGTGTTTTTCTACAGGTATGCTAGGCTCTCGTGACTCAGTCTTGTTGCAAGGACAGGTGAGACAATAACAGGGTGGCAGATGACATGATAAGGAAAGATCAGATGTCTTACATATTAGAACTCATTCACTGTAGGGCTGACTTCTGTTTTGTTGTCAAAAATCTCTTTTTTAAAATGCAGAGAGAGAGATCTTTGATTCACTGGTTCACTCCCTAAATGGCTGCAACAGTCAAGTGTAGGTCAGGCTGAAGCAAGGAACCAGGAATTTCATCCACATCTCCCACTTGGGTGGCAGGGACCCAAGTACTTGGGCCATTTTCTGTTGCCTTCCCAGGTGCATTTGTAGGAAGCTGGATCAGTAGTGGAGTAGGTGGGACTTGAAGTAGCACTCTAGTAAGGGGTGTGCTTGTCCCAAGTGGCAGCTTAGCCTGCTGTACCACTGTGCTAACCCCCCAGGGGTGGCTTATTTGATGACTTTATTTTTCTTTCTTTTTTTTTTTTTTTTCAGATTTATTTATCTATTTGAAAGGCAGAGTTATAGAGAGGGCAATCAGTCATCCATCTGCTGGTTCATCTTCTTCCATCTGCTTCCCCAGATGGCTTCAGTGGCCAGGATGGGCCAGGCCACAGCCAGGAGCCTGGAACTCCATCTGGGTCTCTCACTTGGGTGACAGTGGCCCAAGTTCTTAGGCTATCTGCCACTTTCCTGAACACATTAGCAGAGAGCTAGATCGGAAGTGGAGCAGCCAGTTCTTGAACCATCGCTCATTATGGGATGCTGGCATCACAGGCAGTGGCTTAGCCCACAGTGGTACTGCACTGTCTCCAGATAAATTTTTTTTTTAAGATTTATTTATTTATTTGAAAGAGTTACACAGAGAGAGAGAGAGAGGTCTTCCATCTGGTGGTTCACTTCCCAATTGGCTGTAACGGCTGGAGCTGCGCCAATCCGAAGCCAGGAGCTTCTTCTGGGCCTCCTACATGGATGCCGGGGCCCAAGGACTTGGGCCATCTTCTACTGCTTTCCCAGGCCATAGCAGAGAGATGGCTTGGAAGAGGAGCAGCCGGGACTAGAACTGGCTCCCATATGGGATCCCAGCGCTTCAGGCCAGGGCATTAACCCACTGTGCCACAGCCCCTCCAGATAATTTTTTTTTTTAAAAAGTATTTATTTATTTGAAAGAGTTAGAGCTCCTATCCGCTGGTTCACTCCCCAAATGGCCACAACAGCTGGGGCCAAGACCAGCCTGAAGCCAGGAGCTTCCACCAGGTCTCACACAAAATCCTCTGCTGTTTTTCCCAGGCCATTAGTAGCAAGTTGGATTAGAAGTGGAGCAACTGGGACATGAACCGGTGCCTATATGGGATGCCAGCATTGCAGGCGGTGGCTCTACCCTCTACACCACAATACCGGCCCCTTGAAATATTTTTAAGTGGGGACTGTTTGAATTAGCCAGATAAAAGATAGGTGAGGGTAAGCCGGCGCCGCGGCTCACTAGGCTAATCCTCCGCCTAGCGGCGCCGGCACACCGGGTTCTAGTCCCGGTCGGGGCGCCGGATTCTGTCCCGGTTGCCCCTCTTCCAGGCCAGCCCTCTGCTGTGGCCAGGGAGTGCAGTGGAGGATGGCCCAAGTGCTTGGGCCCTGCACCCCATGGGAGACCAGGAAAAGCACCTGGCTCCTGGCTCCTGCCATCGGATCAGCGCGGTGCGCCGGCCGCAGCGCGCCGGCCGCGGCGGCCATTGGAGGGTGAACCAATGGCAAAGGAAGACCTTTCTCTCTGTCTCTCTCACTGTCCACTCTGCCTGTCAAAAATAAAAAAAATAAAAAAAAAATAAAAAAAAAGATAGGTGAGGGTAAGCATTTGGAACGGTGGTTAAAACAATACTTACACGACACACAGATCTCATATCAGAATGCCTGTGTTCCATTCCCATCTCTTTATCTAGTTCCAGCATCTTGCTAACGTGTACCTTGGGATGCTACAGGTGATGGTTCAAGTAGGTGTGTCTCTGCCACCTATGTAAGAGGTCTGGATTGAGTTCCTGGTTCCTGGCTTTAGTGTGGCCCAACCCTAAATGTAACTTTTTAAGGAATGCTGGGGAAGTTGGGCTGAATCCAAAAGACAGTGGGATGCCTTGAAAGATTTTAAACAGGGAAGTTGTATGTATGATAATGTTTACTTTTTAGAAAAAAAAAATCATCCTAGTTTCCATGTTCAGACTGATTTAGGGGAGAGTTGTGGAGATGAAGAGAGATGAGGTGGGTTTGAAAGATACTTAACTGTGGGTAATGAACAGGTTTTGGTAATAACTAACTTGCTTTGGATGGATCATTTGCTCTATTTTTATTCCAAGTTAGAGAACGTTCTTTTTATATTATTTTCTTTTCTTTAATTTTAGAAATAGAAGAGATCTTTTCCACAGACCTTGTGCCAGGAGATGTCATGATCATTCCGTTGAATGGGACAGTCATGCCTTGTGATGCAGTACTCATCAGTGGTACTTGCATTGTAAATGAGAGCATGTTAACAGGTAAATGAAGCTGAATGAATAATGTTGTGCAAGTTTTTTACTGTGATGTTAGGATTAAGTAGGATTAGAAAATCA
This sequence comes from Oryctolagus cuniculus, assembly GCF_964237555.1. Lineage (NCBI taxonomy): Eukaryota > Metazoa > Chordata > Mammalia > Lagomorpha > Leporidae > Oryctolagus > Oryctolagus cuniculus. Next base: position 85,005,411 of record NC_091435.1, read on the forward strand.
TGAATATGATGAAGACTAAAAGTTTTTTTTTTTATTTTGAGTAAATCAAATTATGCTTTATATTTAGCTATGGTACTAAATCACCATGCTATTGCTGGATGCATCTCTTGGCCTGCCTCTGGCCACTCCTTTGACACAAAGACATGGTTTATAGTTAAAAAAAAAAAAAAAAAAAAAAAAAAAGTGTGTGTGGGGGAATCTTTTGCCTGTAGAGGCTATAACTTTTTTGCTAACTTATTTGTGTAAAAGGCAGGATTTATAGATTTTAGATTTCAAAGATATTCCCTTTGGAAATTCACAATCTGATTGGAGAGTTTTATCTCTCCTCTCTTTTTAAAGATTTATTTATTTGTCCGAAAGGCAGAGTTGGAGAGGCAGAGAGAGAGAGAGAGTTCTCCCATCTGCTCATTCACTCCCCAAATAGCCGCAATGGCCAGAGCTTGGCCGATCCAAAGCCAGGAGCCTGGAGCTTTTTCCAGGTCTCCCATGTAGTGCAGGGGCCAAAGTGTTCAGGACATCGTCTACTGCTTTCTCAGATCATACCAGAGAGCTGGATCGGAAGTGGAGCAGCAGGGACACAAGCCATCGCCCATGTGGGATGCTGGCACTGCAGGCTGTGGCTTTACCTGCTACACAATGGTGGCGTTGGCCCCTTTATCTCTTCTTAAATTGTGTGAAGTGTTACCACGGTCAGTCTGGCAAGAAACAGATTCCTACATAATACATTTTGAAACTGTTAAGAGTCTTATCTTAAATTACATGCTATTCCTGTACACTTGCCTCTCAAGCAATAAATATTAAATGCTACAGAGAATTTTAAATTTTTTAAAGGTTTTATTTATTTACTTAAAAGAGTTACAGAGAGGCAGGGGGGAGGGGAGAGGAGTCTCACATTGCTGGTTCACTCCCCAGATGGCTGCAACAGCCGGAACTGAGCTGATCTGAAGCCAGGAGCCAGGAGCTTCTTTCCTGTCTCCTATGAGGATATAGGGGCCCAAGGAGATGGGCCATTTTCCACTGCTTTCCCAGGCCATGGCAGAGAACTGGATCGGAAGTGGAGCAGCCAGGACTCTGCAAGTGGCGGCTTTACCTGCTACGCCATAGCACCGGCCCCAATTTTAAATCTTTTTAAAAAGATTTTTTTGAGAGAGACACATACACACAATAAATCTTCCATCTACTGGTTCACCAGAAAATGACCCCATGACTGAGTCTGGACCAGGCTGAAGTAAGGCCCAGAACACCAACCAGGACTCCCTGTGAGTGGCAGGCCCCCAAGTATGTTGGCTGTCATTTACTGCTTCCACAGGTGCATTAGCAGGAAGCTGGATTGGAAGTGGAGTAGCTGGGATTTGAACTGGCAGTTTGATCTGGGATGGATGCCTGTCCTAAGTGGCTTTCTTACTTAATCCATTGTGCCACAGTGCCCACCTCGAATATTAAACTTTAAAAAGCATTTTGCTGCTTATGATTGAGAGAAATCCCACACTACTCTTCTTCCTTGCCTGAATACCTTTTATCTTCCATGAGAGAGGATGCAAACGTTTACATGGTGTGTGTGTATGTGCGTGTGTGTGTATGTGTATGTGTGTAAGTGTACGTCTTCACATTTCTTCTGTGTTTGATTAACTTTTCCATTCTACTTACTGGGGATTAGAGACCAAGTACTGGAGATAGGGCAACTATCTGTCCTTCTTTGACAACATAATCATTTTGAAATAGTTTAAGCAAGTATTAAATCTTTGAGTCATAAACTGCATTTTGGAATTACTGTGGGAGATACCATGTGCAATGTTAGGTGACGAAATTGGCAGACACAAAGCTAACTGATTAAGTTATGTAAATCCTTTCTAGAGCTCTTTATAAGTATAGTAAACCGCATGGTACCGTTTGGGGTATTTAACAGTGAAGATACTTGGGGAGTGGTGTTTGACATTGATTGTGCTTTCTTACTTTGGTTTATGAATGGATTTTCCCTTCCTTTTCAGGAGAAAGTGTTCCAGTGACAAAGACTAATTTGCCAAATCCGTCAGTGGACATTAAAGGGATGGCAGATGAATTCTATAGCCCAGAAACACACAAACGACACACTTTGTTTTGTGGGACCACGGTTATTCAGACTCGCTTCTATACTGGAGAACTTGTCAAAGCCATAGTAGTTAGAACAGGTAGAAAATATGTAATCTTTCCTTACATGTTTTTGCATATTGATACCTACTGATTATTTAATAAAAGAATGTTGTGTGAGAGGTAGTTTTCATTTCCTTGTAAAAATATAACACCTTTTGTGCTCTAATTTTTTGAAAGGATTTAGTACTTCCAAAGGACAGCTTGTCCGTTCCATATTGTATCCCAAACCAACTGATTTCAAACTCTACAGAGATGCGTACTTGTTTCTTCTGTGTCTTGTGGCAGTGGCCGGCATTGGATTCATCTATACCATTATCAATAGCATTTTAAATGAGGTATGTATCCAGGATTCCCAGTACATTTTGATTCTTAATTATTTATCACATGTGGCTTTTAAGAATTTGCAATGTGGCTAGTGAGACTGGGGAGCTAGATTGGCTAAGCTAATTTAATTAATTTAACTTTTAAAAAGCCCTATGAAACTAGTAGCTATGGTATTAGAAAGCCATTGGTAAAGAGCATTCCAGGGGCCAGCATTGTGGTACACAGTGGGTAAACCCACTGCCTGTGATGCTGGCATTGCATATGGCGGTTGGTTCATGTCCCAGCTGCTCTACTTCTGATGTAAATCCCTGCTAATGGCCTGGGAAACGAAGTGGAAGATGGTCCAAATGTTTGGGTCCCTACCACTCACATGGGGAACCCAGATGACGCTCCTGGCTCAAGTCTAGCCCAGCTGTGCAGCCATTTGTGGAGTAAACCAGCAGATGGAAAATCTCCATCTCTCTATAATTCCGATTTGAAAATAAATTTATTTTTTTTTTGAAAGAAGAACCTTGCATTACAATGGACAGTTCTGGGATGATTTCGTTTAGTTGGTCTTTTTTTTTTTTTTAAGATTTATTAATTTATTTGTAAGGCAGAGTTACAGAAAGGGAGAGAGAGAGAGAGAGGTAACTTCTATCCTCTGGTTCACTCCTGAGATGGCTGTAATGGCCAGAACTGAGCTGATCCGAAGCCAGGAGCTTTTTCCTGTCTCCCACATGGGTGCAGGGGCCCAAGCACTTGGGCCATCTTCTACTGCTTTCCCAGGCCATAGCAGAGAGCTGGATCAGAAGTGGAGCAGCTGGGACTTGAACTGGTACCCATATGGGATGACAGCACTGCAGGCGGTGGCTTTACCTGCTACACCACAGCACTGGCCCCAAGTTGGTCTTTTACTTTCTTTTTTGTGACTTCCATGAAAAAAAAAAGGAAAAAGTCACACAAATTCACCAAAAGCTTTATTCCCTCTTTTATCTCTGGGATGAATATAGAGCATTAAATTTTTTTTTTTTTTAAGATTTATTTATTTATTTGAAAGTCAGAGTTACAGAGAGAGGAGAGGCAGAGAGAGAGAGGTCTTCCATCACTCCCCAGTTGGCCGCAATGGCCGGAGATATGCCGATCCAAAGCCAGGAGCCATGAGCTTCGTCTGGCTCTCCCACAAGGGTGCAAGGGCCCAAGGACTTAGGCCATCTTCCACTGCCTTCCCAGGCCATAGTAGAGAGCTGGATTGGAAGTGGAGCAGCCAGGTCTCAAACTGGCGCCCATATGGGATGCCGGCACTTCAGGCCAGGGCGTTCACCCACTGCACCACAGCACTGGCCCCTAAAATGGTTTTTGATTACTTAATTTAAAAAGTGCCTCTAAAAGACCTTGGTAACTTTTCTCTGTGCCCTGTAGACTGTCACAGTGTGGTGCTTTAAAGATGAGCTGGTTTTTGACAGTGCTTGTAGAACCCGATTAACTGTGTCATGTGTGAAGGATGTAGGGCTTTTGAAATGAGAAAAGTTCCTTTTTACAGTCGCTGTTACTCTGTGATTCACTGGCAATTCATTGAACTAATTTGCAGAATCTCTGAAGGGGAAACCTATTATGGATGGACAATAGATGTGTATGCCTATACACTGATACTTGAACTTGAAAATTTTATTGAAGAAAATATTCAAGTTAATAATCATAATATTGTGGGTTTGACATTTATTTTTGTGTTAATTTTAGGTAGAAGTTGGGGTAATAATTATTGAGTCTCTTGATATCATTACAATCACTGTGCCGCCTGCACTTCCTGCTGCAATGACTGCTGGTATTGTGTATGCTCAGAGAAGGCTGAAAAAAATTGGTATTTTCTGTATCAGCCCCCAAAGGATAAATATCTGTGGACAGCTGAATCTTGTTTGCTTTGACAAGGTTGGTTCCTTTTCACCATCATTCTCAAAAGTTACCTTGTATCTTGAAAATACTTAGCATGTTTTCCATTTTCTTTGTCAAATAATTTGTGTATTTTAATGTTCCTCCAATGTTTCCACTTCTCCTGTTTTTATGTGTCATTTTTATATATTATTTCCTCAATTCCTAATATTTTGGAATACACATAATCTACAGTTGACCAGTTCATATCCAGAATTATACCTTACAGTAGTAGTAAGGATTATGTGATCTGGCCTGTTTCTAGGTAATTCTTATATAACAGAATAGGCTCCATATATGAACACTTTGATTTTATTGTGTGTGTTTGTGTTTGCTCATTGATGTTAAGTATAGTTTAAAAATTATCGACGTCACTGATTTTATGGTTTTACTTGACAAATTATGTACTTGTATGAAGTATATCTTCTTAAAAAGGTTGTTTCCTGAGCAAAAATGAGTTTTTTCTGAGAGTTTTAGTTTCAGAATTAAACCTTGACCCATTAAAACATACACAAAATAGAGAAAAGATTAAAGTATACTACATACTCATTTAGTCATTACCTTCCTTGAAGTTATCAACATTTTGTTGGTCTTTTATGGCCCTGTTTTGAGAAGTACAGCATAAAATGTTATTTTATGTTTAACTATGTCAGCCTTTAGAAGGTAAGGTGTTTTAAAGAGGGGGGTTCAGAAAGTTCATGAAAAATTCATTTAATTATATTTTCCTGTGAACTTTATGAGACCCCCTTATACATATGTAATACTACCATGAAACTTACCAAAATTAGCTTATATCCAGCTTATATTTAGATTTTCCTGCTTGTCTCAAATGTCTCAAACGTTTACAGTTTATTTTTCCACAGAATCCAGATAGGGATTACATTGGTGACAATCTGTAACACTTGGTTTTCCTTCACCCTCTTCCCCAGTCATATTGTTGAAGAAACCAGGTCATTTGCTGTTTTTTTTTTTTTTATTTATTTTTTTTAATTTTTTTGACAGGCAGAGTGGACAGTGAGAGAGACAGAGAGAAAGGTCTTCCTTTGCCGTTGGTTCACCCTCCAATGGCCGCCACGGCCGGCGCGCTGCGGCCGGTGCACCGCGCCTATCTGATGGCAGGAGCCAGGTACTTCTCCTGGTCTCCCATGGGGTGCAGGGCCCAAGCACTTGGGCCATCCTCCACTGCACTCCCTGGCCACAGCAGAGAGCTGGCCTGGAAGAGGGGCAACCGGGACAGAATCCGGCGCCCCGACTGGGACTAGAACCCGGTGTGCCAGCGCCGCAAGGCGGAGGATTAGCCTAGTGAGCCGCGGCGCCGGCCCATTTGCTGTTTTCCTTCTGATGTCATTTAACTTGTTCCTGCTGGCTCCTTATACTTTTTTTTTTTTTTAAGAAAACTTTTATTTAATAAATACAAATTTCAAAAGTACAACTTTTGGATTATGGCGGTTTTGCCTCCCATAACCACCTTCCCCCCCACAAACCATCCCATCTCCTACTCCCTCTCCCATCCCATTCTTCATTAAGATTCATTTTTAATTTATATACAGAAGATCAGTTTAATAAATACTGAGTAAAGATTTCAGCAGTTTGCATCCACAGACACACAAAGTATAAAGTAGTATTTGAAGACTAGTTTTATTGTTAATTCTCATAGTACAACACATTAAGGACAGAGATCCTACATGGGGAGTAGGTGCACAGAGACTCCCATTGTTGATTTAACAACTGACACTCTTATTTGTGGCGTCAGTAATCACCTGAGGGTCTTGTCATGAGCTGCCAAGGCTATGGAAGCCCCCTGAGTTCACCGACTCTGATAATATATATAGACAAGGCCATGGTCAAAGTAGAAGTTCTCTCCTCCCTTCAGAGAAAGGTACCTCCTTCTTTGATGGCCTGTTCTTCCTGCTGTGATCTCACTCACGGAGATCTTTCATATAGGCTATATAGGCTTTTTTTTTTTTGCCACAGTGTCTAGGCTTTCCATGCCTGAAATGCTATCATGGGTTTTTTTGGCTCCTTATACTTTACAACCTCCCTTCTTTATAGACTGGTAGATTGATTGGTATATCTCTATTTTTCCTTAACTCTTATATCCATTGTATGCATGTAGTGTAGTTTTAATGATTTTTGTTTGGTTTTAGGCATAATCTCTATTCTGTATGTATGCTTTTTTTTTAGACGGGAACTCTTACTGAAGATGGTTTAGATCTTTGGGGGATTCAGCGAGTGGAAAATGCACGGTAATTATGTACTATGTGATAGTTTTTTTTTTTTTGTTTTGTTTTTGTTTGTTTTTTTGTTTTTTAAGATTATTTAGTTTAATTTTACTGAAAGGCAGAGAGAGAAGGACATCTTCTGTCTGCTGGTTCAAATGCCTGCAAAAACTGGGACTGGGACTGGGCCAGGCAGAAGCCAGGAGCTTGGAATTCCATCAGGTCTCCCTCATGGGCAGGAGGGGCCCAAGCACCTGAGCCATTCTGTGTTGCCTCCCATCATGGGCATTGGCAGGAAGCTGGAAGGGGGGTAGCTGGGAATCAAACTGGCACTCTTAATATGTAATATTGCATGTGGGCAGCCCTAGTATTGACTTAAGGTACTATACCAATGCCTGCCCAGTTACTTGATTTTTTTTTTTTTATTTTTTTTTTTTTTATTTTTTTTTTTTTTTTTTTTTTTTGACAGGCAGAGTTAGTGAGAGAGACAGAGAGAAAGGTCTTCCTTTGCCATTGGTTCACCCCCTAAATGGCTGCTACAGCTGGCGCGCTGCGCCGATCCAAAGCCAGGAGCCAGGTGCTTCCCCTGGTCTCCCATGCGGGTGCAGGGCCCAAGCACTTGGGCCATCCTCCACTGCACTCCTGGGCCACAGCAGAGAGCTGGCCTGGAAGAGGGGCAACCGGGACTAGAACCTGGGGTGCCGGCACCGCAGATGGAGGATTAGCCTAGTGAGCTGTGGCGCCGGCCAGGTTACTTGATTTTTAATAAATATTTTACATATGCAAAATTCAAGCACATAGAAATTAATATAACAATTGTGCAACTATTACCAAGATTAAACAGTTGACATTTTGCCGTGTTCATATTTGTTTCAGATGTCTTTTAAAAAATTAAAATATTATAGAAATTGCTACTTCCCTCTCCCTACAACCAGTCTAAGTTGTTTTGTTTTTTAGTATTTTTTCATTATTTATATATAATTTTTTAAGATTTATTTATTTATTTGAGAGGCGGAGTTACAGACAGAAGGAGAGACAGAGAAAGAGGTCTTCCATCCACTGGTTCACTCCCCAAATGGCCGCAATGGCCGGAGCAGGACCCATCTGGAGCCAGAAGCTTCTTTTAAGTCTCCCACGTGGGTGCAGGGGCCCAAGGACTTGGCCATCTTCCACTGCTTTCCCAGGCCATAGCAGAGAGCTGGTTTGGAAGTAGGGCAGCCGGAATTTGAACCGGCGCCCATATGGGATGCCGATACAACAGGCTAAGGCTTTAACAAGCTGTGGTGCAGGCTGGCCCCATCCTTGGATCTATTTCTTGGCCAGTCTTCCTCACTTCATAAAATAGTATACTAAGCAGAGAGTGGATCAGAAGAGCACACAGAACATGAATTGGCACCCATACAGGATGCCTGAGTTTCAGGCTTTACCTGCTATGCCACAGGGCCGGCACCCTGCATATATAATTTATAAAAAAGAAATATGAGGGTACCTCAAAAAGCTTGTGGAAAATGAAATTAAAAGATAAGATAAATTCTGGTGCAAAATTTGAACTCCATGCATAGTTTATTATTAGAGACTCATTTTATTTATTTGAAAAGCATACTGACAGAGAGGTAGGGAGGGAGAGGGAGAGTATACAGTATCTTCCATTTGCTCTTTCACTCCCCAGATTTCTACAACAGTTGGTCTCACATATGGGTAATAGGAGTCCAAGAACTTGGGCCATTATCTGCTGTCTTCCCAAGTGTGTTAGGAGGAAGCTGTATCAAAAGCCGAGTTGCCAGGACTAGGACCAGTCCTCAGATATGAGATACCAACATAGCAAGTGGAAACTTGAACTGCTGTGCACAGTGCTGGCCCCACATGTTTGTCACATGATACACGTTTTCTATAAACTGTTCGAAGACTCCTTCATGTATGAATAATAACCCACACATCTGTGCTGTCTTCTCTGTAACACTGCTTTCAGGATTTATCTGTGTTGATAATGTACAGATTGATTTATTAATTGTGACTGTCTTGTAGTATTTCATTATATGATTAAAACATAATAGGTGTCCTCTAAGGGACAGTTTTGTTTTTTTCTACTTTTGCCCCTGAACTTTCACAAATAATGCTGCAGTTAAAATTCTTAGACACACCTCTTTATGAGCATGTGGTTGAATCTTGGTAAGGTAGATCCTTGTGAGTGGTACAAGTACATACAAAACTTCAGCTTAGCAAGGTTTTGTTTCATTGCTCTCTAAGTGATGGTGTTTGCTTTCTTTCTCAGGATGGTAGCATTTCATTGTGGAGAAGTTGACTGAAGATTAATTCACTTCACATCCTTGTCAGACTTAGTATTGTCAGTCCTGCAGTTTATGCCAAGTGAATAGGTCTCAAATGATATTTCATTGTGGCTTTATTGACATCCTCCTCACTTATTTTATTTTATTATATTATTTTTAAAGATTTATTTATTTGAAAGAGTTACACAGAGAGGAGGAGAAGCAGAGAGAGAGAGAGGTCTTCCATCTGTGGGTTCATCCCCAGTTGGCTGCAATGGCCAGAGCTGCACCAATCTGGAGCCAGGAGCTTCTTCCTGGTCTCCCACATGGGTGCAGGGGCCCAAGGACTTGGGCCATCTTCTACTGCTTTCCCAGGCCACAGCAGAGAGCTGGATTGGAAGTGGAGCAGCCAGGTCTTGAACCGGTGCCCATATGGGATGCTAGCACTGCAGGCGGCAGCCTTACCCACTGCACCAAAGTGCCAGCCCCTTATTTATTTTTTTAAGATTTATTTATTCATTTGAGAGGAAGAGTTACAGACAGAGGGAAGGAGAAACAGAGAGAGAGGTCTTCCGACCACTGGTTCAGTCTCCAGTTTGTGGCAGGTGCAGGGGCCAAAGCACCTGGGCCATCCTCCACTGCTTTCCCAGGCCATCAGCAGGGAGTTGAATTGGAAGTGGAGCAGCTGGAACTCAAACCGGCAACCATATGGGATGCCGGTGTCGCAGGTTAATGCTTAACTTACTGTGCCACAGAGCCAGCCCTGTATCACTTCTTTCTGTGTTTTTGTGGGGGGGGGGGGGTCATTCAGCATCCTTTTGGGTATTTTGTTGTATCCGGATTTTTCTATTGTGTTATTAATTTTTAGCTTATCCTTTTTTACTACTACTTTGTGTTTTCTGGTAGTAGTTTTTTTTTCAGTACTATGTATTGCAGATATATTCTAGTCTCAGGCTTGTTTTTACTTTTTGTTATCTTTTGGAATTTAGAAGCTTCACTGCTATAGTTCTGTTTATGTTATTTATTTATTTTTTTTTTATTTTTTATTTTTTGACAGGCAGAGTGGACAGTGAGAGAGAGAGTCACACAGAGAAAGGTCTTCCTTTGCCGTTGGTTCACCCTCCAGTGGCCGCTGCAGCTGGCGTGCTGCAGCCGGTGCACCGCGCTGATCCGATGGCAGGAGCCAGGTGCTTCTCCTGGTCTCCCATGGGGTGCAGGGCCCAAGCACTTGGGCCATCCTCCACTGCCTTCCCTGGCCACAGCAGAGACCTGGCCTGGAAGAGGGGCAACCGGGACAGAATCCGGCACCCCGACCGGGACTAGAACCCGGTATGCCGGCTCCGCAAGGCGGAGGATTAGCCTAGTGAGCCGCGGCGCCGGCCTTATGTTATTCTTTCCTCTTCTTTGGAAGACTTTTAGATATTGGGTTTGAGAGATTGTTCTTTGGTTAACATGGTTTCAAGAATTGTTGTGTCTTTTTGCTAAATAGTACGTCACGTTAATCTCAGTACTGCATGCTGTCTTACATTCTTAGCTGCATACTGGCCTTCTTTTCCCTAGTGTTTGCCTTGTGTATCTTTTTTACCTATTTACTTTTTTTTTTTTTTTTTTTTTTTTTTTAATTGAAAGGCAGTGTTGGAGGGAGAGAGACAGAGAGACAGAGAGATCTTCCATCTGCTGGTTCACTTCCCCGGTTAGCTACAAAGGCCGGTACTGGGCCAAGCTGAAGCCAGGAGATTCATCTGGGTCTCCCACACGGATGGCAGGGGCCCATTCAACCAGGCCATCTCTGCTGCTTTTCCCAGTCCATTAGCAGGGAGCTGGATCGAAAGTTTAACAGCCAGTGTACATATGGGATGCTATTAGCACAGGCAATAATATCTCTACCTGCTATGCACAGTGCTGGCACCTACTTAATTACTTTTTAAGTTTTTGTGCCATTGTGTTCCCTTTTATTCAGATATATGAAATTACTTGTCATCCCTCACTCTAATTTATATACACACTTTTCTTTCTCTTTTTATTTTATTTATTTGAAAGAGTTAGGGAGAGAGATTTTCCACCCACTGAATCACTCCCCAAATGTCCACAGTGGCCCAGACTGTGCCAGACTGAAGCCAGGATCCTGGTATCCCACATGGGTAGCAGGATCTCAAGGACTTGGTCCATCTCCTGCATTAGCAGGGAGTTGGATCAGAAGTGGAACAGCCAGGACTTGAACCAGTGCTCACATGGGATGCTGGCATGCAGGTGGTGGCTTAACCTGCTAGGCCACAGTGCTGGCCCCTCAACTGCCTTAATGTGTATTCTTGCATAGATTTGCCTGTGTTTATACATAGTGTGTCCCCCCCCCCCGCCCCCCCGGACAGGCAGAGTTAGAGAGTTATACAGTGAGAGAGAGAGAGACAGAGAGTTGTTGTTTGTTTGTTTGTTTTTAAGATTTATTTATTTGGAAGTCAGAGTTTTACAGAAAAAGGAGAGGCAGAGAGAGAAGTCTTCCAACCGCTGGTTCACTGTCCAGATGGCCGCAATGCCCAGAGCCGCACTGATCTGAAGCCAGGAGCTTCCTCCGGGTCTCCCACAGTGTGAAGGGACTCAGGACTTGGGCCATCTTCTACTGCTTTGCCAGGCCACAGAAGAGAGCTGGATCAGAAGTGGAGCAGCCAGGACTCAAACTGACACCCATATGGGCTGCTGGCACTGCAGGCGGTGGCTTTACCTGCTACGCCTCAGTGCCAGCTCCACCATTTCTTGTAGTAGCCCATTGCTCTGAATTAAATTGCTGCCTTCTATTTTTTTTTTTAATTTTTAATTTTTTTATTTTTATTATTTTTTTGACAGGCAGAGTGGACAGTGAGAGAGAGAGTCACACAGAGAAAGGTCTTCCTTTGCCGTTGGTTCACCCTCCAATGGCTGCTGTGGCCGGCGCGCTGCGGCCAACGCACTGCGCTGATCCGATGGCAGGAGCCAGGTGCTTCTCCTGGTCTCCCATGGGGTGCAGGGCCCAAGCACTTGAGCCATCCTCCACTGCCTTCCCTGGCCACAGCAGAGAGCTGGCCTGGAAGAGGGGCAACTGGGACAGAATCCGGCGCCCTGACCAGGACTAGAACCCGGTGTGCCGGCGCCGCAAGGCGGAGGATCGGCGCCGCAAGGCGGAGGATTAGCCTAGTGAGCCGCAGCGCCGGCCAGTTGCCTTCTTCTGTAACTGTATTCATTAGTTTTGTTTCACTGTCACTCTTGAATAACATTGAACTGATTTGTAGGCTGATGATTGTGATCTCCCAGCATTTTGATTGTTTCGTTATTACTACCATGTTCTCTTCCTTGCTTTGCTGATCTGTTTTCTTGCTGGTTGCTCTAAAAATGCTTCTTTATCCTTGATTTATGCATTTCAACTTGGTCTTTTTATTTATGTGTGTGTGAGATTCATTTTTCTTGATTCCTAGGATTTATGTTTTCATAAATTCTGTGAAAATTTCAACCTCTCTATTCCATTACGGTCTTTCCCTCATGTTGTTTTCTCTTCATCTAGGAATCCAAACTATATGTTGGGCATGAAAATTCATTTGGTTGTTTCCAGTTCTGACCCCTTTCTCCTATTTTGTTCTTTTTCTATGTCTGCTTTCTAAAATGCCCCTTTGCTTTCTTTCAGATTGCTCTTCTGTTATCAGATTTATTGGATTCTATTTCTGTCTTCATTATGTTTGTTGATTCTCATGGTACATTGTTTCCTAGTATGTCTTTAAGTTACCCATAACAGAATTTTTCTGTGAGATTGTATTTTGGTTATGCTGTGGGAGGTTCTCTGTGGAGAACTTTTGAATTTACTCACTACTAGTCCCTGTGGTGCTATGGTGCCAGACAAAGTTTAAAATTTCTCATGTAGTTTTGGGATTTCTGGACCAATAGTATACATTCAGACCCAGAACCTTTCCTTAATAGGATCATAGTTCAAAGGTTTGGCCTTAAAACCATACTTCCTGTGTTTCAGGCCTTTATCTGTATTTCTGTGTTGTAATCTTGGATGAGTTACTTAACCATTTGCTTCAGTTTGGTTAACTATAATGGGGGTAATAAAACACCTTCCCATGATGGTAGGAGAAATATAATCTCCAATATACATGGAGCCAGGAGCATAATAAATATGATATAGATGCTAGCTAGTTTTCTGAACTTGGCGTTTATTTATTCGAGAGAGAGAGAGATCGATCGATCTAGCTACCATCTGTTAATTTGCTTCCCAAATGCCCACAATAGCCAGAGCTGAGCCAGGCTGAAGCCAGAATCTGTGAGCTATATCTGGGTCTCCTGTGTGGAACTCAAGTACTTGGGATGTCATCTGCTCCCTTCCAGACATTAGTGGGCAACTGGATTGGAAGTGAGGAGTAGGCAAGACTCAAACTTGCACACTGATTTGGTGCATGGGCATCCCAAACAGCAGTTCAGAGGCCACTATTGTGGCAAAGCTGATTGATTATGCTGCTGTTCATGACAACTGTATCCCGTGTCAGTGTGGGTTCAAGTCCCAGCTGCTCCATTCTGAGCTAGGTCCCTGCTAATGCACCTGGGAAAGCAGTGGGAGATGGCCCAAGTGCTTGGGCCCCTGCTATTCATGTGGGAGACCTGGATGGAATTCTACATTCCTCACTTTGGCCTTACCCAGCCCTGGCCTTTGTGGCCATTTGAGAAGTGAACCAGCAGATGGAAGATTGATCTCTCTCTCACTTGCCTTCTCTGACTCTCCCTTTCGTACTGTAACTCAACTAAATCTTAAAAATAAAAAATCCCTGCTCCAAGCTTGCTTCTTATGCCTTTGGGTTTATGGGTAAAGTTTTCCTAGTTTACTCATTCCAAGGGTGTGTAGCTCTTCACAAGCAGTTGCCTTCTTGGGGGAGGGTGATTCTGTCAATGCTGATTCTCTCCACATGTGGGGCCAGGACTTTATCCCATGTTACTGTGTGAGTATCGAAACTCAAGTCCCTAGGGGGCTGAGATGACCACTGCCTTCCTCTCCCCCGGCAGCCACACAGCAGCTCAAGTTCAGACCCCTCTCTTCTTTGTTTTTCCTGTATTCCTGGCACTTGAAAATTTCTCTCCATTACAAGCTTAGTTTTGAATTTTAAAAAATTATTTTTAAGTACAAAACCTGAAAAGGCCCCTTTAGAATACTGTCATGTGTCTTGGAATTTATGCATCTAATTCACAGGATTTTCTTTTTAGATTTCTTTTACCAGAAGAAAATGTTTGCAACGAGATGTTGGTAAAATCTCAGTTTGTGGCTTGTATGGCTACGTGTCATTCACTTACAAAAATTGAAGGAGTGCTTTCTGGAGATCCACTTGATTTGAAAATGTTTGAAGCCATTGGATGGGTGAGTTCAAGTTTTTTATTATTATTATTTGACAGGTAGAATTACAGACAGAGAGAGAGAGACGAGAAAGGTCTTCCTTCCATTGGTTCACTCCCCAAATGGCCACTATGGCTGGCACTGCGCTGATCCGAAGTCAGGAGCCAGGTTCTTCTTCCTGGTCTCCCATGCGGGTGCAGGGGCCCAAGCACTTCGGCCATCCTCCACTGCCTTCCTGGGCCACAGCAGAGAGCTGGACTGGAAGTGGAGCAGCCGGGATGCCTGTGCCACAGGAGGAGGATCAACCAAGTGAGCCACGGCGCTGGCCCCTGAGTTCAAGATTTTAAAGTAAAGTGACTTTAGGAGAGCATAATGGAAAATTGCCTTGTTGAAAGTTTATTTCTGCTAGTTGTTTGTGATGACAATCTTATCTGTGCCATAAGTAAAACTATACAACTATATAGTTTCTAAAAATTTATCACTGGAGAAATATTTATAATTGTGTAAAAAATACCTGTGTTAGTTTGACTAATTTAAACACCCTTAAGAGCAGTTGACCAGCTCCATTCCCTGTTTTATGATTATAAGATTAAACCAGCTATTAGTTCCTTAGCAATAGGCTAGAAACCAGTGAGATGGATCTTTTTTTCTTTTAAAGATTTATTTATTTGAAAATCAGAGTTACACACAGTGAGAAGGAGAGGTAGAGAGAGGGAGGGAGGGAGAGAGGGAGGATGGGAGGATGAAGAGAGAAAGAAAGAGTCAGTCTTGCATCCATTGGTTCACTCCCCAGTGACCACAATGGCCAGGGATGAGCTGATCAGGAGCCAGGAGCCTACTTCAGGTCTCCCATGTGGGTGCAAGGACCCAAGGAATTGGGCTATCCTCCACTCTTTCCCACGCCATAGCAGAGAGCCAGATAGGAAGTGGAGCAGCCGAGTCTCAAACGAGCGCCCATATGTGATTCCAGGACTGCAGTCAATGGCTTAACCTGCTATGCCACAGCGCCGGCCCCCTGAGATGTATCTTAAGTAACACAATTTGTTGGCCACAGGCCATAAGTGTAAAGTAGTCATATGTCCTCAATATTCTTTTGTACCCATCTTACACTTGCTCTATATGCAAACATACAAACTTCTGGTTGTTTATGTACAATTTCCTTCCATTTTTGCCATTGATAATTTTAGTTTCTAAGTGTTTGCATATATTCTGTGGTTGTTACCATTTTTTATAGCATTCCTTTTTTTTTTTTTTTTAAAGATTTTATTTATTTATTTGAGAGGTGCAGACGAAGAGGTCTTCCATCTGCTGGTTCACTTCCCAAATGGTTGTAATGGCCAGAGCTGGGCCGATCTGAAGCTAGGAACTGGGATCTTCTTTCTAGTCTCCCATGTGGATGCAGGGGCCTAAGCACTTGGACCATCTTCCCTTGCTTTCCCATGCTGTAGCAGAGAGCTGGTTTGGAAGAGGAGCAGCTGGGACACAAACCAGTGCCCATATGGGATGCCAGTGCCACTGGCAGAGACAGCCCACTATGCCACAGAGGCATAGTAATAATTTTTTAAAAATTATAATTTTTAAAAAATAATTTTTAAAAAATTTAGTTGATGTAGTTGTAGATAATTGCGGGGTATAGTATGATGTTTCAATCCATGTACATAGTGTATGTAGCAATCAGATTAGAGTAGTTGGCATATCTGTTACCCCAGACATTTATCATTTCTTTTGTGTTGAGAGCATTCAAAATCCTCTTATACTGGCTATTTTGACATATTCAGTTAATTATTGTCAAGCCTAGTTACCTTTGTGCTGTTGAACACTGAAGTTACTCTCTTGTCCACCTGAACTCCCTACCCTTTAACCACCCTTCCTGCACCCCACTCCCAGCTTCTTGTAGCCACTGTTCTGTCCTTTGCTTCTGTGAGATCAACTTTTTTAGCTCTCACCTTTAATGGAATGATGACATTGGTTTTCAGTTTCCTTCAGGAAACAGACATTTGGCCTAGTGGTGAAAATGCCCCTGGGATGCCCACACCCTGTATTGAAGTGCTTGGGTTTGAAACCTGGCTCCACCTCTGATTTTAGCTTCCTGCTAATGTGCTGCAGGTCATGGTTCAAGTCGTTGAGTCCCTGTCACGCACATGGGAAATCTGGATTAGATTTCTAGCTCCTCGCTTCAGCCTGGTCCATCCTCGTGTGGTTGTGGGCATTGGGATTGTAACAGCAGATGGGAGGTCTGTCCTTTCTGTCTCTCTTTGCCTTTCAGATAAATTGAAAAATGAAAAGTCTTTAAAGTTTTCTTTTGGCTTCTGAATTATCTATTTTCTCTGGCATCCATTTTTCCCTATATACGTTTCTTCCTAAGTTTGCTCTCCTTACTGTTTTGTTTTGTTTTGTTTTGTTTTTAAGGCTTATTTATTTGAAAGGCAGAGTTACAGAGAAAGAGAGAGGTAGAGACGGAGAGAACTTCCACCTGCTGGTTCACTCCTGGTCGCAGTGACCAGAGCTTGGCCAGTCTGAAGCCAGGAGTTTCTTCTGGGTTTCCCATGTAGGTGCAAGGGCCCAAGTACTTGGACCATCTTCTGCTTTCCCAGGTGCATTAGAAAGAGCTGGATCTGAAGTGGGGTAGCGGGGACTAGAACTGGCTGCCCATATGGGGTGCTGGCACTGCAGGCGGTGGCTAAACCCACCACACCACAACGTTGGCCCTTGCTTTTGGTATTCATCATGCATCCGGATGCTACTTTTCTGTTCAAAACAGAGGTCTGATTGGGTAATTCCGGGTAGCAGAGTGAGATTTGTTTTTCCTTGCCGGTGTAGTGTTGGTCTATTTCCTGAGGAGCGGCTCCCACATTTAGAAGGCAGAAGGAGCTTGCTGTGTGTGGAGGGTGGGGTCTCATGAACATTCTTGAGTGTCAGCCCAGCAGTTGCACCCTTTCCAGCAGTGCTCTTTACTCTGGAATGTCAGCTCTCCTAAGAGCAGTCCTTGCTCCTCTCAGATGTATAGTTTACGTCTTTAGAAAAGGGTACTCTGTTTTTGTTTTTATTTCAGCTATTCTGGCCAGTAAGAAATGCACCTACCTTCTGACTCTCTTGTGTGTATTCCTATTCCTACTGCTGTTTCCTGCACAGTTACAGCAATCAGCTTGTTGCCCTTTGCCCGTTGTCCCCATATTTGAAATCCACCCCCACCTTGTTTTGTGCTGTTTACCTTTTTTCTTTTTTTGTATCTCATTAACATTTTGAGAGGGAGGGGGGTAGATGACTGGGTGGAGTGCTCCATCTGCCATCTTCTGAAAGTCCACAGTAAATGCTGTTGACATTTAATTCCCCAAAGGAGATCCTACTTCTTGGATAGAGAGAAAAGCAGAAGTGGGGTGGTTGATCTTTCAGGTCTTCTAAAACTTTTTTCCAGCTGAATATATTTTCAGAAGATTTAGAGTTCGGTGTTTGTAGATCTTTTAAAAATTGGTTAAATAAATAACTGTATAGTCATATTTTGTTGGCTCTGAGATGCTTTGATGCTTGTTCTTTCTAGATCTGAAATGTCAATGGCATGGTTTTCCACAAGCAGGTCCAAAGCCCACTTGATGTTTCTGATATAATGTGAGATGTGTCCGATTCAGAGATGTTAAAATAAGAAAAAAAAAATGTGAACGTGATATACAGTTGTCTAATTGGTCACAGTTCCCCTCAACATTCTCATCAATTGATTACTTACAAAGTCAAATTATTTTCTTTTATATGTGTGTTTAATATAGGTTTTTGTTTGAATTTTTTTTATCAAAACACTTGAAAGGCAAATTTCAAAGACTTTGAATGGTAGTAGTTTAATTGAAAGTGTTCAGACTGCACCTAAACTCTGGTCTTTTTATCTTTCATTATCTGCCAAGCAGTTCTGCTCCCAGTGTCTGAGCTCCATATAGTTTTGAAGCCTTCACTGTTAGCCGAAAGGAGTTTCCCCATGATAGGCTGAAAATTTTTGGAACTACAATGACTGTGTGTAATGTTTTGTCTTACAGAGCTAGTATGTAAATTGAATAGGTTATGGGAACAAAGTGAGAAGTTCGTCTGTAAAGATATCTTTATTCTGTTTTTAACCTCTGTCTCCCCTCCCCTGTGGGTTGCTAGTTAAACACCTATTTGTATTTTGTCTTACTTATATTAGTTTTCTAGTAGGGCTCAGGCTCAGTTAGTTTGGGGGCAGTAATTTTTTGTAAATTCACATAAAGTATCCATAGTACCACATTTAAAAATGGAAACCGCAAATTGAACTTCATGAAGCAAGGTGTTGTATATTTTCCTTTCAGATTCTGGAGGAAGCAACTGAAGAAGAAACAGCACTGCATAATCGAATTATGCCCACTGTAGTCCGTCCTCCCAAACAACTGCTTCCTGAGTATACACCTGCCGCAGGAAACCAAGAGATGGTATGGAACCATGAATGCTGGCGAGTGCTGACGGCTGTTACTTAGATTCTTCCTCACTTTGAAATATGACTAGAAGAGGACGTCACATGCCCTGTTAACTCTCAGATAGGAGTATTTTAACTGCAGTTACCAAAAAGTACACACTTCTCTGTGTTGCTGCCATTCTTCCTAAAATGTTGAATAAAATTCTCACTATCATTACTTTCCTTCATTAAACATCTTAGTGCTTTACCATTTATGATAGTTGTTAATCTTTTAAAATTGCATCTGTACTCCTAGAATTTAATAGAATATATGAAAGAAGCCTTTAATATGAAAGGGTTTATTTTTGGTAAATTTTAAAATATGTTACCCTTCACTTAATTTAGTATTTCATGTTTTGAGGTATCATAACATTTGGAAATAGTCAAGAACATACTTTTTTGGTGGAGGGGAAGGATCTGAAGACTACTTTTTTAGTTGAATTGCTTTCTCTTCCCGTGAAGTTTAAAATGAATTATCAGAAAACAAAGTTGTCTTCCCAAATTCTGTCCTTTCAGCATCTCTTCTGTTGGTCTATGGATTTGATTTTATTTTCAAAGTAAACAAATTTCATGTATTTCATATATACAGATTTAGGAACACAGTGATACTTCTCACTCAACCCTCCCTCTTGCCAAGCTCTGACCCTTCCTCCTCCTTTCTCTCTTCTGCCCTCTCTGAATTTTTACAGTGATCTACTTTCAGTTTACTTTATACTTATACTCAAGAACATACTTTTTAAAAGTGGAAGGTAGTAGAGAAAGAAACTTGAAAACTAATTGAAAATAATCATAGTTCCTTGCTATTTTCCAAATAGGATTTTATGAATACTTATTAAGATTTTTGTAACTTGTGTATGTTATTGGGCTTTATTGTACTATTTCTTTATTCTTGTTTTTGCTTTGTTTTGTTTTTAGGAGCTGTTTGAACTTCCAGTAAGTAAAGAAAATTTACTTGTTACCCAAATGTTTTTTTTATTAAAAATAATCAGTGCTTTGTACAACTTTTGAAATTCTGTAGGCTATTTATGAGATAGGAATTGTTCGCCAGTTCCCATTCTCTTCCGCTCTGCAACGTATGAGTGTGGTTGCACGGGTGCTAGGGGATAAGAAAATGGATGCCTACATGAAAGGAGCACCTGAGGTCATTGCCAGTCTTTGTAAAGCTGAAACAGGTAAGGAAATAGCTGGGCTTTAGATCAAATCTTGGTGTTTGTAGAGCTTTCTTATTAACAGTTCTAACAGTGAAATTTACTTTTTCTTTTAAAAAGTTCCTGTTGATTTCGAAAAAGTTTTAGAAGAGTACACTAAACAGGGCTTCCGTGTTATTGCTCTTGCACACAGAAAATTGGAGTCGAAACTGACGTGGCATAAAGTACAGAATATTAACAGGTAAGATTGAATGGCTTTCCTGTAGTCTTTCCAATAATGTGTCCTTTTTGTTTATGTAAGTAATGCACAGCAATTTGTACATAGTTGATCACTTACTAAGTATTTTTGGAATGTTTGCAAATATGTATTATAATTCAATATTAGGTGACTGGGATAAAAGTACGTTTTTTCATTATCTAATTTTGCTTCATTCTATATTGACTGTTTGCCTATGTTTGCTAATATTACCATATCAATGTGTGTTTTTCCTTACAACTCTTCAGAACTGTTTCCACTTCATTTTGTTAAGTAGATATTGAGTGTCTATGATGTGTCAGGCCTGCTCTAGGAACAGTAAACGTGATTCCACAGTTTATTTTCCCCACATGATCTGACCATGAGTCACAGAAACAATAGCCTTCTCGTGCACCACCTCTGTGCACCTCTGCCCCAAGTCAGTTGGTTTTACTGATTGCACATTTCCTTCCCTGTATAGATAATAGATTTTGAAAACATTTAGGGCTTGTCACTTTTACTGCAACTGGTAAACTGGTATAGACTGACCTGACCTGTCCTTTTTTTTTTTTTTTTTAAAGATTTATTTATTTGAAAGGCAGAATTAGAGAGAGCAAGCGATCTCCCATCTGCTGGTTCACTCCCCAGATGGCCCCAATGGCCA
This sequence comes from Oryctolagus cuniculus, assembly GCF_964237555.1. Lineage (NCBI taxonomy): Eukaryota > Metazoa > Chordata > Mammalia > Lagomorpha > Leporidae > Oryctolagus > Oryctolagus cuniculus. The sequence goes on from NC_091435.1 coordinate 85,026,106, forward strand.
GAGCTGGGCCAATCTGAAGTTAGGAGCCAGGAATTTCCTCCAGATCCCCCATTGGGATACATGGGCGCAAGGACTTGGGCCATCTTCTGCTGCTTTCCCAGGTGCATTAGCAGGGAACTGTATTGGAACTAGAACAGCTGGGACTTGAACCGATGCCCACAAGGGATGCTGATGCCATAGGCTTTGGCTTTACCCACTTCACCGTGGTGCTGGCCCTGTGACCTGTCCTTTGGGAATAGATTTTTTGTTTTGGGGATTTGGTGGTGTGCCTAGCATTTTGTAAGCAAAGGGACTGTCTACTGATTGACCTAATTTTGTCCATGTTGGGGAAGCATTCTTCTTCTTCTTTTTTTTTTTTTTTTTACAAAAATACATCTAGCTATGTGCTCTCATGCATGGGCATGGTTGTGAACCACAGATGTATTCTAATTCCTACAAAAGATACGTTAGTTTCTTCTCTTCATAGTTTCACTTTTTGCCAGTTTCCTTATTAAAGACCAACTATTGGGTTGCCAGTAGTTCTTGAGCCTGTCATGTTCAGACAGACATCCTTGCATGCTTTTGGGTAGGCTGAGCCTTCCCCAGAATACCTTATTCCTTTCTGTCAACTTTCCTCCCCAACCAACTCCTAGCCCTTCCCCTTTCTAATACTTCCACCGAGACCTTTTCTGTCTTCATTCTGCCTTGTAGGAATAGGTGTTAGCGTTTTTCTTACAGCTTAAAACTTTTTATATCTCAAATATGTTACTGTTCATTAATTTCAAGTAAGGCTTCCATGACCTAAATCATTCATGGGAGAGGTAGAAAACTAGCTGAAGCCAGAGACTGGTGCCTTCTAGGAAGATGGCTCAGTACTTTTGACCTAGTAGTTTCATGAGGGTGTAATACAATTTCAGGTTTCAAGGAATTTTCTTTCTTGGAAAATTTACCTTTACCAGCCATATCATTTATATTGTTACATAAGTATTCTTTAATATCTTTTTTTAAACCATAGAGGTATCATTTTTTTCTCTTTTTTTAAAGATTTATTTATTTATTTGAAAGAGTTACACAGAGAGAGAAGGAGAGGCAGAGAGAGAGGTATTCCATCCGCTGGTTTACCTCCCAGATGGCCGCAATGGCCAGAGTTGCGCTGATCTGAAGCCAGGAACCAGGAGCTTATTCTGGGTCTCTCACATTGGGGCAAGGGCCCAAGGACTTGGGCCATTGTCTACTGCTTTCCCAGGCCATAGCAGAGGGCTGGATCAAAGTAGGGCAGCTAGGGCTTGAACCCGCATCCATATGGGATGCCGGCGCTGCAAGCGGCAGCTTTACTTGCTATGTCACAGCGCCAGCCCCTCTTTAATATCTTTTATCCATTGTTAAATATTTTTAAAGATGTATACTTCAGGTGCCCTTATTACTGAATTTTCTTATAGAAAAATCATTTTTTTTTTGTCTGAAAGTCTAGTCCCTAACCTCAAGCCCTCATTCCTTATTGAAAAAACACTCCTGTAACATAATTTCGGTAGCTTGAGTTTTCTGGAGAATGTGACTGCCGTAAAACGAACTTTATCTCCATTGTTGTCCTGAGTTTCGTGCTATTCTTGTAAGCATCTCTTTGGTTGCATGTGTGTTACCCGGTGAAAGTGCCTTGAGAATAGAGATCATACCTTTTCCTCATTGACCTCCTGGTGGTTACCACAGTACTTGGTGCATAGTGGGTGCTCTACTATTTAAACAATAGCATCTTCGTAACTGTGTTGATTGTTTAATATTCTAAAGGACCTGTCGCTGGGGTCCTGAATAAGATCTGTTTGGACTGACCACATTTCCAAGGTCAAGAGTTATTTTATAGAATTGTTCGAACACTTGATAATGAGTCACTGCTAACTGTGTTAATGTGCTTACAGTACATTGTATTTTTTTCCTTTTCTCTTGACATTTTGGATTAGAATATTTTGTTTGAAGACAGTAAAACATAGATCTGTGCTTTTTCAGTATCTGGAGAGGATGCAAGATGAATGAATATTCCTCAGTACCAGCACAGTGTAGTGTTTTCAAAGCTACACATTGCCAAATGACCCTTAAATTTAATGTTTCAAAGACTAAAATTTAATTTCAAAAATACATCTCTTGAGAATTGTTTTTCCAGATTTAAATTTTTGAGATATTGAACTCATAGAACACACACATGGTTTACTCAGCATATGAAGCATTTTAATTTAAAATTTATAGATATTTTCAATTGCTTTCTCAGCATAAAGAGAACAATACCTGTTCTCATGACTAAACCATTATGTGTTAAAACTTCTTTTTCTGCAGAGATGCCATTGAAAACAACATGGATTTTATGGGATTAATTATAATGCAGAACAAATTAAAGCAAGAAACCCCTGCAGTACTTGAAGATTTGCATAAAGCCAACATTCGCACTGTCATGGTCACAGGTTAGACTTTATAAAAGAACACAAAACAAAATCAGTGTGACTCTTAGAGATGAAGTTATTTAATGCGGAGGAATGATCAGTTAGTTATTATAAAAGTGTATCAATTAGTGGTTCCATCCTGTGTTGTCCTGTTTTAGCTCTGAATATTTTCCCATGATGTGAGATTGCATTATTCTTTTTGAGATCTAGCAAATTCTGTTTATAGAAAGTATAATAAGAATAGTGAGGGTACACTATAAAATTTAAGCTCTGCTCCTTTTTATCTCTTTGTAATCATATTGTAGATGTGTGTAGATTTGTGCTCTTTGCTGGAATATGGGATTCTTAAGGATTAGGAATATGCTGTATTTATTCATTCATTTTGGGTGCTTTATTTCTAGAACTGCCAGGTCCACAGAAAGTGATGAACAGATATTTATAACACACACACACACACACACACACACACGAGAGAGAGAGAGACTGGACTTGAATTAATAATAATGAAACTAGTCCATTTTTTATTTCTCCTGGTATTTTTCTTTATTTATTTTTTAAGATTTATTTAGGGGCTGGAATTGTGGCATAACAGGTAAAGCTGTTGGTTGCAATGCCAGTTTCCTATTTGGGCACCAGTTTGTCTCAGCTGTTCCACTTTTTTTTTTTTTTTTTTTTTTTTGACAGAGTGGACAGAGAGAGAAAGGTCTTCCTTTTCCGTTGGTTCATTCCCCAATGGCCGCTGCTGCAGCCGGCGCACTGCGCTGATCCGAAGCCAGGAGCCAGGTGCTTCTCCTGGTCTCCCACACGGGTGCAGGGCCCAAGGACTTGGGCCATTCTCCACTGCACTCCCAGGCCATAGCAGAGAGCTGGACTGGAAGAGGAGCAACCGGGACTAGAACCCGGGATGCCGGTGCCGCAGGCGGAGGATTAGCTATTGAGCCGTGGCGCCGTCCTCAGCTGTTCCACTTCTGATCCAACTCCCTGTTAGTGACCTGGGAAAAACAACAGAAGATGACACACGTGGGCCCTGCCACTCACATGGGAGACCCATTGAAGCTCCTAGCTTTGGTATGGCTCACCCTTGGCCATTCCAGCCATCTGAGTGTTGAATCAGTGCATGGAAGATCTCTTTCTCTCTGTCAAATAAATCTTCTAACGAGAGATTCCATCCTCATCTCCCATATGGGTGACAGAAGACCAAGGCCCTGCTTTCCTAGGCACATTAGCAGGAAGCTGGATCATAAATAGAATAGCTGGAACTTGAACAGGTGCCTCTATTTGGAATACTGGTATTGCAAGCTGTGGCTTAACGGGCTGTGTGACAACACTGGCCTCTCTCCTGCTATTACATTACTATCTATAATGTAAGAACATTCCTAGTTTGTAGCTATATGAAATTGTGAAAGCTCAGTTTTGTTTTTTTTTTTCCTTTAGCAAGTAATCAGATTTAAGATACTGACTTCATGACAAAAGAGTTGTGTACATTTTTATGTTTTAGACTCAAATCCATCTAATAGCACACTTCTTACAGTATAACTAAACATTACTAACTTTGTTGGCATCCCAGCAACTCTTAGTTCTGAATAGAAGTGCCCTTTGTCATGGCATCCCCCTTCCATCTGCATCTCCTCTTCTTTGCGTGCCATGACAGAATATGGCTTTGTGAAAGACCACAGGAAGATGCTTTGAGTGGTGTGTGGGAATCAGAGGAAAAGATACCTCACCCTTCAGTTGTAGCAGTGGGATCCCCGATTCATGTGTTTTCCTTTATGATCTTTTCCTTGCTTCTCATGAGTTCTTTCCTTCTCATGACTGAGAAGTAGTCTCTCTTGCTTCTCATAACAATTGTTAATGACTGTTTTTAACTTTTTGTTCTGTTAACTCTGGGTGTTGTAGTTCATCCTGTTGTGCCATATTGCAGTGGTGCTGTTGCACAGAATACCACTTGCTCACCCCACGGTTATCTCAACATCTGCTCTGAGTGTAGCTCTTTTCCAGGTGTTGTATGCATAACAGAAACAGATTGAGATGGGAGTTGTTGTCTATCTGTGTGTGTATTGTTTGAGACTTCTGTTGATAAATATTCCCTGATTTTGCTACTTATAAACTTCAAGGATAAGTACTGTGTGTGATCCTAATTCTTTGCAGTCCATTCACTGGGACTATAATAGATACTCAGTAAGTAAGTGCTTGTTTGATATGTTCATATTGCCATTGTGATTCTAACGCATTTAAAATATTTTGAAACTAGGTGACAACATGTTGACTGCCGTTTCTGTGGCTAGAGACTGTGGAATGATTCTACCTCAGGATAAAGTTATTATTGCCGAAGCATTACCTCCAAAGGATGGGAAAGTTGCCAAGATAAATTGGCATTGTGCAGACTCCCTAACACAGTGCAGTAACTCACCAGCAGCTGACTCAGAGGTAAAACCAAGAGTAATTTTCCCTTTGGAAGCTTACTTGTTTGAAGTGAGTCTGCAGAAATTAAAAATAAGGTATTAAAATATGGTAAAACAGAAGCAACTTAAATGCAAGCAGAAGCCTCTGGGGATAGTGCCAGAAATCTCAGTGTTTAAAAAATTGAGACCCATGTTTTATTATTTTTTTTAAGATTTATTTATTTATTTGAAAGTCAGAGTTACACACACACACACACACAGAGTTCTTCCATCCACTGGTTCACTTCCCACATGGCTGCAACAGCTGGAGCTGCACCGGTCTGAAACCAATTGCCAGGAGCCTCTTCCAGATTTCTACGTGGGTGCAGGGGCCCAAGGATTTGGGCCATCCTCTGCTGCTTTCCCAGGCCATAGCAGAGAGCTGGATTGGAAGTGGAGCAGCCAGGACTCGAACTGGCACCCATATGGGATGCTGGCATGGCAGGAGGCAGCTTTACATGCGGCGCCACAAAGCTGGCCCCGAGACCCATAGTTTTAAAGTATAAGAATCCCAAATATTTATCCTATTTTAGGAGTAATTAGTACTAGATAAAGCAGATAGTTTATTAATACTCAGTTCATGGATCCTTTCAAATTGAAGTTGATATTTAATCTTTTTTTTTTTTAAGATTATTTATTTATTTGAGAGGTAGAGTTACAGACAGTGAGAGGTAGAGACAGAGAGAGGTCTTCCATCTGCTGATTGACTCCACAGATGGCTGGAACAGCTGGAGCTGCACTTATCCGAAGGCAGGATCCAGGAGCTTCTTCCAGGTCTCCCATGCAGGTGCAGGGGCCCAAGCACTTGAGCCATCTTCTACTGCTTTCCCAGGCCACAGCAGAGAGCTGGATTGGAAGAGGAGCAGCCGGAACTTGAACCAGCGCCCATATGGGATGCTGGCGCTTCAGGCGGAGGACTGTGCCATGGCACCAGCCCCACTTAATCTGTCTTAAATTCTCCCCCAACCCAGTGAACTTTATAGATAACTTAACAATTGAATTTCCTTTTACTTTGAATACATCTTAAGTGTTTAGTGTCTGGTGTAAAGCATCAAAATTGAAATTACTCAGTTGTAAAACAGGATTGTTGCCTGGTTGGGCTGCCTAAGTGTTGTTCCGCATCTGTCATCCACAGGCGATTCCAATTAAGTTGGTTCATGATAGCTTGGAGGACCTTCAGTTGACGCGTTACCATTTTGCAATGAATGGAAAATCATTTTCAGTGATACTGGAGCATTTTCAAGACCTTGTTCCTAAGGTGAGTGATTTGGCATATATTTGTTTTCACATCAGTACACAGTGAACTGTATTTTTAAGAAATCCCTACTTTTTTTCAGTTGATGTTGCATGGCACTGTGTTTGCTCGTATGGCACCTGATCAGAAAACACAGTTGGTAGAAGCACTGCAAAATGTCGAGTAAGTATTGGTGGGTTTTGTTTTGTTTTGATGATTTACAGTTTTGTTTTCAAACTCAGGATAGTAATTCATAGTTCATGTGCAGTACATGCATGTATATACACATGTGTGCATGTAGCAAGAGAGAGAGGCATCACCTATAAGAGGTGCCTTTTAAAAAGAAGCTGTTGGGGACAGCGCTGTAGCATAGCGGGTAAAGCTGCTATTTACAGCACTGACATCCCATATTGGCGCTGGTTCAAGTCCTGGCTGTTACACTTCTGATCCAGCTACCTACTCATGTGCCTGGGAAGGCATGGAAGATGATTCAAGTGCATGGGCCCCTGCATGTGGGAGAGCCGGATGAAGGTTCTGGCTCTTGGCTTCAGACTGGCCCAGCTCTGGCCGTTGAGGCCATCTGGGGAGTGAACTAGAAGATGGAAGACCTCTCTCTTCCCTTTCTGCCTCTCCCTCTCTGTGGCTCTTTCAAATAAATAAATAAATCTTTTACAAAAAATAAAAAGAGGCTATTATGCTCTTTTATTAAAGTATGGTAGCCACAATTCCTTCTCCGGGTAATGCCTCTAAAGTAGAGTTCATTCAGGTGTTGCATCTCAAGAAAAGTAACTTTCTAGTTTTATTAAATAGTTATGTTTCAATATTTTAAAGGAGAATCTTTACTAATAACCCAAAAAAGACTATGTAGGCACAGCCCTTTGCTCTGAAGATGAGGAAATTGAGATACAAAAATGATTTGCCTGCTGGGTCAGTAATAGGATAACCCCCAGTCATTCACTAGCAGGCTGTTCTTTGCATAGCAGTAAGTGGTGGTCCCTGTGTTGGAAAGATTGATTCTGTCCAATGGGGGACTCCTGATGTTAGCTCTTCATAGCGTTGTGTTAGAGAAATCTTAATCATTGGGTGTTTTTAAGAAATAAAATCTTAAAATCATTTGTTTTTTAGTTACTTTGTTGGGATGTGCGGTGATGGTGCAAATGATTGTGGTGTAAGTATAGTTTCTGTGACTTCGACTTTGGTAGTTCTTACTTAGTCTGTTTCACATTCATTGTACTTAAAGCCAGTTTTCTTGAAACCCACAGGCTTTGAAGAGAGCACATGGAGGCATTTCATTATCAGAGCTCGAGGCTTCGGTGGCATCTCCTTTTACCTCCAAAACGCCTAGTATTTCCTGTGTGCCAAACCTTATCAGGTAGTACAAATGAAATATGTTCTTTATTCCTTTGTTTCTTGCTCTAATAATACAGTAGAAAAGGTTATCCTAGAAAGAAATGTGGATGTGTTTTAATGGCATATTAGTGCCTCCCTGCTGTATCTCATTAGGAACAAATTGCTGCTGCTCATTTCTTCTGGTTCTGTTTGGCTTCATTCCTTGTAGGCAAGTGCTTTGTTGTAGCTGTTGAGTGTTGCTGTACATCCGTCAGGATGCAGTTGTGATTTGGAGGAGGAGTTTGAAATGCTTTCATTCACATGCCCACCTTTTTTTTTTTTTTTTTTTTTTACAGGGAAGGCCGTGCTGCTTTAATGACTTCCTTCTGTGTGTTTAAATTTATGGCATTGTACAGCATTATCCAGTACTTCAGTGTTACTCTGTTGTACTCCGTGAGTATCAATAAAATGCACTTAGACGGTGCTGTGAAAACGCTTGACACATTGAGCAGATATGTTTGATTTTGAATGCATCCATTCCATTAGTAATGGAATTTATGGCAGCAGTATCTGTAAATTTACCTTCATTTACTGTAGTTTGAGTAGCACATTGATACATCTCGTTAATCAGAAATAGCATTTTATTTAAAGTTAGTAACCGTGGTTCAAGACTCATGAATAAAAGAGGATTGTATTCTTTTCTGCCGTTAGTACAGATTGGCATCTTCCTTTAGAATTCTTTCAAAATTGCATTCAGCCTAATAGGACAAGGCTAGAATGAGAAAAGTTGTTTCTGCCATAGTTTATAGGACTTTATGCATTTGGAGAAAAAGCATACACAGAGGTGTTCCTAGGTACTGCGTTGGATTTTATAGTGAAAGTAATTTCTGTAGATTTTTCTCTTAAGTGAACATTAGTGATATCCCTAAGAGTTTTTGTGAAATCTATCCCTTTTTACCATTTGTAGAAAATATCAGAAGGGATGGTGTTAAGTATTAAGGAAGCTTCAAGATACTAATTTTGGACAGTATTGAATATTGTGAGTAAAAGTTTGTGTTTGCTTTTTGCCCAAAAACTCTTTCAAGGTTTTATTGAATAAATTTTAAGGAGATGCCTTCTTCATACTAATATATTAAATTAAATAAAATGTTTGTTATATTTAACTCATTTCAAGTGCAAATGTATTTCAGTTTTGAAGCAGATCCAAGTGACATTTTGAAGTTATCATTAGTGGGGAAAAAGAAGCTAAAACATGGGGATGGTGCTACAGAAAAAGTTCGTGAAAATTCACTGTATTTTTAAAATTATTTTTGTAGATCCTAAGTAACCTAGGAGATTTCCAGTTTCTTTTCATTGATCTGGCAATCATTTTGGTAGTAGTATTTACAAGTAAGTATTTTGCTTTGTTGATTTCAAAGCACATGAAATTCTGATATTATTTATTAAACTTTGGTAAATTTACTTCAGTAATTGAAATGTCACGTAACCCATTCCACATTCTTTGTAAATATGTTCCTTTAGTAATCCTTGTTTATATTTTGTCCATTTTTTTATTCTCTTTTTCTGAAATAATTTGAAAATAAGTTTTGCGTGCTCATGCCCCTTTGCCTCTGAATATTTTAGTGTATATTTTCTAAAGCAAAACCATTCTCTTAACTAACTATAGTTATAGAAATCAGGAAATTTAACATTGATATAGTATTATGTAGTTTAAAGCCCATATTCAAGTTTTGATATTTGTCATAATAATGTCCTTCATGCCCATTTGTCTCCTCCAGACCCGTATATTAGAACAAGGGTTTGGTTCACACCCATGTCTCTTCATCCTTCAGCCTTTTTGTGGGTGTCTTGGTGACATTTACAAAACAGTATAGGCCAGTGAATTTGGGTTTGCCTGATTTCGTCTCATTGCAGAACTGATGCTGTGTCTTAAGACACATCATATAAAGAGGGACATGATGTTGATTTGTTCCAGTATTAGTGGTACTAACATCAAACAAAGAATGATATTGACAAATAAAAGCATAATAGAAATAAATAATTTGGAGAGAAAGGAAAGCTCTTTACAGTAAAATGCTAACCAATAGAAGGAATTTGGGGCTTAGACTACAGAGAGACTCTGGTCTTACTGACCCTTTAGGCAAATAAGTCTGTGGGGAGCTGCTCTGTGCATTGTAGGATGCTTGGCAGCATGTCTGTGTGGTCCCTGAGTAGATGCCAGTAATACTTTGCAAGTTGTGACAACAGAGAATATTGCAAGGTATTCTCTGGGGATACAAAGTGATCTCTGATGGACAGCCTCCAAGTTAGACAGTCCTTAGTAGATAATAAACTAGTGCTTGGATGGTTGATGAGGAGCAGAATTTTAACACAGTCTCATAGTATCTTTTCACAAGCTATTAATTGGGAAAAATATAAACTTTCCATTGGAAGACTCTGTGGACACCACCTTAGTAAGTCAACACAGCTTGTTTCTTCGGTTGCTATTAGGTTTATATTGCTCCAAATCTTTGCTGATGTCTTTTTAGGAGAAAAAAAATAAGTGTTCTTACTGTAGCTTTATAATTCAGGATTCAGAAAAATTATGGCCTCTTAGTTAAATATATGAATGCTGATTAATTTTACAATTATTGTGCTTATATTTAGTATTTTCATTTGTACTAGTATTTTCTCTGAATTTCCATAGAAATGTAAATACTGCTGAGGCATTTTTGAAAATGTCTTGCTTGTTTACTTTTACAGATTATTTATGTATATGTGACATGGCGTAGCCTTTGGAAACATTTGAAAGAATTGTTAGACAAAGGCAAAATTTTAAAGTTTTTAAGGGAGTCTGATAGTACCTTGTATAACAAATTAACTTAGATACAAACCTTTCCTTTCTTTTCGGTATAGTGAGTTTAAATCCTGCTTGGAAGGAACTTGTGGCACAGCGACCACCGTCAGGTCTTATATCTGGGGCCCTTCTCTTCTCCGTTTTGTCTCAGATTATCATTTGCATTGGATTTCAGTCCTTGGGATTTTTTTGGGTCAAACAGCAACCTTGGTATGAAGTGTGGCATCCACATTCAGAGTAAGTTGGTCAATCCATGTTAAAATCTTTGTATGTGTATATGTGTGTGTGTCCAGAAATTTGTATTTAAAGTTAGCATGCAACTTGATTTAAACACTAAATAATTTGACCTATGTTTGCCTTTATATCACAGTAACTCCTATTTGTAGTCTATTTGCTGTTGCTAATAACACAATACCACATATTGTGTAATTTACAAATAAGAGATTTTTTTGGACCCACAGGAGTAGTCCACAGTTTAGGGGCACACCTGATAGTGGGCTTCTTGCTGGCTGAGTCCCAAGGTGGCACAGGCTGTCCAGTGATCAGGGACAGGGATCCCACAAGAGGCTTCTCCAAATCGACTTCTGTAGCAAACTGAGCTCAGGCCAGTTTCATTTCCTGCTGAACCTTGATTTTCTTGCCTATAAAAGGAGAAAGGTGCAATTAATCACTAGAGTTTCTTCAAAATCCAGAATGTTTGTACTACTTCCTTTTCTACCGCATGTTTAGGAAATGGCATTTAAGACTTAATATTCTTTTCAAAGTTCTTATAATGGTTTATCTATATGTAGTGCTTTACAGTTTACAAATTATGATAACATTTTAATTGATAAATGTAAATAATTTTGCTGAAGGAAATTTTAAGATGTTAACTTTAGTTTGAGAGATCAAGTGTCTTTATTGTCATTACATTTTTAGAAAATTCAAAGACATTTAACAGGACTGTTGTCTTATGTGTACATGCAGACAGGGCAGGTGAAAGGGAATAGGCAGAATTGTCTTGAGAGTCCAGAATTCATTTGTAGCAGACTAGTATTTGTTCTCCTTGTTACCATGTGTTGATAGTGGTTTATGTTTTAGTAATGGGTAGTGGAAACTTGTCATACTCAGTTTCATATATGCCCAGCAGTGCTGCCTACTTGGAATTGAAATGAGGGAGAGTTAACACTAGAGAAGATGGAGGGCCATCTCAGTCTCAAGTGCTCAGCCTCCTCAAGCCCCCCAGTAGCCCTGAGATAGAGCAGGTGTACGCACAATAGCAGGTGAGGAGAGAGACTCAGAGCGTGTAAATTATCAATCCCTCCTCAGTCAGGAGGAAGGCGGTGGAGCTGAGGGGAGAGCTGTGGCTCGTTCATTTTCACTGTGCTGAAGTTACTCCCGAAATGCAGATTGTTAGATACCTTAGTAAAGATGGAAGGTCTGACTAGAGGGAGAAACCTTTAGACTCTTCTGCCTGTTCTCTGTTTCTTGTACTGATATTGTTAGACCTTCTGCTGAGAATGGCACATTAGTTCTCTTTGTTATGTGATTTGGGGCATTTAGGGTGAAAGTGATCTCATCTGAGAAGTACATGGTACATGTTGTGTTTACTAATGCAGAAACTTTCTTTGTGTGTTCTAGTGCTTGTAATACAACAAGAAGCCTATATTGGAATTCTTCACACTTAGACAATGAAACTGAACTTGATACACGTAATATACAAAATTATGAAAATACCACAGTGTTTTTTATCTCCAGTTTTCAGTACCTCATCGTGGCAATTGCCTTTTCAAAAGGAAAACCCTTTAGGCAGCCTTGCTACAAGAATTGTAAGTTTGGTATTTATTATAATTTCTAGTGTCCTACCTACCTTTAATAATACTAAAGAAGAGAAGAATTGTAACTGTCCTTCCAAAGAAAAATAGATCTTCACAGATAGAATTAACCCACCTAGTGATTTAAGTCTACCCTAAATTAGAAATTCAAGCCACTAGCACTAAACTTTCCTGCTTTCCATATCCTGTTGCTACTTCTGGCTCCAACGTTGTTTCTGCAACACATTGCAAAGGATGCAAACAGTGGCTGTTATGCTTTCCTTCCCACTGGTCTGTGCTGTGTCTGACAGCTGCTGTAACTGTGTTCACCTCTGTAGTCCTCCATATCTCCTGCCTTTGCATGCTGCTGCAGATGAGGCCTGTGGAGCAGAGGCCTGTGTCCATGTGGACCTATTTTTGCTTGTGGCAATAAAGTACAGCATTTTGATTGATTGAAGGTAACAAAAGGAGTTACCATTTAAATACTGAGAATGTAGGATTAATTACAGGGGAAACTTGTAGTCTCTTGGAGTGAATAGCAGTCATTTTTTGGCTGCAGTTATGAATAGATGTCAGTATTCTGGGTGGCAGATTGCCAGGTCATGTTATAACAGCTACCAATATCTCTGTCTTGTATTGGCGCTCATAAAACATTTTCGTATATGTGATATTACTTCTTTTTATCTCTACCATGTGTGAATTATAGCATAAGTTTTATATTTTGGACAAACTTAAAATCTGCTTTTTGTTTGTTTTTTTAAAGATTTATTTTATTTATTTGAAAGATAGAGTTACACAGAGAGGTAGAGACAGAGAGGTCTTCCATCTGCTGGTTCACTCCCCAGATGGCCACAACGGCTGGAGCTGTGCCGATCCAAAGCCAGGGGCCAGGAGCTTTTTCCGGGTCTCCCACATGGTTGCAGGGGCCAAGGACTTGGGCCATCTTCCACTGCTTTCCCAGGCCATAGTAGGGAGCTAGATCGGAATTGGAGCAGCTGGGACTAGAACCAGTGCCCATATGGGATGCCGGTGCTTCAGGCCTGGGTTTTAATCCGCTGCGCCACAGCGCCAGCCCCTAAAATCTGTTTTTACTGGTAATTTTTTTCTTTTATAACTGATGTTTCTTATTTAAAAAATAACTATATAGCTATATTTGTGTTATTTAGTTATATATTCCCAAATAACTATACTAATAACTATATTACTAAGAACCATATTAAAACTGTACTGCGGGACAAAAAGCCTTCTATAGTAGGCCATCAATGTACTACTACTATTTTTTTTTTTTTTAAGTTCTATGTATTTATTGAAAGGTAAAGAGACAAAGAGATCTTCCATCTGCTGGTTCACTCCACTAATGTGCACAGCAGCCAGGGCTGGGCCAGGCCAAAGCCAGGAACCTGAAACTCCATGTGTGTCTCCGATGCGTGTGGCAGGGCCTCAGGTACCTGAGCCATCATCTGCTCCCTCCCAGGTGCATTAGCGGGAAGCTGTATCAGAATCAGAGTAACCAGGATTGGATCTCGGGCACTCTGTTATGGGGTGCAGGTGTCTCAAGTGGCAGTTTAACCCACCGCACTGTAACACCTGCCCCATCACTGTACTTCTAAGAGGATTTCATAACTGAAGTTAACTTACTGTAAGATGAACTTAACAATTCAAGATGGTGAGTGTTGTGAGTAGTGATTTAGATGCCGCGTTCTATGTCTGAGAGCCGGTTCAAGCCCTACCTGGCTCTGCTCCCTGTTTGTTCCAGGATTCCTGCCATTACAAATCCTGGGAAGCAGCAATGATGGCTTAAGCAGTTGAGTGCCTACCACCTAAGTGGGCGACTAGATTGTTTCAGCCTGTCTTCCTAGCTTCAGCCTGGCCTAGCCCAGGATGTTGCAAGCATTTAGAGTGTGAACCTGCCAATGGAAGATTTCTCTTTGTATACCCACCTTTCAAAAAAAATAAAGACAGTAAATAAATTCTAAAAATTTTAGGGGCTGGTGTTGTGGCACAGCAGGTTAAGCCACAGCCTATGATGCTGGAATCCCATACTAGAGTGCTGGTTCAAGTGCAGCTGCTACGCTTCAGGTCCAGTTCCCTGCTATGGTGCCTAGGAGGGCAGTGGGGGATGGCCTAACTGCCTGGGCCCCTATCACAAACAAGGGAGACCTGGATGGAGTTCTTGGCTGCTACCTTCTGCCTGGTTCAGCCCCAGCCATTGTAGCCATTTGAAGAGTGAACCAGTAGTTGCAAGATCTCTATCTGGATCTCTCTGTCTCTCTTTCTCTGACAAATAAATTAATTAATAACTTCAACAAGTATAAAGGAAATTTAAAATCTTAAAATCTTTAGGCATGTTTTATTTTTAGTTCAATTTTTTAAAAAATTATTGATTTATTTGAGAGGTGGAGGTAGAGAGAGATGGACAGTTTCCACCCACAGGTTCACTACCCAATGCCTGTGACAGTAGAGACTGTGCAAGCCAGGATTTGGGAACTCAGGTCCAAGTCTCCCACTTGGTGATAGGAACCTAATGATTTGAGATATCACTGGTGCCTCGCAGGGTCTGCATTAGCAGGAGATTGGAGTCAGGAGGCATAGCTGGCAATTGAGCTCCAGGTATTCTGATAATGGGACTCAGGCATCTGTTTACCTGCATCTTAACCACTAAACAAAATGCTTGCTCCACAGCTACTTTGAAGTTTGTAGTTAGAGGTCAGACAATCCCAGTTATCTTGAGGGGAAGGAACAAGAGAGATATATTAGAGACGAATATTGTATGTAAGGTGGGTTTTATTTGTGAGTCACCTCCCTGGTCGGGGGTGGGGTGGGGTGGAATCGAAGGTAGCTAGTTCCAAAGGGTGCATTGTTTTGGTGCCATATGCTGTCCAGAAGATCTGGTGTCGTTAACAAGTCTATGTTACCATAAGCTGCGATGTATTTGATAACTCAAGTTTACCTATTGCTTTACCTTTTGAGGACTTGAAAATCTCTTTCCTTTGGGATCTGCTATTGCTGTTAATGGATAAAATAATTTGACTCTGAAGACTTTACTCATGTTATTATAGTTTTGTGTGTTACCTGAAAACAGAACCTAAATTTTTAGCTTAAGGAACATTCTCCCCTGGCCCAAAATCACCAACACAGAATCTATGTTGATAACAGCCTTCTGGCTTAATATTTGCACTGTATAGGATTACCCAATGATCGCTCGCAGTCTCTGGAGCTGAGAGCCATCTGGTGGACTTTCATACCTCTCTAATGTGAATACCTGACTTCCATTCTTGGCTAGATTGCTACTGATCTTCAAGTTGTGTGCAGTTATATAAATCTACCAGCCATCTACCTCTCAATTGTTAGATTCTGTTTTCTGAGTCTGCCCGCCTATACTGCAACCTGTTTGTCACATAATGCCTTTTTTGAATAATACCTCTTTTACTCTCCAGGTTAAACAGATGTATTTTTAATTATTTCCCTCTTCACATAGAAATCTTTTTATTTCCATTTTAGATTTTTAGAAAAAAGATCAAGGGCTAGCCTTGGGAAAGAAACATGAGATTTGAGAAACATGTTTAGGTAGATGGACGAAGTTTGTTTCTGAATCTGATAAATTTTTTCTTTTCCTCACAATATATGTGAGCCAGGAACCAGATCACAAATCTCATTTTGTTATAGTTATAAAAATACAATGATATTTGAAAATATTCTGAGAGAGTTATTTATTGAAATATGCTGTGTTTTTTTAAAGGTTTATTTTATTTATTTGAAAGAGTTACAGAGAGAGGTCTTCCATCTGTTGATTCACTCCCCAAATGGCCGCAACGGCCGGAGCTGTGCCAATCCAAAGCCAGGAGCCAGGAGCTTCTTCCAGGTCTCCCACGCAGGTGCAGGGGCCCAAGAACTTGGGCCATCCTCCACCGCTATCCCAGGCCATAGCAGAGAGCTGGATTGGAAGAGAAGCAGCCCGGACTATAACCAGTACCCATTAGGACTCCGGTGCCACAGGCAGAGGATTAACCCACTGTGCCACGGCACTGGCCCCAGAAATAAGCTGTTTTTCCATGCCTCTTTCTCTCTCTGGCATTTGTATTCGGATAATTTCTTTTTCACTTTTTCTGACTTCTTGTGTTCTTTTTTTAAAAAAAAAATTTATTCATTTTTTTGAAAGAGTTACAGAGAGAGAGGTGGAGAAGTCTTCCATTCACTGGTTCACTCCCCAGTTGGCTGCA
Source organism: Oryctolagus cuniculus (assembly GCF_964237555.1). NCBI lineage: Eukaryota > Metazoa > Chordata > Mammalia > Lagomorpha > Leporidae > Oryctolagus > Oryctolagus cuniculus. The sequence continues at coordinate 85,042,367 of NC_091435.1, forward strand.
GTGGCCAGGAGCTGCACCGATCTGAAACCAGGAGCCAGGAGTTTATTCCGGGTCTCCCATGCAGGGCCAGGGGCCCAAGGACTTGGGCCATCATCTACTGCTTTCCCAGGCCATAGCAGAGAGCTGTATCAGAAGAGGAGTGGCCGGGTCTCAAACCAGTGCCCATATGGGATGCTGGCACTGCAGGCAGCGGCTTTACCTGCTGTGCCACAGTACCAGCCCCCTGTTTGTGTTCTTGTAACTAGCATGATTTAGCCATAACTTAAATGATTAGCTTATTTATTATTTTAGTTGCTGCATTTATGGAGTAGATTGTTTCATTTTCTGCTTGCTCTATAGTAGGATTTTTAAAAAAGTCTAGAAACAAATGCTTCTTCTCCTACATATGCTCCCCAGTTTTTTCCTATTTGTCAGTGGCACAAAATAAAATTGTTTCCACACTTTTGGCATTAATATTAGTATAACTAACCTAAGATTACACACACACATACTTTCTCACACATGGGCATTTGTGTGCATGTGTGTATATAGGTATGTATAGCATGGTTGCTATAGCACTATAAATATATTTACATCTGGCTCTCAGATTTAAAGACAGCATTGAGATCCTTCATTTACAGTCAGTAAAAAGGACATTAAATTCTTTACCCTGTGTGAAGGTGTCCGTGACCAGGTTTTGGTTATATAGTGGTCTTAAGCTGACTTCAAATAGGAACTTCTAAGTAAATAACAAGATCAAATGGGGAAAAAAAGTTTTTATGTATGTTTGTGTACATGCTTAACAAAACTTGAAAACACTATGAGCAGGGAGTCTTTGTTTTTTGCAAGGAATGTCAAAATACTGCTGGATGGATTTGCCATTCCCAGCTACCATAGTATGTTTTAGGTTAGTGTACTTTTTTTTTTTTTTTTTTTTTTTAAGATTTATTTATTTGAAGGCAGAGAGAGATCTATCTCCCTCCCTTCTGCTGGTTCACTTCCCAGATGTCTGTGATGCCTGGAGCTGTGCCAATCCAAATGGCTACAGTGGCTGGAACTGGGTGGATTTGAAGCCATCAGCCAGGAACTTCTTCCAGATCCCCCACATGGGTCCTGGAGCCCAAGTATTTGAGCCATCCTTCTCTGCTTTCCCAGGCACACTAGCAAGAAGCTGGATCGGAAGTAGAGCAGCCGTTACTCGAACCTGTGCCCATATGAGATGTTGGTACTGCGGGTGGCAGCTTTACCTGTTACGCCACTGTGCTGGCCCCAAGCTAACATTTAACATGGTCAATCCACTCAGTCTCTTGCCTTTTGGTTAACATTTTCTATGGAAGATTCTCAGAGTAAAATTGCTGAAAAAATGGGATTCACTTGCCAGAGTACACTTTAAAAAAAAAAAGAGAGATTTATTTATTTGAAAGCGTTAGAGAGAGGAGAGGCGGGGGTGGGGGGGAGTGTGTGTCTTCCATCCGCTGATTCACTCCCCAGTTGGCCGCAATGGCTAGAGCTGCACCAATCCAAAGCCAGAAGCCAGGAGCTTCCTCCAGGTCTTCCCACGCAGGTGCAGGGGCCCAAGGACTTGGGCCATCTTCTACTGCTTTCCTGACTGTAGCAGAGAGCTGGATTTGAAATAGAGTTCCAGGACTTGAACTGGCACACACATGGGATGCCGGTGCTGCAGGCGGCGGCTTTACCTGGTATGCCACAGCTCCGGCCCCTGCCAGAGTACACTTTTTTTTTTTTTTTTTTTGACAGGCAGAGTGGACAGTGAGAGAGAGAGACAGAAAGAAAGGTCTTCCTTTTGCCGTTGGTTCACCCTCCAGTGGCCGCCGCGGCTGGCGCATTGCACTGATCCGAAGCCAGGAGCCAGGTGCTTTTTCCTGGTCTCCCATGCAGGTGCAGGGCCCAAGGACTTGGGCCATCCTCCACTGCACTCCTGGGCCACAGCAGAGAGCTGGACTGGAAGAGGAGCAACCGGGACAAAATCCGGCGCCCCGACCGTGACTAGAACCCGGTGTGCCGGCGCTGCAAGGCGGAGGATTAGCTTATTGAGCCACGGCACTGGCCCAACCAGAGTACACTTTTAAAATCAACTTTGAATGCCTTTATTTAGAATTGTGACATACCTAATACAGAAAACAAATGTCATTCAATATCTTTACAATCCAACGGTAATCTTCATTAACACATGCTTTGGATTATAATCTGATTTTGCCATATAAAGTTTAATCTTACCTGTAAATTATATATTGGCTTGATTATAAAGTAGTTATCTGGACAGCAAGCACATCAGTGTCAGTAAAAGTCTGTATCTCCTTTTTAAAGTGTTTGTTTTCTAATACACAAAGCTTAGTGGGCTTTAAATATTTAATCACATAACATGTATACATGAATCTTTTGAGAGTCCTGAACTATGCTTTTATTCCAGAAAATAATAGCACATGCTTTCTATTTCAGTTGTAATTGGATACTTGCTTATTTAAAGGAACTTCCTAATTTAATTTTTATTTTCTTTTCCAGATTTTTTTGTTGTATCTGTGATCATGTTGTATGTTTTCATATTATTCATCATGTTGCACCCCGTGGCCTCTATTGACCAGGTTCTTCAGGTAAGGTCTCACGTTGCTCGTTACCAATTGTCTGGTGGCTGACAGTAATTTTAGTGTTACATGAGGTTTAAACAGCAGCCAAATGAGAATCCTGACTGTTTGATGCAAGTGCTAAAGATCTATCCCCTTCTTGTGCTGCTGTGTTACTGGAGAAAGAGACCAAACTAGATTTCTTTCTTCCAGCATCCCTTCTTTCCAGTTTTCTAAAATTCAGGCACTCTAATAAGAAGAATAAAGAATGTAATTAAAATAGCCTCTTTTATTGGTATCCCTGTTTTTCTCCTTCTGGTTCCATTTGCCTTTGTCTACAAAGAAATGTCCCTGGGTCTTTGGGAAACATAAAAAGCTTTGATCCTGGTATCTGCCTACTCTTCTACTAGCATACTTCCTGAATGGGTCACACTCGCTGGCTGTGAGTTCTGCATTCTCCTCATGAAAAATTTTATGAATGCTGCAATACTTGGTTTTTATACAAAAGGACATCCACACAAATATGTTGTTAAGGATAGTAATCAAAAAATAGTAATAACTTCTTGGATCCTGAAGCCCCTAGAAAGTAACATCACCAATCGGGCCTTGTGATGACTCTTTCTCCAAACACTCTGAAGATCCCCTGTCTGAATTTTTTTTCCCCATACGAGGTACTTCAAAACGTTTATGGAAAATAAAATTAGTAGATAATATACATTTTCCATGTACTGTTTTGAAGACCCCCTCCATGGGTACCGTGTATGTTTGAAGTCATAAAGACTGTTTTGCTTTTGAAGTTTATGAAAACGGTACCTTGTTCTGTATGTTTCTGTGACTTGCTTGTATTTAATGTTCACTGCTGAAAGTATTCTCTTATAGGATACACACACCACCCCACTATAATTTTTTTTAATTATTCTGTGTTGGTAAATAACTGTCATTGTATCTTCCCATGATTAACCATGCTGCTATGAACATTCTTTTACATGTCACTTAGTTTGTCAAGATAATGAGGTACCATGGAGCTGGGGTAGAGGCAGTTCACTGTAGGTGAACTGTGCTGTAGAGAATTTAAAAGCAGTGATAAAACCAGCAGAGTCTATCAGCTTTTAGATAATGCCATGTGCTAGCAAATTGTAAGGCATGTTAGTGATAATAAACTTTTCATTGTGACCAACTCTATCCATTAGGAGAAAGGGCTCCTCTGATTTTCTGTAGTATAATTTTTATTTTATTTGAAAGGTAGGCACAGAGAGATGGAGGTAGGGAGGTGAATGGATGGATGGATGTCCCATTTGCAGGTTCATTCCCAGTGCCCTGCACAGCTGGGGCTGGACTGAGCTAAAGCAGCAACCCAAATACTTGAGCCATTGTACCTGCTGCCTCCCGGGGGTGCATCTGCAGAAAGCTGGAATCCAGAGCAGAGTCATTACTTGAACCCAGGTGCTCTGATGTGGGTGCCTCAAAGGTGTATTAACTGTGCCAAATGCTCGTCCCTTTATTATGATTGTGAGCATTTGTTCTTCAGCTTTCTTAAATGTGATAGGTGGTTTTCCAAAGTGATTGTATTGATTTATACTTGTATTGGTATGTGGGATCCTATTGGATTCCATGTTTTTGCAATACCTGGACTCATCTGCTAGATGTAAAATGCTATCATGATTTTTAATTTGCTACTTATGTAAATTTTAAACTGCTACAGGGTTCTGCAGTTTTTCCTGTTCATTGGCCATTTCTTTGCCTCTGTGAACCATCTGTTCATGCCTTTTGCCCATTGTTTTTTGTACTAGGGTGTTGGCTTTTCCTTATTTTGGGGAGTGTAATGTATTTGGCTATATATATATTTGAGATGTTCTCCTGGTTTGTGGCTTTCTACTTTGTTTTATAATAATCATTTAAGAAGCAAATTGATAATTTTTCAGTAGTCAAATTTAATAATTTTTTTCCTTATGTCAGTTTTCCTTGTATATTGGTTCAGCAGATCTGTCTGTTTCCAGGCTTCATGTTTAGTAGAACTGATTTTAGATAAAACATTTGAGATAATAAGTAATTTTTCCCCTTCTTCCCCCACTTGTGAATACCTGTTTGCTTCAGCATTATTTGTTCAGTAGTCCATCTTTTTCTTTATACAGCATACCTCTTTCTTGTATTACTTTTCCATACACTGTATATGGCGGTCAGCCTGCAGGGCTCCATATTTTGTCCTGTAGCACTCTTCATCTTTCTCTGTGCTAGTACTTCATTGTCCAGTTACTTTGACTTGCTGTGAGCTTTTGATGTGTAATTGGGCAGGCCCCTGCCCCACCTCACACTGTTGCTCATCCCCGTCTTCTTAGCTGTTCTTAAGCTTTTCCACTTCAGCTTCGAGCCTACCTTGTCAGATAACAGAAAAAACCCTCTTGAATTCAGAGTTATACCATTTATCGATAAATTTGGATGAACAATCGATTAAAGTCCCTTTCCATGAAAAGTAACTCTATTTGCTTGGATCTTCTTGAATACCTTTAAATAAGTCTGATAATTTTTTCCTTAAAGATTTTTGCACATTTTTTGTTGTACTTACTCCTAGACAAAGTTTTTGTTCTCTCTGGTAACTGCTGTTCTAATTCTTTTCATGCTGGTGTAATCAACACAGTTGTCTTGGATATTCATCTTGTATCCAGAAGTTTTGTCACTTTATTCTGCCATTTTTTTAGGTTATCTAGGATTTTCTGTTTAGACAGTCACCGTATATAAATAACTTCAAACTGTTTCTGACATTTCATGGTGCTTATACTTTCAGTATTTTCCATGTCTGTATTGGTTGTAGTGATGATAATAATTTTACCTTGTTCCTGACTCCAGGGAGTGCTACTAACATCTCACTATTAAGTTTATCTTACTTTTTCTATGGTTACTGAAATGATCACAAAACCCCCCCCCCCCAAGAATATGGGGAATTATCGTGAATATTTAGATGTTGAATTAGCTGCATTCTTAACATAAATCTAATTTGATCATGCTGCACACTTTTCAAAACCTGTTGGATTGAGCAGACTTTATTTCATTTGGGTTTTCACATAAATGGTCAGACAATTTTTCTTGTATGCTATTGAGTTGGGTGTTAAATGCATTTTATGGAATGAGTATTCCATTGCGTAGACTTTTTTTCTATAATTTAGTCCTATTTTGATGAATATTTAGGTTGTTTCTAGTGTTTTGCTGTTATAAACAATGTTGTATTATAAGTGCTTGCACTTTATCACAGACAATGTATTTTTATAGGCTGAGTATGTAGAAGTGGAATTGTTTGGTCAGAGATGGTCCTAGTCCATTTTCTGTTGCTGTAACAAAATCCCTGAAGCTGGGTACTTCATAAGGAGGATTATTTTGGCTCATAGCTCTGAAGACCCCAGAGCATGCTGCTGGCATTTGCTGGGTTTCTTGTGCTATGACAGGAAAGTGGAAGGGCAAACAGCCATGTGCCAAAGAAATCACATGGTGAGCGAGGAAGCAAGGCAGCCCAGAAACCTGTGATAACCTGATGTCAGAATAACTGACCACTCTCCAGTGACTATGTTAATCCCTGCATGAGAGTGGAGCTCCCGGAACTTAATTACTTCCTAAATGTCCCGCAGATTTCAGCGTGAGTTTTGGTGTGGACAGATCATTTCGAAACCGTGGCAGAGTCATTTTTATAAATACTGCATTATTGAACTTTGAAGGGGTGGCCATCATCTCACTAGTGATGTATATCTGTTTTCTCATGTGCATCATTGATGTATTTAGAGAAGCCCTTGATTTTTTTAGGAAGAGGGCTCTAACATGTTTATTTAGTTCAGTGGGTTTCTTTTCTTTTCTTTTTCTGCTTAATTTGAGAGGCATAATGGGGAGAGAGAGCACACACATGCTTGGAAGTTTGCGCTTCCATCTACTAGTTAACTCCATAAATGACTAAAACAGCCGCGCAGTTGGAGTGGGACTGGGAGTGAGAACTCAACCCGGGTCTCCCACTTGAGTGACAAGAGTCCAGTCACTTGAGCCGTCACTGCTGCCTTCCAGCATCTGTATTAGCAGGAAGCTGGAGACTGGAACTGAGTGTTGAACTGTGGTTCTCTGATATAGGATGTGAATGTCTTAACTGAATTCTTAACCAAAATGCACATGCCTAAACAGTTTAAGCAAAGGAAGAAAAAAACCCATTTGTATTTCTCACCTGCCCACTACTTCTCACAGCCAACATTTTATCTTAAAATAGTGTTACATCAACTCACCTCCCACACACTCATCACCTACTCTGGTTTTTACCCCTGCCAATCTCCTGAAAGTGCCCTTATCCCTGGCACTGACAGCCTTCTGGACCTTGTGGTCTCTAGCAGTATACAACTAGTAGCCATGTTGTCATTTCTGGGACATGCCTAACCCCACTCTGACATTTTTTGATGCTGCCTTCTGGCTTTGTGCTGTATCAGCCTCATTCTCCATTGTGGGTCTCACCTGCTCTGCTGGTTCTTTAGATGTTGGTGTCCCTTGTGTCTCTGTTGTTCCTTTTCACTGCATGCTTTCAGGTGATCTCACCTAGCATGGATTTACCCACAGCTGCCAACAGTATATTAAAGTCACCCTACCTTTGTACCCTTGGCTCAGCCTTCTTTCATGAGCCTTAGCCCTGCATGTCCTCCAACATACTGCATATTATATCTGGCACTTCCCTCTAGTTTAACATTTTAAGAACTAAGCTCACCATGTACTCCTCCACCCTTTTCTTGGTTCCACAGTTTATCTGAGAGAGTTTTGTGTGGTCTGTTTGTCCTTTTTTCCTTCTCTCCACAGCCAGTCAATTGTTGGATTCTGTTTTCTGAAACTCTGTCTTTGCTGAAAGCCTATTTTATTTTTTAGATTTTAGAAATTAATCAGATTTTAAAGTGAATTTATTGAATTGATCTGTATAAGTAAAAAAACTTTTGAAGATGGGGAGAGGGGTGAATCCTTATCTGCTGTTTACTCCCCAAATGCTAACAGTGGCTGGGACTGGGCCAGGCTGAAGCTGAGGGAGAGAAGTTCAATCCAGGTGTCCCCTGTGGGTGACAGGAATCTAGTCACTTATTCCATCAGCACTGCTGCCCAGGGTCTGCATTAGCAGGAAGCTGGATTAAGGAACCAGAACCAACTATTAAACTCAGGTGCTCCCATATGGGACATGTGTATCTTAGCATATATGAAGCTATAGGCTAAACTCCTGCCCCATCTGTATAGTTCTTTTATGAATTTGTGTTTATAATTATGTGAGTTTAACCAGTACTTCATTATTAGATTGATGTCTGCTTCATTGTTTAAAAACAAGTAGTTTTTATTTTAAAAATGGGGGCCGATTGGAAGTTTATGATCTGGTAGAGAGCATGGACTTTTGGGTATGAGTGAATAGAATTTGACCCTAACTTGAGTCACCCTTAAAGCTTGGGTTACTTAAACTTTGCGTTTGTCTTTTAGAGAAGGTGTGTATCCTATAGCACTGTGAGGGTTAAGTGGATAATGTGTGAAGGTATGTGGTACATAATAGGAATCCAGTAAATTTGGAAATTATAATGCTGTGGTGTCTTTAAGTACAACAATTTTAACTTTGGAATTGCTTATCTTGCAGATAGTGTGTGTCCCATATCAGTGGCGTATAACCATGCTCATCATTGTTGTTGTCAATGCCCTCGTCTCTATCATGGTGGAGGTAAGCGCTTCAGATAGGTTCCTGGCTACCTCATTGTTTGGGGGATTCTTGATTTCATGGTAGATGAGGGAGAGGACAGATAACATTATGGATGCCTACAGAGTTAGATTTCATTCTAGGCAAGTTCATTTAGCCTGCTCTTATGACCTTTTTCATGAACGGACAGTAGTCATATTAAGGGATGTGACTTAGCTGCATGCATGCTGGTAGGAGAAAGTGAATAGGTAGGACTGCAAAGATTAGTGATGAGTAGATGGGGAGAAGTTTGCTGCCCAGGTAGCCTATGCAGGAACTGATTACCAGTGGCTGGGAAATCAGAGTAGGCATGTCCCATCTGCATTGGACGGGGCTTTCTTCAGGAACTAAAGTAAATATTAATAGTGAGCTTACTGAAAATATGAAGTTATAACCATGATGGACTTACCTAATTTCGCTACTGACTACTGGGTCTTTCTCTTTGGTATTTACTTTTGGGTGACCTCTAGAGGTCTTCCATATGCTGTGTTTCATTGTATATCGTGCAGTTACCCTCCTGTTAGGATTGCCTTTAGGTCAGCATCTGTAAACGGAGCTAGCAGTTCTCACTAGCTGCGTATTAATCAACTTTTTGTCTGCTCTTAGAAGTACTGTTACAGTTCACTCCCGCTGTAACAATGTAAGAAATGGAAGAGGGAGATAACCGTTGGAATTTTTAAATTAACAGTTTCATAATGTAGGCTTTTGAGTTAAGATTGAGTCATTTGTAATCACTCTAGAGTGAGAAATGATACTTAATTTCATTTGTCCCCATAAAAAATGATTTGGTATTTAAATTTGAGATGTGGTAGACAACATGGGTGTTGTGGAATTGAACTTTTTAAGTTGCCCAGTGCAATCTTTTTGTTTTTTCTGTATTAATGCTAGAAAATCATCTAAGGTATTATAAAAATCTTCTGTCTCTAAAGTGTAAGTTCATCTTTTCACTCAAATATAATCTGGTTTTACTGTCTAAGGAATTATTTGTATTAGATGCTGGGGAAATCATACATATTTATACATAATTATATAGCTATATAATTAATAGATACTGAGTAAAAATAACTCATTGTTAAGAAAAAGGCTTCAGATGATAAGGATTGCTTATTAAGGGAAAGTCCTGCAAATTCATCTAAAAGTCATATTTTTTGGAAAATTTAGGAATCCCATTTTATCAAAAATTTTATGATGACTTATATTTGTTACAAAAATCCTTTACTCTTTATCCTTTTGTAGTGTTAACTGAAATTCTCTGTATGAAAACCAAATCGTGTTTTTCACTAATGATACAACATGTGTGAGTGTTTTGAAATGTGCAGATTAATAAAGGATGGCTTAGTCATTTTTAATTCTTAACTCACTGGAATGTCTCTCAGAGCTTCTTCCTTGACATGGTCCTTTGGAAAGTTGTGTTCAGTCGAGACAGACAAGGAGAACCCCGCCTCACCACCACACAGCCTCCACAGGTCGGAAATCTGCGCTCGCTGCCAATTCTTCACGTGTTGTGGCTCTTTGAGTTGTGTGCTCTGCTTTCTCCAGAGTCTTCTGTTGTGTGTTGCTTCAACCTCTTTCCTTAACGCCTGGCATTTTGTTTCCTGTGAGGAGCCCTAGAAAACTCATGGCAAGCATTTGTTACAGGCTTTTCGGGGCTCCAGAAATTTCATAATTTTCTTTTCCATTCCAATCCTGATCTGTGTGTTGTGTCAAGAACTTATTCTCAAAGATGAGTGTTAACCCTTCCACTTCTGTCTGCTTTTAAGTTTTTTGTTTTTTGATTTCCCTGAGCCCCATTAGAAGCTAAATGAGATTCATGTAAAAGTTTAAATGGAAATTGTTCTTCTTGGATCATAGTCTAAAGGCCAAAATTATGAGGAATTATTTCTGATTTGTTGTCAGTTACTGTGCTTTAATTCTGAGTGGCTTTTTGGCTTTTTCCACAGTAGGTCTGTCATTCAGAAATTGGTATGTGCCACATTAAGACTTTTAAATAGTCTGTTTGAAAGGTATGGCCAGCTTTGTGGTAACAAAAAGAAGAAAAACAGACAAGTAACCATATTTCTTAGTGTTAAGATGTTAACATGTGGCTCTTGATAGGAAACGCAGATTTGACTTAATTTTGAAACTGGTACCATTGAGTCAGAGCTCTGGGAGTCTAGAGAATGTGTGTAAGATCTTGCCCCTCACTGTCTTCCCCATTGGTGCTTGCGGTGGTAGTGTGCTTCACAGTGTGGGTTCAAAACCTTCTACTCAGGCTGGAGCCCCAGAGAAGCTGACAGTGGTCAGGATGGCACCTGGCATCTCTGAGTTGGGTCACTCTCTTATTGTTAGCCTCCTTTTACCTCCGTGGCAACTTCCTGAGCTTCATTTTGGTAACTCAGCAAGTTGGATGTAGTACCACAGGGTTGCTTGATAAGAGGCCTGCAGGAGGCTGTTCTTTCTGATGCTGTGTGATGCAGTGATTGTATAATGATGGGATGAGTCTGGAATCAACTTCAGTTGCTTACTCACAAGGCCATGTAATACCCAGTTGGCCTTCTTATTGAGTATGACCAAAACTGTACTGGGGGCTCAAATCCCTTAGCTAAATCCCCCGAGTCTGTGTTTTTCCCCTTTGGGTTATCTCACTCTGTTACCTAAAACAGTTAACTTTAGCTCATATCATCAGGCCTGTGTGAAATGTTTGTGTTGGCAAGGCCCAGACCTAGGAAAACATTTAAGCTGAGTTTTTAGGCTCTCAAGCAAGATCTCTGTTAATCCAAAAAAGAAAATAACATGTTCTGGAAAGGAACTATATTCAGATTCAGTCAAAAATGAGTATTAAAAGGTTTTCTAAAATATTTGAATTGGAAATCCCTCCTCACTTTTCAACCAAAAATAAATAGAAAATCCTGTCATTTTGCTAGTTCTTTGTTTTCTGAAAGTTTAAGTATTTGCCCTCCTTATTTTTAAGAGCACGTGTCTCTCATGTGCAGTCCATGGTCTAAAGTGTGCAGGAAAGAAAGCAAGAGTAGAGTGATCCAGAGTAAGTAGGCTTTAGAAAAGAGAGATCCTAATTAGAACGTGTTAGCACAGAACAGTATACTTTCATCTTATGATACTTTTTAAACAAATTATTTGAAGGGCAGAGTGGCAGAGAGAGGGAGAGAAACAAAGAGACAGAGATCTTCTATCTGCTGGTTCACTTCCCAAATGGCCGTAGCAGCCAGGGCTAGACAAGGCCAAAGCCAGAAGCCTGGAACTCCATCTGGGTCTCCTTTGTGGTAGCAGGGGCCTGAGTACTTCAATCATTAGCAAGGAGCTGGCTCTGAAGTAGAGCAGCTGGCACGCCAATGTGGGATGCTGACGTTGCAAGTAGCAGCTTAACCCACTGTGCCACAACACCACCCCCATTCTTCTGACACTTCTGTGTGCAGTGTGGTTTCACTGTTTGATGTTTGTGACCCATCCAGAGCCAATCATTAGCATAAGGCTGTGTTGCCTAGGCAGGGCAGTCTCATCCCCCTAGAGATGTTTGGCGTTGTCTAGACACAGGGTTGGTTAAGAGAACAGGTTGCTGTTGGCTATTCTAGGACATGGAGGCCAGGGATGCTGCTAAGTAAGTACCCTTTAGTCCACAGCCAGTCCCTCACAACAAAGGGTAGTCTCTCCCAGGCCCTCGGCAGTGGCACTGGTGAAGGTGGAGAGGGATTTGTGCTCTTAGGGCTTCCCTGGCTGGCTGCTGCACTTCCGCCTACCCTGCACCCGTGTTCCATACCTGCCTGTCCTATGCTCTTCTTTTCTTCCAGGAAGCCTTCGAGGTCTCCTCAGATTGCAGCTTTCAACCAGCCATATTAATGTCGAGGAACTTCACCCCTTTCCTTTCCTGTAGGTAGGGACCAGTGAGTTGGGTTGAAAGTTTGAAAGCTAAAAACCTGGAATTAGGCTCTGGGCTTTCAACAGTTGAATTGGGAAGTCAGCAACCTCACCTGGAAATCTTTAGTAATCATGGCCCAAATCTTTGACTTACAAGGTACTACATAACACTTCTGATATCCTGCTAATTAACTCCATTTTATACACGAGGAAACAACACTGAAGAGTGGGCATTTGGGGCTGTTCCTGTGGCATGGTGGGTAAAGCCACTCGCCTGCAATACTGGCATTCCATGTGGGTGCTGGTTTGAGTCCCAGCTGCTCTGCTTCCAATCTAGCTCCCTGCTAATGTGCCTGGGAGAGCAGCAGAAGATGGCCCAAGTGCTTGGGCCCCTGTCACCCATGTGGGAGACCCAGAAGAAGCTCCTGGCTCTGACCAGCCCAGCCCCAGCTGTTATGGCCATTTGGGGAGTAAACCGGTGGATGGAAGACCTCGGTCCTGTTTCCCTATACTGCCTCCTCCACGGCCCATTTAAGAATACTAATTTAAATGCCAGACTCCAGCATCCTCCTCATGAGATCCTGGGAGGTGGTGTGATGGCCCAAGTGCTGGGTCCCTGCTACCAACTTGGGAGACCTGGATTGAAGTCTCAGCTCCTGACTTTCTCCCAGTCCTGGTGCAGCCCCAGTTCTTGAGACATTCATAGAGTGAACTAGCATATGGGAGTGCTCTCTTTGCCTGCCTGTCAAATAATTTTTTCTAAAAAGGCATTCAGTCAACTTGCCAATGGTAAGTGCCAATGCTTATCTAAGGAACCAAGGTTTCTGATTTTTTTTTTAAAGATTTATTTATTTATTTGAAAGTCAGAGTTACACAAGAGAGAGGTCTTCCATCCGATGGTTCACTCCCCAGATGGCCGCAATGGCTGGAGCTTCCTCCTGATCTCCCACGAGGGTAAAGATCAAATGACAAAATGAAGGCAAACGAGCTACTGGTCGTGGCGCCTGCTTTAGGATGAATGCTGTGGAGGCATTTGTATGCCTTCTCTCTTGTCACCACAACCTTAACAGATAGGAATATCTTGAGGCTCTCTACCTCCTCTTTCACAGATGAGGAACAGTATAGAATTAGAAGCTGAGTTCAGGTTGATCTGGACCCAGGGCCACAGTATTTCTGTAATACAGGCTTTTGCTATTCATTTAAGACCAAAGAAATTTAAAGATAATGTTTTATTAAGGACTTCAGATCTTATGTTCTCTGAACATTTATTCAACTAACCTATTTAATTACAGGAAGTGGGATTTTTACAGAGTAGTATTTATTTCCTTAGTGGTTCTTACTGATGCCCAGTTGCTCCAGTAAATGTCTGTTGAATAAAATTGAAAAGCAGGTAAAGGAAACCATTCGTCAATAATCAAAGCTGAAACTCCTGCATAGCTGCATAGTTTTTCCTGTCATGTTCTTTAGCAGCCCCAGGTGTTAAAACACAAGATTCTTTTGGTATCAGTGATTTTCAAGTGTGAGTATTCATGAAAAATGCTGTGAACTCGACCTGCTGAGGGCTGTGTCTAGTGGCGGCTGCCACCCACTGTGGCTTTCTGTGAAGCTGTCTCCTGTCTCAGGAGGTGTGCCGCATGCTGTGTGGCAAGCGTTTGTTCCTTCCCTGAGTCTGATAGACAAGGCTACTATCACTGTCATGTTGCTAGATTCTGCTGTCTTTTGGTGAAAAAGCCAAGGGTTAGTAGTCTTTATACCACCTAAGATATTATTATTATTTGAGTTTGTTTAGATAGAATAGTAATTCTGATTATATTTGGTTTCTGTTCAGGATTGGTATGGAAGAAGACAGTTATGAGAACCACAGTACCATTATAACATGTTTTCTTCAAGCATGGCTCTGCATTTTACATGCTCTACCCCATTTCCTGAAAGGCACCATAAGAGTCATATGGCATTTGGGTTCTAGAATGAACAACTTGGAGTGGTCTGAGAAGCAGGAGAATCTCAACTGTACACCTCTGTGGAAGTTCTTTATGGCCGCTTGCCCGAGGGTGGCACCCTCTCATTCTTCGAACAGATGTCAGGACTTAATCATTCCTTTCAGAAGCAAGCCACAAACCCAGCTCCTGTAGCTCACGTGTTCTCCTGCTTCAAGGACTTAGGCCCTCCTTGTTTCTGGGGGCCCCGAGTGCTCATTCTAAGCCCCTGTGCCTTCGTGTTGCCTGCCGCTTGCCTTTGTCTGCTCGGCACCCTCCGCACCCTCAGTGCTCCGTGCATGCCTGCAGCGCCTTTTTCTTTCCCTTCCAGTGAATTACACCATGTATGGGGCCGGGTGTGGTGTGTTTGTGTTTGTGTTTGAGGGTACAGGAACAGATGGTCCCTAATTACCATAGGGGAAGGGCTCTCGCGCTTCTTCTGACCTAAGATTATCAAAGCCACAGCAAACATATGTTGTGTGTAATTCAGGGTGTGGGTGTGTTTTTTTTTTTTTTTTTTTTTTTTTAAGTGCATCCTATAAGAAGAGTATTCTTCATTGTGATTCTGTTTGCAGATAAATTAAGTTTCAATTTCATTGTTTGCCTCACTTTCTACAGGTAGGACACAGTGGACTTAGTTACATATGCTCATTTATGTGTCTTAAATTTGAATACACTTGGCCTTGACTTTCGGTAACTCTGCCTGCTGTGTGTTTCCCCTCAACCCAACTGACTTATGTGGACAGACAAGGCCTATTATGTTTCTACTGGTTGTGGGTTTTTTTTTTTTTTTAAAGATTTATTTATTATTTGAAGGCCAGAGTTAGAAACAGCGAGAGACAAACACAGAGAAAGATCTCCCATCCATTGATTCACTCTCCAAATGGCTGTGATGGCCAAGGCTGGGCAAAGCCAAAGACAGGAGCCTGGAATTCCATCGGCTTTCCTGTGTGGATCCCAGGGACCCAAGCATCTGGGCCATCTGTGCTGCCTTCCCAGGTGCATTAGCAGAGAGCTGGATCAGAAGTGGAGCAACTAGGACTTGAACTGGTGTTCATAGGGATGCTAGCGTTGTAGGTGGCAGTTTAACCCTCCCTGTGCCACAACACCAGCCCCATGTTTCTGCTGTTTCTTAAAATTGGCAATCAACATTAGCCTTTCTCAGTGCTACTTGCCCTTGCCCTAAAATAAAAAGTGACCAACTTTCAGATTGATTTACGAACAATGATCTGTTCCACAATAGACTGACAAATTTAAACATCATGGGGAAAAAGTAAGATCCAACTAGTGAAATACCAGATTATTTCATACTGACTGTTAAGTTTTTTGTGTCTGTGCCTGTATTGGAAAGAAATTACTTGGATCACTTGAAGAATCCTGTACGTACTGACCTCTGTATCCGAGTGCTGCATATTCTCTGTAGACTTCTTTTCAGGTGATGGTCATGGAGTAGCTCTCTCTTTAGTTACAATATAGAGGTCTTCAGATCTTTTTGCCTTCTGGATTGTCAAATAGCTTACTTGTGACCACAGTTTTTACCTTTTTAAGCCCTTGGTAGCTGTGTAGCTTACTGTGTGTGTTGAGAATCTGAACTAGAATAACTTTCAGCTTGAAAGCACTGGGCTGGATTTATACTGGTCTCAGTGGTGCCACTGAGCAGAGGGCAAGAGAAATAGGTTCCTGCTGATGATTTCATAGGAGGGAGACCTAGAAAGTGAATGTATGAAAAAGTATTTTAAAGTATTTCTCTGTTCTCCATTAGCCAGTTCAGAAACACATTCAAAATATGTTATAGTAAACTTGCCTTTCTTTTTTCTTCTAAAGATTCATTTATTTATTTGAAAGGCAAAGT
The DNA here is from genome assembly GCF_964237555.1 of Oryctolagus cuniculus. Classification (NCBI taxonomy): domain Eukaryota; kingdom Metazoa; phylum Chordata; class Mammalia; order Lagomorpha; family Leporidae; genus Oryctolagus; species Oryctolagus cuniculus. Next base: position 85,058,324 of record NC_091435.1, read on the forward strand.
TACAGAGAGGAAGAGGCAGAGAGAGATCTTCCATCCACTGGTTCACTCCCCAGATGGGCTTAGTGGCCAGAACTGGGCTGATCTGAACAAGGAGCCAGGAGTGTCTAATGGGTCTCCCATGCGGATACAGGGGCCCAAGGATTTGGGCCAACTTCCACGGCTTTCCCAGGCCATAGCAGAGAGCTGGATCAGAAGTGGAGCAGCTGGGAATCAAACCAGCGTCCACATGGGATGCCGGCACTGCAAGCAGCAGTTTTACCTGCTATGCCACCCCACCAGCCCCTTGCCTTTCTTGATTGTAGGGTATTTTGAGTGTTAACATTAGAGAACATGTCTCAGTTGTATTGTGTATATTCTGTTCTGTGGAATCATTGAGGTTGGGAGTAGAGCTCGTTGTAGGCTGGGTTATATGTTGATTGCCAAAACAAAGTAACCTTGGATTTAAATTTTACTTTTGAAAAGCAACAGCCAAAATAATCAAGAATTGACTTTTCTTGAGAAGTGAATATAAGTACTACAGGCCTCAGTGTAGTAACTTAGTTTTATTTCATTAATTTCAAATTTCACTTGAGATAAATTCTGAGGGTACATTTAGGCTGTCTGTTGAATTTACTCTTCTGTACATTAATCAGATTCTGCTTGCTTCTCCAAGGATCATCTGTGTGAGGTCCAGTTCATTAAAAATAACATGATTGATCAGAAGGATTTGAGTGTCAGCAGGGCTTTTTATAATGAATAACACTACTGCTGAGCTTGCGTTGTGCGTTCCTGTGTGTGCCCGTTTCATTGTGGAGCTCCCCAGCAAGCCCTCATTATCAAGTGAAAGGATTTTTAATATTTGCAGGTGTGATTTGAAAGATGTGGTTGTGGTATTAACCATGACCTGAGTCCCTGGAACTACACGTATTTACTTCATGCTTCATGATACTTCATGCTTCCTGTTTTGAAAGGTTATATTAACTATAACAGTGATATTTTTCACTGTTTTCTTCTAGAAATGATCAAGTGGCTGAGTTGTTAGGAACAGTAGTACCAAAAGATACTTTGGGTTAAAATATGAGAATTTCCAGATTAAACATAAAAAAGGTTTTCTCTTCCTTAAAAGTTATTCTTAATAGATTGGATATTTTCTGTTATGGAACTCAAACCAAGTTATTTTAGAAACGTAACAGTAGGAAGAAGATAGGTACATGAAACTTAAATATGAGTGAAGATTACATTGCTATCCAAATATCTGGTCTAAAATTTTGTTCCCAAATAATTGAAAGATGACCCTTTTTTCCCCCCCACATGAAATTTGTTCATTCGTTTGTTGTGCTTAAAAGTCATCTCCAATCTCTTTGCCAATATGTGATCATCAGGCCTGGTAAGAACAGCAAGCCCTCAATCACATAGTCTTTTCTCCCTTTTCTTAGGAGTCAGTGGATCGATGGGGAAAGTGCTGCTTGTCCTGGGCCATGGGCTGTAGGAAGAAGATGCCCAAGGCCAAGTACATGTGTCTGGCGCAGGAGCTCTTGGTTGATCCCGAGTGGCCACCAAAACCCCAGACGACAACTGAGGCTAAAGCTCTGGTTAAAGAGAATGGATCGTGTCAGATCATCACTATAGCTTAGCAGTGAGTCGGTCTCCTTGGTGTGTTAATAGCAGTATTCAGGAGAATGTGATGTTGGGATTTTCTGATTCTGTGAGCCAGGATGGCACTATTGAAATTTATGTCCCTTCTGATACAGTGGCTGATTTGAGAGCTTTGCTTAAAAAATAAATAAATAAATAGCAGAAAGAAGGTATTGGCCTGACAGTTGACATTAACAGCCTGTAAAGTTCTGTGTGAATTTTCAGTAATCTAAATACAATATACATTTTCAGATTTTTGATTGTTACCCTCAATGATAGTCCTTATATCGGGTACAGGAGAAAGTTGATGTTTAGTAGGTTTCTAGACATTAGCATTTGAGACCAGTTTATCCCTTTAAATTTACTTTCACACCCTCTTATTAGACAGTTTCCTATGGGCCCTAATTTTATGATTGATGAAAATAAAATGAAATGGGTGTTAAGTAGTTTCCAGGGAAAATGAGTTAAAGGCCTCTTTCATTTGGTTTCACTGTTTCTTTCAAAGCACTCTGGGTAAGCATTACCCCAGTTCCCTTGGGTCACCTGCAGTTAGGAGTGAGTTTGCATGGTCTTGCTTATTGAACAACTCAGGTAATTTCCATTTCTGGTTTTATATTTTCTGTACAAACTGCCTGGGTTTTATTTTTCTAATCGGCAAGGTGCTTCACTGCCTTCTTGAAACGTCCCTCAAAGCTATCAGATGGGTCTTGTGCTGTGTCTGTTGTCAGTGGTCTAATCTGCTTCAGTTAAGTGTAGAGCTCTTTTCACTAGGAGAAAAGAATGTTTCTTTCAGGGCAGCATTGTAGATCTGATACTTCTTCATACCTGTATTCCCCCCTCAGGCTTTGTATTATTTTAAATATTTTACAATTTTCTTGTCAGCTTTTAATTACCTAAAGGATAGGCTAATAGTTTTGTTTTTTGAATCAGAAAAAGATTGGCTAAAGTTCTGTGTAGGTCTCCTATCAGTAATGAGGCATAACAAATAATGAGTATCAGATTTGATACTGTGTTTTCATTCAAAGCCACAGAAACTTGCTGAGAGTTTGATTTAGACCATGAGATGGCGCCAGAGGTCAGCGCATACTTACTTTGGATTGGAGTAGTTAAAACTAGGAGCCTATTTGATGTAGACGGTTCTGGAAGGAAGAAGATAGAGGAAATTAAGAAGATATATTCACTTAGCCAAAAGAATTGTGGAAAATGTTTTTTAACTTTCTGTTTTGCCTGAGTAATGTTTCAGTTATAAAAATCTTAAAAGTAACTTAAAGAAAATGCCTTTCTAGGTAGAATTCAGCAGCTTGCCAGTGCCCACAGTTAAAGTACACACAGGAAATGAATTGCTGTAATGGACCCTACACTCTTAAAACAGGGCGGCATTATCCTCTGTTCTTGCTTGTCTAACTCATCATTATTTTCCTGATAATATTTAGAAGTTTATCATATGTTACCCAGAACTGCAGAACCAGAAGGTTCTCCCTTTTTATGCTGCAAAGACCTGAATGATATTTGGTAACTATACAAAAGTGTCAGTTACACTCAGGATCACTGCTGTTGCCACTGATGATTTCTTACAAAAAAGATAATCGCAGTTTTCCATTAAAATGTCTATGATATTAATACATGCCAGATGATAACAATTCCATGAATGATTCTATGAAGCTATGCATCTTAGACCTCTTGGGCTGTGAATTAGCACTTCTTTCTCTAGTTACTTATTCTCTTGATTGTTTTATAATTTCCATGTTCATTTTCAGTATGCTCAAGTGTTAAGCCTTTAGTGATTTCCAGAACTGTAAATTTTATTCTTTGGTTTAAATACTGAATCATACAACTAAAGTAATTGCTAAGTACCAGCTTAAAATCTAATTATCAGATTGCATCTGACATCTTTAAGAGCATGATCATAAAGAGCTATTTTTGACAAATCTCCCCATCCCCTTTTAATATTTAGAGCTACTAAAGGTTTTGTGTCTCATCTGTCCATATTATGTTCAAGGGAATGAGGCTTTTAGGTAGGTGGGAGAGCATTCGTAAGAAGTTAGATTTGACTGTAGATAGGGTGGATTGTTGAAGTTGCCAATGTTATTTGAAGGGTATCTGTGACTCCGGATGTGGGCCCTACTCAGTGCCATAGTTAGACTGAGTCTTCTCTCTGTAGGTCACCAGTACATAGTAATTTTGATTCTGAATTTTATGTTAAATTATTTGAGTGTATACAGACCTAAATTTTTAAATCTGTACATATATTATTTTGATGTATTAAGATTAATTAATATTGCTGATTTAAATTTTATTTATGCACATACTTAAAGGACAGAAATGTCTGGGAAAGTAATTGTTAAATAATGATATGTAACTTTTTAACTTTTTAAATAAATAACAAGATTTTTAATGTGTGTCTCCCTCAGGGTTGTTGAAAGTTTTTTTTTTTCCTCCCTGAAATACAGATCGTGGGAAAAATATGTTTTTTATCTTCTAGCACCAACTGCTGTACAGCAATGCTGCAAATAATGCTTGAATAAAAGTGGCTAAGCCAACAACAAAGTACTTTTTGTAGTAGTTTTATAATCTTTCAATTTGAAAAGCTTCCCAAATTGCACTTGCATTTAAACAAAACTGTTGCAGCTTTTACTCTATTTATGTTGTGTCCCGTGTTTGTGAAAGTGCTGCGCAGTTTCAAATGCACGGTAAATAAATAATGTTTAGTGTCTGTAGTTTGTTCCAGAACAATATCTAAGGAAGAGCAGACCCAAACTTTAGGCAACATGCTAATACTTCATGCATGCAGCTTTGACATAGGTGAAAATAGTTTTTTGTATATTTATGATGGGAAGTGGTTGGGAACTTTTAACAAAAGTGGGGTGTTGATTTTTGTACAGTGTGTGGGCATTTACACATATTTTTAATGTATTAAAATTTGGTAATTATGTGCACATGAAATTAATAAAATCATTACTTCCTGTTATGATTTGTGAATTCCCTTAAAACCTTGGATTTTTAAGTAAATTTATATTAGAAATGATACTGCATCTTTATATTTTTTAAATTGTATTGCTGCTCAAGAATGGTACCCTATTGTCCAAAAGGCATACATTCATAATTGTACATTTAGCATTGTAAATATCCTTATGAAATCTTTTTTGATTGAAGCTATTCAAAATAAAAATTTAAATGAATGAAGTAGCATGCCTGTCTGCTGTCTATATGTTTATTTGCTTTTGGTTGCATGAACACTGCCTTCTCTAAATTTACTTTCCTGCCTAATACTTCCTCATTTAACTAGATGTTTGAAGGAAGCAGGGACAACATTTCATGTATCACATCATATCTTTGACTGTAGAGCCACATGTTAAGTGTCGGGAAGTCTAAATGGTGGAATGGAAGAGTAGTCGAGAGGATCAGACCAGAGCTATTGGCACACACAACAGACAGGGAAGGTTTGAATAGCATCCGTGCCGCAGAGCACTCTGGAGGGAGGAAAACTGGAGTGAGCTGATCATTGCAGAAATCCTGGAGAAGGCAGGGCTTTTGCTGAGCGAGGCAGATTCATTGATTTGAAAGGCAGCGTTACACACAGGGAGAGACAGAGTAAAGAGCAGTCTTCCATCCACTGGTTCACTCCCCAAAGGGCCACAACAACCAGCACTGTGCCTGGCCGAAGCCAGAAGCCAGAAATTTATTCTAGGTCTCCCTTGTGGGTGCAGGGACCCAAGCACTTGCAGTATCCTCCGCTTCTTTCTCAAGTGCGTTAGCAGGGAGGTAAATCGAAAGTGGAGCAGGGCCTGGCACTGTGGCGTAGTGAGTAAGGCCACCCCGTGCAGAGCCGGCATCCCATACGGGCTCCAGTTCGAGTCCCAGCTGCTCCACTTCTGATCCAGCTCTCTGCTATGACCTGGGAAAGCAGTAGAAGATGGCCCAAGTGCTTGGGCCGCTGCACCCACATGGGAGACTCGGAAGAAGTTCCTGGCTTCTGATTGGCACAGCTCTGGCTGTTGCAGCCTCTGCCTTTCTGTAACTCTGCCTTTCAAATAAATAAATCTTTTAAAAAATGGAGCAGCTGGGACTCAAAATGGTGCTTATACAGGATGCCAGTATTGCAGAAGGCAGCTTTACCTGCTGTGCCACAACACTGGCACCCTATGTAAAGATTTATTTTATTTATTTGAAAGAGTTACACAGAGAGAGGAGAGGCAGAGAGAGACAGTGGTTTTCATCTGCTGGTTCACTCCCCAACTGTCCGCAACAGCTGGAGTTGCACCGATCTGAAGCCAGGAGCTTCTTCCGGGTCTCCCATGCGGGAGCAGGGGCCCAAAGACTTGGGCCATCTTCTGCTTTCCCAGGCCATAGCAGAGAGCTGGATTGGAAATGGAGCATCCAGGACTTGAACTGGCACCCATATGGGATGCCGGCACTGCAGGCAGTAGCTTTACCAACTGGCCCCTGCACCCAATATATATAATTTACTAACATTTTGACCCTTAACTCGCCGTGCCACAGCACTAGCCCTGAGAGAGAGAGCTTCCATCCCTTGGTTCACTCCCCGAATGGTCGCATCTGCCGGCACTGGGCCAGGCTGATGCCTGGAGCTGTTTCTAGGTCTCCCATGGTACAGGGGCCCAAGCACTTGAGCCATCTTCTTGCTTTTCCCAGGCCATTAGCAGGGAGCTGAATCAGAAGTGGAGCAGCTGGGACTCGAACTGGCCCCCACGTGGCATGCTGACTCTATAGGCCATGTTTAACCCACTCTGCCGCAGCATGAGCCTTGGGAATATTCTTCTGGGGAGAAGAGGAAGATCTATTCTAACAGGCAAAAAGTGCAATTCATGAAAGACAGATGGGTAACATTGCCTGTATTAAGACTTCTTGACCAAAAGACACCCAAAAAAGTGAAGACAAACAACAGATTTTTTTTTTTCTTTTTTACAGAGTGGACAGTGAGAGAGAGACAGAGAGAAAGGTCTTCCTTTGCCGTTGGTTCACCCTCCAGTGGCCACCACGGCTGGCGCGCTGCGGCTGGCGCACCGCGCTGATCCGAAGCCAGGAGCCAGGTGCTTCTGGTCTCCCATGGGGTGCAGGGCCCAAGCACTTGGGCCATCCTCCACTGCCTTCCCTGGCCACAGCAGAGAGCTGGCCTGGAAGAGGTGCAACCGGGACAGAATCTGGTGCCCTGACCGGGACTAGAACCCGGTGTGCCAGCGCTGCTAGGTGGAGGATTAGCCTAGTGAGCCGCGGCACCGGCCAACAGATGTATTCATAACCCCTCTATTACCAAGGAGTCAGTATCCAGAATGTATAATGTCTTTAGTAGTTTGTTTTAAAGGTGTACATGGACATTTTACAACGATTGTAGAAAATGAAGTGAAACATGCTTATTTTGGTACAGAAAATGTAATCTGCGTATGTGGGCTCTTCAAAAAGTTCATTGAAAATGTTTATTAGGAGTAGGCATTTAGCCTAGCAGTTCTGGCTTCCCACTAATGCAGACCCTAGGAGACCCTAGGTCCACATAGTTGGTTGCTGCCACCCACACCAGAGACCTGGCTCAAGTTCCCACCCCCTAGCTTTGCCCCCAGCCCAGCCCTGGCCATTGCCAGCAGTGAACCAGTGGATGGCAGCCCTCTGTCTACCTTTCAGATAAATAAATCATAAAAATTGTAAAAAAAAATGGATTTCAGTTTTTTTGCACCAAAATAGATCTCTTCATCCCATTTCCGACAAACCTTTGGAAAGCTTGTGCGTGTTTTGCATATGGAAAATGGCAAAAGGAAACCCAGGTTTCTCAGATGATGCACAGGTGGTCTTCAGTGCTGTGAAAAGATGGAGTAGTCCTTAAACACGGGAATGAAAGACTAAAACCAGGCTCGGGTAGTTGTTTTGTGTGAATGACTAAAGTGCTCAGTCGGTCCAAGTGTGGGCAGGGCAGGTGGCATTGTGGGTGGGCACAGCCGTGTTGGAAAACAGTGTGACAGCCAGATGAGAACACGCATAGAAACCCCTTCAACTCGGCAGTGTCAACATGTTTGAGAGCGTCCTGGCCTTATTCCGAAAAAGAAAAATCAGTGGAGCAACTCACTCTCCTGGGCCTTGTTCCTAGAAGGAGAAAGGAGACGGTGGTGGGGATGGAGTGGACATTTGGGTGCAGTGTGTCATGAGAAGTGGCCGAGGGGGCTGCAGCAATGGTGTCGCTCGACTTTTCCAGCATGGCGGGGGTGGTCAGGTTGTGCGGTTTCTGGACAACTCCCCCTCTGCCTGTCAGCTTCCACAGCACGATGCAGGGTAAATACAGCCTGTCTTTCAGTTTGGAGATAACTGTCATCAAAACCCCGACTATGCCTTTCGAGATAGGGGCCGCCCCTGGCATGCGTCCTGGTCGCGGCTCTATCTTCAGGATGCAGGGGTGCCTCCCTCTTCCTGTGGGAAGCGCTGGGTCACAGGGAAGCCTTACAGCTTCTCAGTTGCATTGGGGTGCAGAACCATGTCAGGTAAGGCCAAATATTTTTTAAAGATTTTATTTATTTATTTGAGAGGGAGAGACGGAGAGGTCTTCTGTCCACTGGTTCACTCCCCAAATGGTCCCAACGGCCGGAGCTGGGTGCATCCGAAGCCAGGAGCTTTTAGGTCTCCCTAGCCGGTGCAGCAGCCCAAGCGCTGGGGCCATCCTCTGCTGCTTTCCCAGGCTGTAGCAGAGATGCTGGGTCGGAAAAGGGGCAGCCTGGACACGAACCAGCGCCTATATGGGATGCTGGCGCCACCGGAGGAGGCTTAGCCTACAATGCACAGCGCTGGCCCCGTCAAATATTTTTTTTAATTGGTATGGGAAATGAGAAGGCTGCGTCTGTGTGCCTAAGAAGGAACATTGGGTACTAGAAACAAGTGTCAGACTTCACTTGGGAAACAGTGCTTCGGCAGATAAGTTTTATTGTGCGTATTTCATAGACAATTCGATGCCTCGTGTGTTGATGTTTCTTACACATTTTGGAAATGGCAGCTCCTTATTTATGGCGAAGGCAGAATGACCACCCTCAAATCCTAACCACAGGACCCTAATTAAAGGACGTTCTGGGCCTGAGCGTCTTCATCCCAGGGCTGAGGAGGATGGTGGCAATGCCTGCCGAGGTTGCTGTCAGCGCTAAATGATGCACACATAAAGCAATGAGACCACGCAGGGCAGAGAGCATCGGCTTGGCGGCTTTTCCTCGCTCGGAGGTGTACATTATGTCAGTAGGGTAACTCGACCCTGCAGAATGGCGAGGCTGTGAGAACCGGGCTGCAGACGGCCGGTCCCTTCGTGCTGCTGGCTGCGGCCAGCCCTGGCGAGTTAGAAAGCTTCCACAGGAGGCCCAGCTCCGAGGACGACGCTGTCGCCGGAGAGGTTTCCCAGGACTGGCTGTCTGTGGCTTGCACACGAGTTTTTGTGGCTGCTTTACAGAGGGAGTTAGCCCATTAGGAAAAGGAAAGAGTGGGAGCGGCGTGTAGAATGGCTGTCCTGGCACCAGGCAGGGAGAGGTGCACCGCGGAGGAGCAGGGGGTGGGCGCCCAGGTCGGGAGTCCCGCCTGGAGGCTGCCGAGTGGTAGGGTGTGAGCGGAGAGCACCAGTGCCCTCGCGTGCTGACCGCAGCCCCCACTGTTGCCTTTCCAGTGCTGCTCCGGCCCACGCTGCTGTGGGCAGCGCTGGGGCTCCTGCACGCGCAGTCCCTGCCCTGCCCCCGGACCTGCCAGTGCTACTTCCGCGACGCGGCGCGCTGCGTCGGGGGCGAGGTGTCACGCATCGCCGCCTTGGGACTGCCCTCCAACCTCACGCACCTCCTGTTCTACCACATGGGCGCCGGCGCCTTGCAGAACGACAGCTTCCGAGGCATGACGGTCCTGCAGCGCCTGATGCTCTCCGACAGCCACATTTCCGCCGTGGCCCCCGGCACCTTCAGCGACCTGGGCCGACTGAAAACCCTGCGGCTGTCGAGCAACGCGATCCCTCAGCTGCCCGCCGCGCTCCTGGACTCACTGCTGCTCCTGGAACAGCTGTTCCTGGACCACAACGAGCTGCAGAGCATTGACCAGAACACGTTCCGGACCCTGGGCAGCCTGCAGGAGCTCTTCCTGAACCACAACCAGCTCGCCTCCCTCCCCGAGGGCCTCTTCAGAAACCTGAGCAACCTGGAGGTGTTGGACCTGTCGGCCAACAACTTGACCCAGGTGCCCGCCGGCCTGCTCGTGGCGCAGGCGAAGCTCCAGAAACTCATGCTGCACTCGAACCGGCTCGTGTGTCTGGACCCGGGGCTCCTGGACGGCCTGGGCGCCCTGCGGGAGCTGCACCTCCACAACAACCGCATCCTCTCCGTCCCCCCCGGGGCCTTCGACAGCCTGCAGAACCTGAGCTCCCTCACGCTGGCGAGAAACCGCCTGGAGTTTCTGCCCTCCTCGCTGTTTCTCCGCGTGCACCGCTTGACGCTGCTCACCCTCTTCGAGAACCCGCTGGCCGAGCTGCCCGGGACGCTCTTCGGAGAGATGGCTGGCCTGCGGGAGCTCTGGCTGAACCGCACGCGGCTGCGCACCCTGCCGCAAGCCGCCTTCCGCAACCTGAGCGGCCTGCAGGTGCTGGGCGTGACGCACAGCCAGCTGCTGAGCTCGCTGCCCGACGGCTTGCTGCGCGGCCTCGGCCACCTGCGCCACCTGTCGCTCCGCCGCAACCGGCTGCGGGCCCTGCCGCGCGCGCTCTTCCGCAACCTCAGCAGCCTGCAGGAGGTGCAGCTCCACCACAACGAGCTGCAGACCCTGCCTGGCGACGTGTTTGAGGGCCTGCCGCGGCTGACGGAGGTCCTACTAGGGCGCAACCCCTGGCGCTGCGACTGCGGCCTGCGACCCTTCCTGCGGTGGCTGCGGCAGCACCGGGGCCTGGCGGACCTGGCGGGCCAGGCCGAGCCGCCGCGGTGCCACGGCTCCGGGCAGTACGCGGACCTGGTGCTCTGGGAACTGCCTGAGGGCGACCCGCCGTGCACCGGCGAGCTGGCTCTCACTGACAACTTCTCCGAAGCCCCCGCGACCCCTGCTCTGCAGCCCAACAGCTCGGAGGCCGGGCCGTGGGCCCAGCCGGTAGTCGTCGACGGACGTCCAGACCACAAGCTGTTCTGGGGTCTTTATGTTCTGCTTCTGACCACTCAGGCAGTAATAACCGGCATCATTGTGTTTGCTATGATTAAAATCGGCAGGCTCTTTCGAAAGTTAATCAGAGAGAGCGCGCTTGAGTCCGTGGGCGCACCTTAGTGAGACACTGCTCTCCTCCTCGCCTTCCTCCTCCCCTGCGTTTCTTCTTCTCCCTTCCCCCTTCCCCTCCTTTTTTTTTCCATCTCCTCCTCCTCTTCTTCCTCCTCGATCGCTCATATTCACCTGCCTCCCCTGTCCTGCACACTCCTGGGCGTGGATTGCGTGTTGCGTGTCGGGTCTGATGTCTGTGGGAGAGGGGCCTCTCCCGTTTGTGGACACGGCCACAGCAGGTGTCCGGGAAACCCCTGTGTCAGCGGGGACCGGATACAAGGAATCCCTGGGATCCTACTGCTGTGGCTGTTCCTGGGGGGAGGGGCATGCTTGGGGCTCCTTACCTGCCTGTGTGGGAGGAGAACTCTTCCAGCTCTTGCCCTTGCCACAGCTTCCTCACATGGCGGCTGTCTTTGCTAGGGGCTCCATCTTTTTAGGGAGTATTTCCACCAGAGACTTCCTCTGTCACAGGCCTGGGGGTGAGGAGGGGGCAGGTGAGGAGAGCGCCCCCCTGAGCTCAGCCCCAGCGGGGAGGCCCTGCCAGCCCAGGGTGAGGGTGAGGAGAGGGGTGGAGGGAGGAGAGGACAGGCAGGGTGGGGCTGGCCGGCCCCTGCAGCTGCGCAGTGTGCCCCCCCACCCCCCCGAGACCCCACTTGGACCCTGGTTCTGGTTGCCTGGAGTTCCGTGCACCTCATTCACACGCACGTATGAAGCACCTGACGTGTGGCAGGTGCTCCTGGATGTGGCGGGAAGCCTGGTCTCTGGTTGATTAGGCTCGTAGCCCGTTCTCATTTACTCTTGCCATTGAGAGCAGTAAACCTTGTCGCTTCAGTTGGGTGTGTGTGCTGGTGAGCGCAGGGCAATGGCAACCACGGGTGCCAGCCCCAGCACCTAAGTGATCGCATAGGACTTTGGGCGAGACCCTGTCACCCGTTCTCTCGCTCTCTAAGCCTTGGCTTCCTCACCCCTGAGAAGCAGTAAGCCTCACAGAGTGGTTGTAAGAAGTCAAGGCAGTACAGCCAATAATGTCTTAGCCTGGTGACCTGCATACAGTAAATGCTCAATAAATGTTAGCTCCTATTACTACAGGGTGAGCAATTGTTACTGGCATCTTGTTTACTAAAAAGAGCTTAGAGTTGATTTTTCTTCTCAGCGTATAAAGGTCAGAGCAAACTCAACGTTGAGATGGCAGCCCCATCAGTCTGTCTTCACCTGTGGGCGGTCCTAGCTCTGTGTGGGCAGGCTCTGTCCTCGCTGGCCAGCACAGTAGACCCTCCCAGCAACACCACCTGCATGTGGAGCAGAGAGAGCCGGAGCCTGGCATTTGTGGCTGCACTTCCCCTTCACAGCCAGGTTCGAACGTTGCCTCCTGGGGAAGCCCTCCCTGATTGCCCAGCAGACTAAAGCTTTCCCTGCCATGAGCGCCTCCATTTGGTCCTGGTCACCCTCCGTTCTGGAGTGTTACTTTAAGGTGTCTGTGTATGTGCTGCCTCCACTGTCCGCTCTTGTCTTTATTCCCAATGCTCCCAGTTTTCAAACTTCCTATAGCACAAATCTGGCTTTTTTCTCTTTTTTGAAAGAGGCAGAGAACCAGAGTTCTCCATCTGCTGGTTCACCCTCAAATGCCCGGCATGGCTGGGACTGGGCAGATCTGAAATTGGGATCTGGGAAACCAGTTACTTGAGCCAGCATGACTGCTCCCAGGGGTCTGCACTAGCAGGAAGTTAGAATTGGAGCCAGAACCAAGACTTGCAGCCAGACACTCGGCCCCAGAACCCGGGCATCCTAATTGGCCATCTTCACTGATAGCCTAAACACCCAGTCGAAAATCCAGGCTCTTTGGATGGGCTGCAGACTCCAGCTGTAACCAGCGCTCTCAGGCCAGCCACCTGCCCCCTCACCTGTAGAGTGGGGGTGACAGTGGTTCTTACCCTGGTCGCCAGGATGGAATTAGATAATCCATGTCAAGTAGTTAGGTAGTGGCTGGCCCCCGTGGGGCTCCAGAGCTATTGGGACAGATCTTCCGGGACACACTGTGCTGGCACATTGCTGGGCGCCTGTGCACGTGGGCCTCCTGCAGCGACCAAGTGGTCAGCAGCCCGACAAGCAGTGACTACGACATACACACTCCTGTGGCACCCGACGGTGACATCTCTGCCGAGCTCGGGCCCTCTTCAAACTTTCAGAACCTTGTGGAGGACAAATCCATACGCCTCAGCCAGCTTTATAAACTCCTCCTCTGCTGGTGTGCGTCAGGTTTTTTGTTTTAACAGTATAATATACAGCGGATAAAGTTGAAGGCTTTAAGCTTGAATAGCTTTTCCCTGAGTCTATGCCCCTCCTCTCCTTAGAGGTTAATGACGATCGATTTGGTGTTTTGCATCCCTATGCACGATTTTATACCCCTACTGCATGTGTCCACAGCCCCGAACAAGCTCAAGTAGTGCTTTGCAGGCTTCCAGATTTGATATAAGCCGTACTGTTCTGCACATGGCCTTCTCTGTTTTTCTGAGCTAAGAACCTTTTGAGATTTATCCACCTGATGCATTTGGCTCTAGTTCACTTATTTTATATACAATATTCTAGACAGAATATTCTGTATAATATTCTATTGACTGCCTATGCCATCATTTATTTGTTCTTTTGTTTATGGACACTTATCCCCAGTAATTTTTTTCTTTTTAGTCCCCATTTTCTGCATCCTCCCTACCTTTTAAATCTTTTTTTAAACTTGACTCTCATTTTGTTTGAAAGGCAGAGAGATAGAAAGATCTTCCATTCATGCCCCAAATGCAAGCTGCAGCCAGAGCCAGGAGTCTGGAACTCCATCTGGGTCTCCCATATTAGTGGCAGGGGCTCAAGCACTTGAGCCATTGTCTGCTGTCTCCCAGGGTGCATTAACAGGAAGCCAGACTGGAAGTGGAGCCAGGACTTGAACCCAGGTACACTAACACCAAATACAGGTGTCCTAAGCAGTGGGACTGCTGCACCAACCCTCACCCCTTAACTCTTGATAATGTCAATCTGTTAGGGATGCCATGGTACCTCATTGCTGCTTTATATGTCCTTGGTAAGTGTTGAAGTCGATCCTGTTTTTAAATGTTTAATGAAATTTAGACTTTTTTCTTGAAAATTATGTGTATACATTGACCAATTTATAAGGGAACAACTTTGTCTTCTTGTTGGCTTTGAGAAAGTGTTTGTATATTCGAGGTATTCTTTGCATATTCTAGACACTGATCTTCTATAAGCAAGCGATACAGCTGGCAACTATCCTGTCCAGTCTGATTTTACTCGGTCTATGCAGCCTTTTGTTGAAAACAGGAGTTTTCTTTTTAATCTAGTCAAATTCAGCAACATAACTTTACAGTTTGTACTGTAGACTTTTGTGTTTTCTTCTGTAAGTTTTGCTTTTCACAGTTGGGTCTAAAACCTGCATGGGGGCCCAGCACTGTGGCCTAGTGGGTAAAGCTACCGCCTGCAGTGCTCGCGTGGGTTTTAGTCCTGGCTGCTCCACTTCCGATCCAGCTCTCTGCTATGGCCTGGGAAAGCAGTAGAAGATGGCCCAAGTCCTTGGGCCCCTGCACCCGTGTGGGAGACCTGGAGGGAGCTCCTGGCTCCTGGCTTCAGATCAGGGCAGCTCCAATGGTTGTGGCCATCTGCAGTGAACCAGTGGATGGAAGACCTCTCTCTCTCTTTGTCTCTCCTCTCTCTGTGTAACTCTGACTTTCAAATAAAAAGTAAAAATGAAAACCTGCATGGACCGTGTTTTTGTGTAAGGTAGAGAGCCAGCTGTATTTTTTTCCAGCTGTGTATCCTGTTGTCCCAGATCCTGGATCAGACATTGTCTTTCCCTGCTGTCATTTATCAAGTTCCTGTATGTGTGCGGTTTGGTCTCTGAGTGCTGCAGCCTAGATCACTAGTCTCTTGGCCTAACCACTGATCTCTACACTCATAATCTTCCTTGCTGCAGCTTTTAGAATTTTTGGTGTAGGACCAGCTTGTTCTTTTTTCTATTTTTAGCCTTTGCAATTCTATTCACATTTTATGGTCAGCAGGGCAAACTCCACTGGGAAACCCTGCTGGGATTTTGACAGGATTTGCCATGAGTTTATTAGCTGATTTGGGGAAGAATTTGCATTTTTTTATGATACTTAATGTTCTTGCCATTGAACATGTCCACCTTTACTGTTATTTAGGTCTTTTCAAATCTCTTCATGTTGCAGAATTGTTGTCATATAAATCTTGCACAGGGTTTGCTAGATTGGTTCCTGGGTGTCTTCACCCTTATTTGTTACTATGATAGATGATATTTATTTGAAGAATCACAATTTCTAATTATTATTACCCATATATAGGAATATGATTTGCTTTTTATAAATATATTTGGCAATATTTGTAATAGTTTACTTTTTCCTATTAAAATCTTATAAGCATTATTTTTATTTTCTTACTATGTTAAAGCCTCCAATATGACATTGAATAGAAAGGGTGATGGTAAGCAAACTTAAAACCACCCTGTCTCTCGGTCTCTGCCTTTCAAATAAAATTTGAGCCGGCACCGCAGCACCAGAACACCGGGTTCTAGTCCTGGTCAGGGTGCCGGATTCTGTCCTGGTTGCCCCTCTTCCAGGCCAGCTCTCTGCTGTGGCCCGGGAGTGCAGTGGAGAATGGCCCAAGTGCTTGGGCCCTGCACCCCATGGGAGACCAGGGGAAGCACCTGGCTCCTGCCATCGGATCAGCGCGGTGCGCCGGCTGCAGCGGCCATTGGAGGGTGAACCAACGGCAAAGGAAGACCTTTCTCTCTGTCTCTCTCTCTCACTGTCCACTCTGCCTGTCAAAATAAATAAATAAATCAAATAAAATTTGAAAATCAATAAATAAAAAAGAAAAGGGGCAGCTTTTGGTGGGACAGCTTGAATCGCAACCTGGGATACCCGGATCCCAGATGCCCCGTTTCTGAGCCAGCTTCCTGGCAAGACACATCCTGCATGGCAGCAGGTGGAGCCAGGAACTTCAGCCTGGCCCAGCTCCGGCTGTTGCAGCCATCGGGGAGTGAATCAGCGGATGGCCGATCTCTGTCTTTCTCTCTTTCTGTGTCTGCTTTTCAACTTAAGAAAATGAAAATAAATGAAATGATCCATCTGATTGCAAATGGAATTCCTCTAACGTTTTGTCAACAAATGTGACTTTTCTAGTCCTAATTTTTAAAGTATGTCTTCAAATCATGAGTAGATGTTAAATTTTATCAACTTGTGTCTTATTTATTGAGATGCTTACATGTTTTTTCCTTCAATATGTTAAAATGATGAATACATACACAAATTTTGAGAAGTTAAGTTTATTTTTGTCTTCTTTCAGTAAACAAGTCTGGCCATGCATTTAAAATGTATATTGCTGATTTAATTTGCTAATATCTTATTTATGACATTTAACATCTGTCCACTAGTGAGATGTGTTTGTAAATTTTTAAAAATTACTATCCTCAACTGGTTTTGTTATCCAAATTATACAGCTTCACTGTGTGGGTGGGGATGTGCTCTCTGGAGTGGTTTATTAAAGTTAAGATGATCTTCCCTCAACTGTGTTGTAGAACTCCTCAGAAAACCCATCGTGGCCTGTTGGGTTGCCTATGTGCGTGTCTTGGTGTATTAGGCTCCATCGGTGCCTAGCAGTTGCCCTGAATCAGAGTTTCCGAGTCAGTGGTCTGGGAGCTCAGCTGGGGGGTCTGCCCAGGCCTCCCAGGAGGATTCATGAGACTGTTGGTTGAGGTTGGAGGATCTGCTCCCAAACACCCCGCTCCTGGCACTGGCCGGACCAAGAACGCAGACCCCTGCTGGCTGCGCCCCTTCGTCCACTTGCTGTGGCGGTAACGAGATCCCCAAGGCTGGGAACTTGGTAAAGAGAGGTTATTTAGCTCACAGTGCTGGAAGACAGCGCATGGTGCTGGCATCCTGGCCAGGGACTCCAGCTGCAGGAGAAGCAGGAAAGGAAACAACCTCCTGCAGAAGAGATCAAGAGTGAGTGGTGGCCGGTGCGATGCGTCAGTCCCCTATGGGGGTGGGGCCCAGGTCTAATCCTGGGCACCTGCCCCTCCCACCCCGGGGTCCCAGCGCACACACCTCTAGGAGGAGCCCATCCAGCCCAGCTCCCCCCTCACCCCTCAGCTGCTGGCCCCCCAGGCAGGAGCTGGTCTGCATTTGAATTTGAGTGTGTTTTTTTTATTCCAGCTGTGTTCATTTGTTTTACCTTTCTGTCACTGATTTCCAAATCAATTGTGATATCTTATCCCAGTTCTTTGAACATTTTTAAGACTTGTTTTATAGCCTAGTACATGGTCAATTTTTGTAAATATCCTCTTGAGAAAACAGTGTGTGTGTGTGTGTGTGTGTGTGTGTGTGTTTATGCTCTTCCTAATTGCACTCAGGATATTATCTGTCCTGTGGGTAAATCCTGAGGCTGCTAAGTCTTCTGTAAATTTTAATTTTTGGTCTGTTTTTCAGTTAATTACTGAGAAAAAAAATTGTGAATTTGTCAATTTCCTATTATAATTGTATATTTATGTAGCATAAATATATATATACATATATGCACAAACATAAAATAATATCAGAAGGTACTTCCCAAAGTTCATGGGAAATGAAATTTAAAAGCAAGTTTTGGGGCTGGCATCCCATATGGGCATCGGTTCGAGTCCTGGCTGCTCCACTTCCAATCCAGCTCTCTGCTGTATCCTGGGAAAGCAGTAGAAGATGGCCCAGGGGCTAGTGTTCTGGCACAGCAGATTAAACTATCACCTGCAACACTGGCATCTCATATGAGCCCCAGTTTGAGTCCCGCTCCCTCTCTGATCCAGCAACAGAGGAGGGCCCAAGTACTTGGGCCCGACCACCCACATGGGAGACCTGGGTGGAGTTCCAGGCTCCTGGCTCTGACCTGGCCCAGCCCTGGCCATTGCATCCATTTGGAGGGTGAACCTGCAGATGGAAGATATTGCTGTCTCTGTCTCTCCCTTTCTCTGTAATTGTCCCTTTCAAATAAATAGATGAATCTTTTTAAAAAAATTCAAGTTTTTAAAAATAAAGAAAACAAAAGATAAATGTGTTTGGGTACAGAAATATTTTCAAATCCACACATAGTTTTTCATAATACATGTTTCATTGACTTTTTTTTAAAGATTTATTTATTTATTTGAAAGGCAGAGTTACATAGAGGCAGAGGCAGAGAGAGAGAGAGACAGAGAGAAAGGTCTTCCAACCACTGGTTCACTCCCGAGATGGCCGCAAAGGTTGGAGCTGCACCAGTCCTAAGCCAGGAGCCAGAAACTCCTCCAAGTCTCCCTTGCGGGTGCAGGGGCCCAAGCACTTGGGCCATCTTCTGCTGCTTTCCCAGGCCACAGCAGAGAGCCGGAGTGGAAGAGGAGCAGCCCGGACTAGAACCCGGTGCCCATATGGGATGCCGGAGCAGCAGGCGGAGGATTAACCAAGTGAGCCATGGCACCGGCTCCTGAGAAGTTTAAATCATCATATTTTCCAGGTGATTTTTTTTTACCTTTTACAATTGTATTGGCTTTTATGCTTTTCTTAAAATCTGCTTTATGCAATTTTTTTTAACTGTATTCGTTTTCTTCTGGTTAATATCTCTGTAGGATTTATTTTCCAATTCTTTATTTTTACCTTTTATCTTTAGTTTTACTTTAGGTGTATCTTTTGTAACCAGCATGCACCTGGATTTTTCTAAATTTTGTTCAGATAAGGTATTTTTAAAAAGCATTTATTTTATTTATTTGAAAGTCAGAGGATCTAGGGACACGGAGAGATAGAAAGAGATCTTCCATCCTCTGGTTCACTCCCCCAGTGGCTGCAAATAGCCAGGGCTGGGCCGGACTGAAGCCAGGAGCCAGGAACTCCACCGGGATCTCCTATGTGGTTGGCAAGGGCCCACGTACTTGGCCGTCTTCCACTGCCTTCTCAGGAACAGAAGCAGCGAGCTGGACTGGAAGCGAAGCAGCTGGAACACAACTGGCACTCGGGTATGGGATCCCTGAGTTGCAGGTGCTGGCTTAACCCACAGTGCCACAGTTCTGGCTTCTAGGATAACGTGTTTCTATTCGGAGATGAAACTGATCTATTCGGGTTTATTTTAGGTGGTTACTGACTGGTCCTTACCATAAAGCTATTTTGTGTTTTCTGTTTCCCATTTTCTTTCTTTGCTGCTCACCCCCTCCTTGCCTGCCCTCTGGCAGAATTTTGAAGTCTGTGTTGACCCTGACATTCCATAGTGGAGTGCCTGGGATTCAGTTCTGCCTCTACTTCAGATCCAGCTTTCTGCTGATGTGCACCTTGGGGGGTGGCAGTGAGGGCTCAAATACCCGGATCGCTGCCACCCATGTGGGAGACCCGGATAGAGTTCCAGGCTCCTGGCTTCAGCCTAGCCAAGCCCCAGGCATATGGGGACTGAACCAGTGGATGGAAGATTCTCTCTCTCTTTCTCTTCCTTTAAAATAAATAAATAAACTTTTTTTTTTTAAAGTGAGGCAATTTAAGAATCAACTCTGGGAACTTTGTGCACATAGACAAGAGCCATTGCTCAGGAGCTCCGTCTAGGCTCCTGGGCTGGCAAGCCGGGTGCTGCCCTGGGAACCCCCACAAGCCAGCATGTTTGTGGAGGGTGGTTTCTCCAGGACCTTATAATCTCATTAAATGATCTGTTTGTTTTACTAGGGGTGGAAGCAGAGGCAACCGCCTTATACGAGCTTTCGAATGACTCGCTGGCTTCTGTTCCTCATCTCACAGCTGCCCGGCATCACGCCCGCGGCACCTCTCTTCACGCCTCCCTGGGGTTCTTAGCAGAAGCCGGGGTGTCTGTGCTCCGAATGGAGGTGGCTTCCTCCTCGCCTCCCTCTCCTCCAACGGTTCCTTTCCACAGGCTGCAGAGGCCTCCCACCGTCCATCTCCGGTTCCCTGGCACATCGTGGCTTTGTGCCATTGCAACTCCTTCCCAACATCGAGGCGGGGTCCTTGGAGGGGGGAGCAGATGACTGGCTTTGATCTGTTTGCTTGTTTCACTCAAAGTCCACCAGTGTCTGTTCTCCACGGTTCCAGCTCTGCAAGTTTCTTTGACTCGTGTTGGGCAGAACTGGGTCTTCCTTGGCCTGGGTCTCCTGCACTCTGCCCCCTCCCCACACCCACCTTCTAGCCCTGTGTGCTGTAACCAGCATCTCTCTCTGCAGCCACTGCACATGGGGCTCTGACCCCCTGCTGACAGTGGAACTGGCCTGGTCTGTTTCGGGAGAAGTCAGCTCTGCAAAGCCATGAGCGTGAGGGCGTGTGCAAGGCAGGGAAGTTCCAGGACTCACTGCCCCGTAGCTGCCCACACCCTCATTAGGCACCTGCAATGTTACAAGATGATTCCATCAACATCGTAAAGAGACAAACATTAATTGGTCAGTGTCTGGTCCAGGATACCGGAGGCCGAGCTGCCCAGGTCCTAAAACCAGCCACCAGCCTTTGTCCAGCACCGCCCCCATCCCACCCCCTCTTCCCCCCACCCCCACCCCCCGTCATAGCTTCCAGGTGCAGCCTGGCTTTTACGATCCCCCCACAGACTCAGATGTTGCCAAATCCAACCCTTGGGAGGGTCCTGTGTTTCACTGCTGTCACATCAGTGAGCCTTTATTAAACACCTAATATATACCTGGCACCATGAGGCCAATTTTCCGAGCCCTCGCAGCCACCCTGGGAGGTAGCTATTACGATCCCGCTTTGCAGATGACAGCGTGAGGTGCAGAGTGGGGTAGTAACGTACCTCGAGTTGTGACTGAGGGAGCTGTCACATGAGCTTGAGTGTCTTGGCTTCTGGCCTAAAGCTATTCTCAGCACGCCCACCCCACCCCCAAGCTTTTCCTGCTGGGATCTGGGTCAGCTGCCTGGCCCTGGGCCTGCTGATCGGGGGACGCCAGTGTCAGCAGGACAATGCCACTTTGTGGTGGTGGACATCCGGATCCGGGACTTGCAGTCCTCCAAGCTCAGTGGTGGCTCCTGAGAGCTGGGCTGAGCCGACGGCTGGTCCGAGAAGGAGCAAAGACGCTGGTGTCAGGAGCCGGGACTACAGAGGAAGAGCGGGTGGGGGAGGCCGGGGAGTGAGAGCGAGGAGGCAGGAGTCCCGGTACAGGCTGTGGCTGCCGCCTGCCATCAGCCCCGCCACTGCCCCAGCAGAAGCCATCCAGGGCCCACGGGAGGCATTCTCGTGTGGTGGCAGTGGCAGGGGTCAGCCTCACTCTGCTGCTGACTGTCTCCCATCTAAAGCCAAGTGTTTGTTAGGAGAGCCCAAGGAGGCGCTGGGTGTGACAGTGCATCGTGAACGGAACCTCTGTTCAGTGGAGAGGGACTGCTTGCCCCTGGCACTCAGGAGGGCAGGCAGGTGTCTGCTCCACTGCCGCTGGCAGAGGACAGCCAGCAACAAGGGCGTGCTCAGAGAGGCAGAGAGGAAACCCGCAGCGGGTGCTGGGGCCAGCCCCGCCCAGCCCCCTCCTTGGGCCCCCAGCCCAGAGCTTGTGCCCTTCCCTTCTGCCCTGCCCTATGGGGCCCACCTGACCCAGCTTCCCAACCTTAGGGCAAGGGCCCCTCCTTGGCTCCAAACCCCTGGAAGTTTATTCCCAGTGATGCCAAAAAAGAAGTGGAGAACATCAGTATTTCCGGGTTTTTGTTTGGGATCTCAAGTTCAAATTCATCCTCGGCTCCAGTTCTCATCAGCGGGATCGAAGGTTGGGCATGGCGGTGCTGGGGCCCCTGGAATCCTGCAGGCTGCCCAGCTTTGGGAATGGCGTCGCTCTGCTGAGTTTCCAGCCTCGAAAGCTGTCTGAGTGAGAGTGAGCCTCGGAGGACGCCCTCGATGCCCCAGACCTCCTGTGTGCACAGCACCCCTCGCTCAGCTCCCCTGTGTGGCCCAGTGGAAGGAAGCCCTGACCCCTATGAGATGATAAAAGCATCAGAGCGCAATTTAAGGCTGATGCTTCTCTGCCCGGCGCTGTCGTGGGGACAGGGACAGCAGGGCGGGCACTTGTAGCAATTTTCCACCTTTCTGCAGCTATGTGAGTGTAGGGAGGGACATGCGCAGGGCAAGCCATGCGGGTGCAGCCCAGAGGTGTTGGGGGGACAGGGGACCGGCATGTGTCTTTGAAAGGACAGAGGTTGGGAGCGGTGTTGTGGCGTAATGGGGAAAGCTGCTGCCTGTGACACAGGCATATGGGCGCTGGTTCGAGTCCTGGCTACTTCACTTCTGATCCCGCTCTCTGCTGTGGCCTGGGAAAGCAGTAGAGGATGGCCCAAGTGCTTCGGCCCCTGCACCCGCGTGGGAGACTGGGACAGACGCTGGCTTCCAGACACAGAGCCGCCAACCACTAAAGGCTGTCAGGAGGAGGCTGGCTTTTTTTTGGTCAAAGAAAATAAGGAAAAACAAGTGATCAGGGGAATTAAAAAAGGAGTCATGCTTTTGTTCTAGAGCTCCCCAAAACTGATTGGAGGAAGTGAAGAACCCCAAAGCAGGGTCTGCTCAGCGGTGACTGGCACTAGGTGGAGGAAGAGAAGAGTTTGGCAGATCGAGGGGTGGGTCCAGGATGGGGGAAGGGCAGTGACTCTTATCAAGGGGCAGATGAGCAGCGCGTGGCCGTCCCTGGACCCGACGGCGACAGAAGGCCACGTGTTCTTTCGAAGTTGCTCTGATGGCAAAGTGGGCTCCTGCAGGTCTGGGCTGCAGGTGGGCAGGTGTCACATTGTCATGTTGTCTGGACAGCGTTTGAGTTCCTGCAGAACAGCTCAGCATAGAGCCTAGGGGCAGGACACCAGGCATGGAGGTGACAGCCCAGACCGGCCCAGTTCTGGACCTTGCAGTGCGAAGCCTCCGGGATCAGCCTCACCCTCGTTCCTCTCCCTTCATGTAGTAAGGAGTTGACTTGTGATCACCACAGTGAAGACAGAGGCACTGCAAGGAGAGAGAGAGAGAGAGAGAGAGAGAGAGAGAGAGAGAAGAGAGGTCTCCATAGGAGGCCTCACGTTCCTGTCTCCAGGCTTTGTCACTGCATTCTTCTCCGTAGGTCTCTTTTCCCATTTGTGCCTGGGGGCTTCTGCACAGAACTGCAAAACCACAAAGGATTCTTTCAAGTGCACCCTTTCCCACGGGGATGACCCCAGAGCCTGCAGCGGCTGGAGGGTCCTGTCACTGTGGAGGGGAAGAGAGACCTCCCGAAGCGCTTCGCGTGCAGGGGCCTTGAGATGGGAGGTCTTTCGGGGGCCTCCAGCCGAGCCCAGTGCCATCGCCAGGGGCCCCCAACTGAGAGATTCGAAGATGGGATGCTGCTGGCTTTGGAACTGGAGAGAGGGAGCCAAGGAAGGCAGACGGCCCCTGGAGGCTGGGAGAGGCCCCCAGCCCCCGGGAGGGAGGAGCGCAGCCCGCCGCCTGGCTCTGAGCCCCGCGGGACCTGCTTCGCGTCATCCATCATCCGTCATCCATCATCCGGGTGATTTGTTCCAGCGGCGATGGCAGGCAGAGTTTTCCACTCAGTCAGCTGCAACAGCCTGCGCATTTTAGCAAAGCTGGTATGGGCTTCCCGTAACTGAGCTCCTCTGGGAAAATGCTCTGTTAGCTTTTCTCCCACGGGGCTAGCGCAGGGCTTGGTAGTAAGTGCTGAATGGGAGCGTAGGTCCCACGTGAGTCGCTTCTGGGATCAGAGCTGACAGAGGCCAGCCTCTACATGTGCTGTGCTGTTGGGGGATTTACCCTTTGACCCCATTGTCCTTAAGAGAGGTAGCTAGTCCTGGAGCTGGCACTGTGGCACAGCAGGTTAAGCTAACGCCTGTGGCATCAGCATCCTGTTCAAGTGCCTGTTCAAGTCCCGGCTGCTCCACTTCTGGTTCCATTCCCTGCTAATGTGCCTAGGAAAGCAGCAGAGGATGGCTCAAGTGCTTGGGCCCTTGCACCCACCCAGATGCAGTTCCAGGCTCCTGGCTTCTGTCTGGCCCAGTCCCAGCCGTTGCAGCCCTGTGGGGAGTGAACTGGCAGATAGAAGATCTTTTGATCTTTCTTTCTCTCTGTTTCTCCCTCTCTCTGTAACTACCTTTTAAATAAATAAATAAATAAATAGGGGCTAGTGTTGTGGGTAAAGCTGCCGCCTATAACACCAGTATTCCATATGGGTGACGAATATGGGGAGTGAATCAGTGGATGAAAGATTCTCTCTCTCTCTGCCTCTGTTTCTCTGTAACTCTGCCTTTCAAATAAATAAATAAATTTTATTTAAAAAAAAGAAATATTGGCTTTCACCTTGAATGTTCTGTTCGATCCTGATAGCTATACTCAAGTGGAGAGTTTAGTAGGGAATGGCTG
Organism: Oryctolagus cuniculus; assembly: GCF_964237555.1. Taxonomy (NCBI): domain Eukaryota; kingdom Metazoa; phylum Chordata; class Mammalia; order Lagomorpha; family Leporidae; genus Oryctolagus; species Oryctolagus cuniculus. Next base: position 85,082,576 of record NC_091435.1, read on the forward strand.
GGCTGCATACATGGATTGAAATGTCATATTGTACCCCACAAATATGCTCAATTTTTAAATGTCTGTTAAAAGTCTTTCAATTAAAAAGAAACAATGAGGGGCCGGTGCTATGGTGTAGTAGGCTAAGCCTCCACCTGTAGCACCAGCATCCATATGGGTGCCTGTTCATGTCCCAGCTGCTCCTCTTCCGATCCAGCTCTCTGCTAATGCACCTGGGAAAGCAGCAGAGGATGGCCCAAGTCCTTGGGTGCCTGCACACCACATGAGAGACCCAGAAGAAGCTCCTGGCTCCTGGCTTTGGATCAGCCCAGCACCAGCTGCTGTGGCTATTTGGGGAGTGAACCAGTGGACGGAAGACCTTTCTCTCTGTATCTTCCTCTGTCTGTAACTCTGTCTCTCAAATAAATAAATAAATAAATCTTAAAAAAAAAAAAAAAGAGCAGGGTATGCTGGAACACAAGCAGCTCCCTCTTTAAATAAATAAATAAATAAATAAATAAATAAATGGAACAATGGCCAGGATGGAGGGTGGGGAGGAGGAACTGGAGTGAGACTGGTCCCCAACATACGGACGGACGGACTCTGGTGGAAAGAGCCAAGGTGCCCAGCTGCGAGAGGGCTCAGGAAGCAGTTACGGGGCTGACAGGAGGGAGAGGTGGGGACTGGCTCCACGTGGCTTTAAGGGGCTGAACCAGGACGGAGGGGAGGTTCGGGCTGAGACCGAGGAGGAGCTCGGTCCAAGCCGTCCAGGTATGCAGTGTAAGACCAGGCACCCACAGGGCAGGTGGAATCCCGGTGTCGGGGAGGGGGTGTGGGGCAGGGGGTGGGGAACTGCTCTTTCACAGCCCTTCCACCTCTCGAAGCCCATGAGTAACCACCGGCCCTGGCCGAACTGGGTGGGAATGGGTGTAACCTGCGCCTGGGCCTGGTTACTACACGCACTGGCCAGGCCTTTTGGAACTGACCTGTGCTGAGTGGAAGGACGATTTGCTGGCATTGCGTTGTTGGCTCGGGCGCTGCCTGCCCTGGGGCCTGTCCACATCCTCAGACAAACATGTAAAACCAGCCAGCCCAGGAACAGGCCGTCGGCACCCTGCTGTTTGCGGGGGCCGCAGACGTGGGCTCGGGTTTGGAGAAGCTCAACTTCAGCTTCATACACAGTCACTGCGGGGCCTGGCCTGCTCCCTGCTCCCCCGCATGGCTTCCTCTAGGCGCCCAGAGCCCTCCCAGGGCGTCTGGCCAGGCCTCACGCTTCCGCCTTGCCTCCATCAGCCCAGCTCAGCTCTGCCGGTCCCACTCCTTTCCCTTCGGGTGGCCCGCTGCAAGTCCGCAGGGAGAACCTCCCAAGAGGTGACGGTGGACACCCTCCCAAGGCCGTGACAGCGCTGCTGGTCCTCCCTCAGTGTGGAAAATGGAGACCCCCAGATCTCACAGCCATGGTCAGACTTCTCTTATGGGATGGGGCGGGTCGCAAATGTAGGCAGCGTCTCTCTATGCAAGTCCTGTTGCATTTGCAGGCAGAGTTCAAAACACTGCTCTGCGTGAATTTGAAACCTTCCCCTTCTCTGGGCCTCAGTGTCCCCATCTGTAAAATGGGGGGTCGGGAGCAGAGGAGCCTTCCAACCCCGATGCTCCAGAAACCGGAGTCTGGCTCTGAATCCAGACGCTCTTTCTCGCCCTCTCTGTGCTGTTCTTGCTCACCCACTCTGTCTCTCTCCTCCCTCTCTCCCTCCATCCCTTCTTTCCTTAGTTCATCCCTTCCTTTTTTAGATTTATTTATTTTATTCTGAAAGTCAGAATTGCAGAAAGGGAGAGAAAGAGAAAAATCTTCCATCTGCTGTTTCATTCCCCAAATGGCCACAGTGGCCAGGGCTGGGCCAGGCTGAAGCCAGGAGCCAGGAGCTTCTTCCAGGTCTCCCATGTGGGTGCAGGGGCCCAAGCACTTGGACAATTTTCTGCTGCTCTCTCAGGTCATTAGCAGGGAGCCAGATCAGATGTGGAGCAGCTGGGACAAGAACTGGTGCCTAAATGCTGGTGTCTCAGGCAGCAGTTTTACACACTATGCCACAACACCACTCCCAACTCCTGTCCTTTCAAACACACATGCCAGTCCCCTGTCCCTCCCCCACCTCTGGGCTGGACCCAGATGGCTTGCCCTGCTCACACCCTTCCCTACACTCAAGCTACAAGTGCCTGCCCTGTTGTCCCTGTCCCCACGGACAGCCCTGCAACCCTCATCACACTTGGCAGGAATGCATCTGGGCTGGGTGTCCCTGTGGCTCCTGGGTGGAGGCGGCCTGGTGAGGTCCTGCGGGAGTCCCTGCTTCAGTGTGTGCTGTGGCTGGGATCCTCCCTCGTGCTCCGTGCCTGCCCACAAGCATTGGCCCCTTGCACGGAACCTCACTCTCCCCGGCACATCAGCAGGAGGTCCCCTGGGTTCCTGGGGCTCTCCTGCTACACTGCCGATGGCTGGGAATAGGCATTCCTGAACAGTCACGGTGAGAAAGGGCTGTGGCTGGCACCGCTCCTGGGAGGAATGGCCACGTTCAGAAGGCCCACTGAACATCCCTGGGGGAGTGAGGCAGGCTCTCGCTGGGAGCATTTGGGGGTGGCACATCAGGTCAGCAAGTGCTGCTGTATCTGGGAGCAGGTGCTTCCCGGAGGGAGGGGTTGGAGCAATTGTTGGTGGACACCGGCCATGCCTGGCTGCCTGACCCCGGGCTGCTTTTCTGTCTGTCTGGACTCAGCGCCCAGGACCCCTGGGCTACTCAGCCCTTGGGTTGCCCCTGGGGCCGAAGCAGCTGGATACCTGGAGAGGAGTAGAAGGTCAGTGATTGGAGAGGGGACCAGGCTGCTCCTCTGACCTCCCTTGCAGATGAGGGGCCCGGGCAGATTCACAGGGACCCTTCCCAAGCACAGCCTGCTCCCGACAGTCTGCAGGGCCATCTCTTACACAGAGCCCAGCCCCATGGCCTTGGTTACAGACTCAGTTACGGGATGACACCCAAATGCCCACCTTCAGATCAGTTCCTGTACCCTTTTTTTTTTTTTTTTAAGATGTACTTATTTGAAAGGCAAAGCTACAGAGAGAGAGAGAGAGAATCTTCCATCCACTGGTTCACTCCCCAGATGGCCACAACGGCTAGAGCTGGGCTGATGGGAAGCCAGGAGCCAGGAGCTTCTTCCGAGTCTCCCATGCAGGCTCAGGGGTCCAAGCACTTGGGCCACCTTCTGCTGCTTTCCCAGGCACATTAGCAGGGAGCTAGGCTGGAAGTAGAGCAGCTAGGACTTGAATCAGCTCCCATATGGGATACAGGCACTGTAGGCGGTGGCTTTACCTACTACGCCACAGAGCCGGCCCCAGAGTTCTTGTATCTTTATTTCTAACAGAAGAATTCCTGCCTTGCTCAGATTAGTCACGTGGTCCTTTGTGGGACGTTCATGACCCTCTCTTTCTGGGTAACTGGACTTCCTCGGCAGTCACGTGCAGGCTGTGGGTCTGCGTTTCCTGGAGGGGGAGCCCTGCGCGTCAGCACCTGGCCACGCGCTGCTGTCCCGAAGCTCAGAGGCGAGGATTAACCCTGACGGAGAGTTGCTGGAAAGAGGCCCGTGCTTCGTCTACTCCTCCCTGTGCTCGACAAGGAGTCCTTGAACAAGCAGGGGTACAGAGAGCCGAATGTAGGCCACACGTGCCGTCCCTCGGCTCAGGTGGCACTCACGGCTCTGTCTGCGGCCCAGGGGCTTGTTGGTGGGGATAAGGGACTAAGGGACAAAGCGTCCACGGGGTGAAGCCCCTCAGGAGCCATGGCCTCCTCCTCAGCCACTCACCGTCACAGCTGGCTGGATAAAAAGCCTTGATTTCCAGTCCCTTGTAGCCTGCTAGAAAGCTTGGAGGTAAACGTATGGCCAGACCAGAAGCCTGCCTGTCTCTGCGGCTGCCCCTGCAGGCTCCGCCTCCTCTCCCAAGCCCCCCAGCATCTGCTGCTGACCCCGCTCTTCTCAGCCTGTTTCCTCCGAGTAACTTTCACAGAGTCCTGGGTTTCGGTTGCCTCTGTGTCAGTGGTGCCTCGCCATCCCCAGGGGGCGGCTCTGCTCCTGCACCTGCCAGTGACAGAGAGCGGCATCTAGGGTGTTGTTGCCCCCACCATCTGTGGCCTGTGACATTTGTCCCCATGGCCACGGCCCTTCCAGTCTCAAGTCTGCGTTCCAGGGGCGGAGAAGAGGGACGAGGAGGACAAAGCCATGTGCCAGCCAGGTCTGCCCCTTGCTTAAAAGCACGTGGACATTTTTTTATTGCCTAACATCCACACAGAAAAGTGCAACAGTGCGTGCGCTGCCGGCTGACCGAGCGCGGGACGCACCTGCAGGTGCTCGCTTTGAGCCTCACTCCCAGCCCCGCCCCGCCCTTTGCTTCGTCTTCTTTTCTTCCCATGTTGAACTTCTGCTGCCTCGTCACCTTGACGCGGGGGCTTTGCAGCTGCTTCCCTCTGGAGGAAGAGCCTTCTCTGAAGCCTTGCTCCTCCTGCCATTGGCTGGCAGGGGACAGCGGAGCGGCCAGCACACAAGGCTTACAGCATCCTGGGCACTTCATCCCCAGGCGTTTCTTCTCCCCTCCTGGAGAGGCATGGAGGAGGTCCTTGTGGGAAGCACGTTCCCATGTGCTTTCCCGTTGGAAAGGTCCTTGTCACATTGTATCTGAGCTACCTAGAGTCCTTTTTGGAGCCAGGATGGATGAGAATAGACACAGAAGACAGGTGTCTAGGCCGGCGCCGCGGCTCACTAGGCTAATCCTCCTCCTAGCGGCGCCGGTACACCGGGTTCTAGTCCTGGTCGGGGCGCCGGATTCTGTCCCGGTTGCCCCTCTTCCAGGCCAGCTCTCTGCTGTGGCCAGGGAGTGCAGTGGAGGATGGCCCAAGTGCTTGGGCCCTGCACCCGCAAGGGAGACCAGGAGAAGCACCTGGCTCCTGGCTTCAGATCAGCGCGGTGCACTGGCCGTAGCGCGCCGGCTGCGGCGGCCATTGGAGGGTGAACCAACGGCAAAGGAAGACCTTTCTCTTTGTCTCTCTCTCTCACTGTCCACTCTGCCTTTAACAAAAAAAAAAAAAGAAGAAGAAGACAAGTGTCTGGCACAGTGCATCCCACGTTGGACGACCTGGGCTCCACGCCCGGCTCCAGCTTCCTGCTAAGGCAGACCCTGGAGGCAGCATGATGGCCCGAGTAATTGGGGCCTTGTCATCCAGGAGAGACCTGGGTTGAGTTCCTGGTTCCTGGTTTCCGCCCCAGCTGTGGGCTATTGCAAGCATTTAGGGAATGAACCAGTAGATAGGATCTGTGTGTGTGTGTCAAATAAATAAAAATTATCAAAAGAAAATACTCAGACAGATGGAAGGGTGGATAAGGGAGACCACAGTTCTCTGAGATGACCAGGAAGCTATTCCCAGCTGAGCCACCCGTCTTGAGGACCCACGGCTCTGTCCCAGAAGAGAGCAAATGCCTCCAGGTGAGGGAGGTGGGGGTGCGGAGCAGGGCAGAGCCCAGGCGTCACCCTCGGCTGGCCCCGTCGCCAGCTCTCCCCTCCTGCATCCGCGCCATCTGGCTTCCATCCCGCCTGCTAGCCACGAGACCTTGCCAGCTGTCATGAGCACAGCGGTGACGTCCCAGAGCCTTCTGCTGTGCGGAGCAGGGCCAGGCCTTTCCCTCAGTCTGCGAGAAGGCACCCCCCACGGCTGGGACTCCTAGGATCCCGGTGTTGGCTCTGACCATGGACAAGTTCATCACTGTCACTTAGCAATTGTCCAACAGCGAGCTGGGCTGGGAAAACCTGGGGCTGTACTGACACACGTGTGGTAACAATGCAGAGTCAAGAGGGGCAGAATTCGGGCAAGGGGATGCAAATATGAGCTGGGAGGACTTTTGCCTGCTCCTCCCTAACTCCCTCTCCCTCTGCCCCCGCCTCTTTTCTCCTCCCTGCTGAAGATGTGTGTCGTGGACGGACTATGGCTGTGCCCCCAAAACCCAGGATGAAGCTGCATTCCCAATGGAGCCATGTTGAGAGGAGCAGGGCCTTTCCGGGGCATTTGGGTCACTGACGCCGCTCTGAAGGGCCTGGGTTAATTTGCTCCAGCGGGGCAAATTAGCTCTAGAAGTCCTCCTGCTCCAGGTACCGGGAGAGCAGGTTGGAATAAAGCGAGCCCACCCTTTTGCCCGCACTCCCTGGACCCTCTGCTTTCTGCCGTGAGTTGCAGCAGCACGAGGCCCTCACAAAAAGCCCAGCAGAGTGGCCGGCGTCGTGGCTCAGTGGCAACCTGCAGCTTGCCACACTGACGCCGGCGTCCCATATGAGTCTTGGTTCCAGTCCTGGCTGCTCCACTTCCCATCCAGCTCCCTGCTAATGTGCCTGGGAAAGTAGCAGAGGATGGCCCAAGTGCTCGGGCCCCTGCACCCACGTGGGAGACCCAGATGAAGTTCCTGGCTTCTGCCTGGCCCAGCCCTGGCTGTGGTGGCCTCTCTCTCTCTCTCTCTGGTACTCCACCTTTCAAATAAATAAATACATCTTAAAGAAAACAAACAACCAAAAGGAAGCGAAGCAGATGCCGGCATCATGTTCTCCAGAACTGCGAGCCGACGCAAACCTGCGTCTTCATCAGTGCTCCTGTCTCAGGTGTTCTGTTACAGCAGCAGACGGTGGACTAGGAGAGTGGGGTCCAAAGGTTTGAATTTTCATAAACTATGGGAAAAAGGCCATAAGCGGCTGGGCTGTGTGATTCTCCACTCTATAGAGAGATGCCCAAATAGGGCCGAGGCCCATGTTTTGGGCATGGCCTGCCGTGGCTTTCGTGGACCTGTTTTTCTGGCTCATAGCCTTTTCTTGGTCCCTCTGGGTTGCTCACAGAGGAATGTGGGGTGGGTGGGAGGCCCGTTTCTCTCCCGGGGAACCGGGAGGAGTGGGGATCCCTGCGGAGCCCACGTGCCCTGGTGTCTGCACCACCTCCCATGCAGGGCATTCCAAACAGACCTGTCCATTCATGTGCTAATTGCCGAGGCCCGCAGCCTCACAGCTGCCTTCTCACCTGTAATTAGGTGCAGGGACGCGCTGTGAGGCGCTCCCCTGAGGGGGGCGGGGCTGGGGGGGGGACCATGACCGCCCCGGTTCAGTCATTTCAAAGGCTGCGCTGTTTTATGGGGGCATAAAAGTGGAGGCCTCCTATTAAAATGTGTGAAGAAGTGTTACTTGAATAAATTGCTTAAGGCGAGAGAACCTTTCTCCTCTCCCGGAAACCAGCCCGGTCCCTTCCCACCCTTTCTGGTAACTGTTTCAAACTTTCCCAACTCCTTCAAGGGGAGTTTTTTCCTCTGGGAAAGCTTAACCAGGGGGCAGCTGGGTCACAAGCCAGCCTCCCAGGTCTGGGGCTGCAGGGGACCTGGTCTCTCTCCCCACCCCCAACCCCCTACCTCCACTTTGGCTGATTCTGGTCACCTGTGATCAAAGTTGCAGTTGCCCCGCCCAGCACACAAGGCCTCACGGTGGGGAGCTGCCTGCGCAGGTGCACCGGCTCAACACCGCTTCTGCCACGGCCCTGCTCTCCTGTACCCCTCCCCCAACCCTCCCAGACTCCCCGCCCCGCAGGCCTCCCTGGGCCTCCCTGGGCCTCCCTGGGCTGGACGAGCCTCTCCCTTTTCTGTGCGCTCAGCCCCCATCTCAAGCACCCTGAGGCCAGCCCTGGTGTCTGAGCAGAGCTCTTTCTGTCCATCCTTTCCGGGCTGGGGGCTGATGCTCCTTCTGCCTGGTCCCTGCCCGGTGCCCGAAGCCCTGCAGAGCCCTCCAACTTTGCCGGGCCTCTTGTTCTCGAAGCCCGCGAGGCTGGCCCATCCCTGAGAAGACTCCAGCGTGACTCAGCTGGGCGGCCAGCACGCGGCCTGGGCCGGCTCCAGGCGGTGGACGCCTGTCTTAAGCAACACTGCATGCCGGGGTCGGTGGAGGAGGGGGTGTTGGGGCAGAACTTAAGGGCTGTGCTGTCCCTTATGAATGAGAGCGCCATCAACTCACCTAGGGGAAGACCAAAGGGGCGGTACAGACAGCTCCCGCTCCTGTCCCCTTGGGCCAGGCCAGCCCCTCAGAGACTCGGAGCCCAGCCAGTTCACTGCAGATGGATTGGGGGCTACGGCTGCCCATGCCCACCCCAGGCCAGGCAACAGCTCACTTAGACTGGGATTCTGTGGTCTTTGCTTCTTTAATGTTTTCTAAAGGTTAGCTTTTCATTTTATGGGTTAACATCTCACTTCAAATTTCTCCAGCAGAATTTTTTTTAAAGATTTATTTATTTATTTGAAAGTCAGAGTTACACAGAGAGAGGAGAGGGAGAGAGAGAGAGAGAGAGAGAGAGAGAGAGAGGACTTCCATCCGCTGGTTCACTCCCCAGATGGCTGCAACAGCTGGAGCTGCGCTGATCTGAAGCCAGGAGCCAGGAGCTTCTTCCAGGTCTTCCATGGGGGTACAGGGGCCCAAGGACTTGGGCCATCTTCTACTGCTTTCCCAGGCCATAGCAGAGAGCTGGATCAGAAGTGGAGCAGCAGTGGACTCCAACTGGCACCTATCGGGACGCTGGCACTGCAGGTGATGACTTTACCTGCTACGCCACAGTGCCGGTCCCTCTCCAGCAGAATTTCATTAGGATTGCTTTGTGTGTGTGTGTAGAATATACTTAACATAAAATTTATTTATTTGAAAGGCAGTGTTAGAGAAAGAGAAACAAAGAGAGAGATCTTCCATCCTCAGGCTCGCTCCCCAAATGGCCACAATAGCCAGGGTAGATCCAGGCTAAAGCCAGGAACGAGGAACTCCATCGGGATCTCCCACACGAGTGAAGTGGCCCAACCACTTGGGCCATCTTCCTCTGCTTCCTCAGGGGCATTAGCAGGGGACTGACCGGAAGCAGAGCAGCCAGGACTCAACCAGAGCTTCTATATGGGATGATGGCGTCACACACGTCAGCTTCACCCACCGTGCCTCCATGCTGTCCCCACACTTTTTGTTTTGCAGAGCAGAAACTCTGTGCCCATTAAACATTAAGCTCCCACGTGCCCTTCCCCTGCCCCCAGCAGCCACCACGCTACTCTCGGTCTCTACGAATTTGAATGCTCCGTGCCCTTCGTGTGAGTGAAAGCATGCGTGATTTTTCCTTGGGCACCGGCTTATTGCATTTATAGGAGGACTTCCAGAATCTCCTCTTTTCAAGGCCGAGTGGTATCCCATTCCATGTTCCCACCACACTGACTTGATCCATTAATCCTCAGTGGACTGGGCCTGCTCAGTGGACTTTGGGGCTCCTGCTGAGGACAGGAGGGGATGGGTGTCCATTCGCACTCCTGCTTTCAGCCCTTTTGAGCCCGTACTAAGACGTGGGATTGCTGCACCGTGTTGGAACTCTGTTGCATTTTGCAATGAACCATCTGCCTCCGAGGGGGCTGTACCATGTGACACTAGGGTCCCCATCTTCCACTTCCTTGGTTGCATGTGGTATTTTTTGGTGGTGGCGTTTTTTCTTTTTTTCTATAGCAGCCACCCTGGTGGATACGAGGTGGTATTTCATTGCGATTTGGGTTTGCATTTCCCTAACAACAGTGATGTTGAGCATGTTTTCACGTGCTCATTGACGATTTGTACAATTTCTTTATTTTATTTTATTTTTTTATTTTTGACAGGCAGAGTGGACAGGAGAGAGAGAGACAGAGAGAAAGGTCTTCCTTTTCCGTTGGTTCACCCTCCAATGGCCGCCGCGGCTGGCGCATCGCGCTGATCCGAAGCCAGGAGCCAGGTACTTCTCCTGGTCTCCCACGGGGTGCAGGGCCCAAGCACTTGGGCCATGCTCCACTGCAATCCTGGGCCATAGCAGAGAGCTGGCCTGGAAGAGGGACAACCGGGACAGAATCTGGCGGCCTGACTAGGACTAGAACCCGGTGTGCCAGCGCTGCAAGGCGGAGGATTAGCCTAGTGAGCCACGACGCCGGCCTGATTTATACAATTTCTAAGGAGCAATGCCTATTCAGGTCCTTTGCCCGTGTTTTAAGTGAGTTGTTTGAGGATTGTTTTCTCACCTGGGAACATCCCCCCCACCGCCCCGCCTACTGCTTGCAGACCTGACACACTCTGACCAAGCAGAGAACTCGCTGGAAAGCTCATGACGGTACGCGAGGAGCAGGACGGAAGCCAGGGGCCAAGGGCATGCTCATGAAATCGCCTCTGGAGAAGCAGCCCTAATGAGCAGGTGTGAACGGAGATGAGTCTGGGAGTTGTCGCCGGGGAGTTAGGAAGGTGACTATCTCTGTGTGTGTCCCATTGTTATGATTCTATATATTCTCAGTGCTTCTGGCTTCATTCTTCCTGCATGACGGCGCTGCCTTGTCCAGGCACGTGCCGCAGAACAACATCTTGGTCACCGAGGGACAGTGTACACGATGGCGGTCCCATAGGACTCATCGCCAGGGACAGCTTCGCCATCCTGGGCTGTGTCAGTGGCCTCTGTGGCCGCATGACGCTTTGCTCACAAGGTGGAGCACGCAGGACTGTACTTAATGGTCACCAGACTCTGCCCCTTGGGGACAAGTAGGAGGATAAAGCCATCTTCTCAAACACTAGCTTTCCCCTGCTTGCTAATGAGCTTCAATCCCTGGAAAGGCAGGGTGGGGAGGTGGGAGGCCCCCTCTTAGGGCGCACCTGCTGTGGGCTGGGGCAGGTTCCCTGGGGAGGACAGGAAGGCTGAGCATGGCTGCTCAGGGCCTGGCAGGGCTGTGATCTGGAAACACCGGGCAGCCGGGGATCCTGCCGTGACAGAGAGCACCCCTGCTCTGGGCTGCGGGGAGCGCACCCTGCTGATCTGGGAGTTGCTTCAGGAAGGAGATGCCGCTCACTCTGCCTCTTCCCAATCCCTTCCTCTGCCAATCTGCAGACACGTTTAATTCTCTGCAATTAAACAAAGCACCCAAGTGCCTGTATCTGGTGCAGCGGTTAATACGTAGCTTGGGACACCCACCTCCCATCCTGGAGGGCCTGGGTTCGAGTCCTGGATCTGCTTCCAAGTCCAGCTTCCTGCTAATGTGCATTCTGGGAGGCAGCGGGCGATGGCTCAAGCAAGTACTGGGTCCCTGCCACTTACCTAGGAGAACTGGATTGAGTTCCTGGCTCCTGGCCCAGGCCTGGCTCTTGCGGGCCTCTGGGGAGTGACCCAGCAGATGGAAAATCTCTCTTCATGCTTCTCTCTCAGTCTCTTTGCCTTTTAAATAAACAAAAATAATAAAGATATGCAGATGGTTTAAAAACCCGTGTGCTGTGAGAACTCTCCAGGGAGACTAGCAAGGCAGACACATGTCACACACGACGTCCAGCCCTGGGGACGCCGGGCATGCAGGGTATGTGAGGGTGGGGCTGTGGGGGCAATAAAGATGCCACTGGTGGGGGGGGCAGGGAATCGTGGTCGATGGGGGGCAGATGGGGAATCCCAGCACTTTCCACTCAATTTGCTGTGAACCCAAAACTGCTCCAAGAAATCAAGTCTATTCCAGAAGAGACATGTCCCTACTGCCCTTCCAAGGGCGCGCTGACACCCTACGGCCCCTCCAGGGGGCTCCGGGAGCTCGGAATCGTTTGCCCACTGGAGCACCACATTCGGCTTCAGCCCTGCCCCCTGCCCCCACCCCAGAACACTGAGCCCGGTGCTTGGGCGGCCCCGCTCACTGCTGCCGGCTTCTTCAGTGGGCTCCTCTTCCTCTGTCTGCCTAACGCACCCCTGGCCCCAAGGCGGCCTCTTCCTGTTTCTTACTCTGCACCCAGGTCCCTTGAGAGCCTGCTAGCCCGCGCAGAGGGCTGCCTCCCCAGAAGGGGGCACTGTAGCACCCTCTCATGAGCCAGGCCGAGCCTGGCTGGGGGATGCCAGGGCTGGCCCGCCCTGGACCATCTGGTGTGGAGGCTGCTCTGTGTGTTGTGATGTTGGCGGGCCCCTGGGGTAGCGCCATTGCTGAGCAGTCTCCCTCTTACCTGGTCTCGGTCTCCAGCCCAGACCCTTCGCCTGAGCTGAGACCTGGGTTTCACACCGAGCTGGCCCGTCCCCCATGAGCCTGCCCTCCTGCCCCACACCTGCCCCTCCCCCATCCTCTATCCCACTTAATGCCACCCACCAGCCACTTGGTCACCCGTGGGGAAACCTGGCTCTTGACCTGCAGGATTTTCTTTCACGGCCTGTGGCATGGCTGATCCTCCTCGAAGGCTCACTCCTACTTCTGCAGTTGAGTGTTCATTTTAGGGGCCAGCATGTGGTGTAGCGGGTAAAGCCACCGCCTGCAATGCCAGCATCCCATATAGACAACAGTTTGTGTCCCAGTTGCTCCACTTCCGACCCAGCTTCCTGCTAATGGTCTGGGAAAAGCACAGGAAGATGGCCCAGGTTCTTGGGCTCCTGCCACCCACATGAGAGACCTGGAAGAAGCTCCTGGCTCCTGGCTTTGGTCTGACCCAGCTCTGGCTGTGTGGCCATCTGGGGGATGAATCAGTGGATGGAAGATTCTCTCTCTCTCTCTCTCTCTCTCTCTCTCTTTCTGTCTCTGTCTCCCCCTCTCTCTGTAACCCTGACTTTCAAATAAATAAATATTTTTAATAAAAAGTGTTAATTTTCTACATGTTGTTCACTCAAGCCTACACTTTTCTTGCAGGTAGGGGAAACCACATGACTAATTCTGGCCAATGGAATATGAGCAGAATGTTCATGGAGCTTCTATACCTTCCCTTTGAGGGAAAGACTGAATCCTTTGCTCCCCTCTTTCTTGCCTTTCCTTTGGCTGGGATATGAATGTGAAGTCAGGATCTGGGGCAGCCCCTTTGGACTCTGAGATGCCAACCATGGGTTAAGGACGACAGAGCAACTGGACAGAAGGGTCTTGGTCCCCAGTACAGTCAAGCTACCATTCCAGCTACAGACAGGAAATAAACATCTACCTTGTTGAGCCTCTTGCCATCTCTGCACATTTGATCCCGGTGGGCTAACCCACATCCCAACAGCCCCACGGCAAGGCTCCACCTAACCACAATAACCAGTCCAGCACCCAGTGTTACAGTCTACTCCCTGGATTACCTGCCGATGCTGGCTCCTCTGTCCGTTCTCACCGTCCTGCCCAGCTCAGGCCTGCGTAGCCTCCCCTGGAGCTATTGCTGTGACTGTAGTCGTGTCTCGCTGTACCTCTCTCCCCAGCCGTCCATCCTCTGTCCTGTGACCAAAGCCCTGCACCCCCTTCACGGGCCATTCTCAACGATGGCGTCACCTACACCTCGGGCCAGGTTGTTGTTCCCGCAGGTAGCTGTCCTGTGCACGGTAGGCTGCTGGCCACCTCCTCCAGCTGGTCAGTGCCAGTGGTATCCTCCAAGCTGTCACAACCAAACATTGCCAAATGTCCCCTGGGGTGGGGACAACTTCACCCACCCAACTCTACACGGCATCCCTCCCCTGCGTTAGCCTTCTGTGGCTCTCTGCGACCCTGCCAGGCCTTCCGAGTGGGGCCCAGCCACGGAGACCTGCACACGCTGGCTCTTCCCCCACCGATGGCGTTTCTGCTTCCTCTGCACACGCAGCCTGCTCGGTGTATCTGGTACAGCTTCTCACATGCCGACCGCGCCACGCTTCTCCAGGCCCGAGTGCTTCTGCAGAGGTTACTTGTTCTTCCTGGAGTGCCCACATGCCTCCGCAGCCACGGCCCAGGGCTCTCCTCCTCGGGGAAGTCTCTTCCACAGCCCAGGCAGACTCCATGGCTCCCTGCCGTGGCGCCCTCTCAGATGTCCTTACACTTGAACATGGCTGTTTACCTGTCCCTGTCCCCCGTACAGGCCCCTCGGCCAGCTCCCACCGGTTTCTGAATGTCCAGTGTGTTCAGTGCATGCTGGGCCCCATGGTGACCAATCAGGGGAAGGCCCGCATGTGCCATGCGCACAGGTGCAGGAGAGGAGAGGCTGTGGGGAGGCAGAGCCTGGTCTTGGCTCTTGCTGAGAGCAGGTGCTAGGGGGGCCCAAAGCGTGGAAGAGAGCCCAGCAGTGGGGGCTCCAGGGAGGCGGGCTTCAGTGTGTCAGAAAGAAAGATTTTTTTTAAGAAACAGAACTTTAGGGGCTGGTGTGGTAGGCTAAGCTTCTGCCTGTGGCACTGGCATCCCATATGAGCGCCGGTTCGAGATCCAGCTGTTCCACTTCCGATCCAGCTCTCTACGATGGCCTGGGAAAGCAGTAGAAGATGGCCCAAGTGCTTGGGCCCCTGCACCCGCGTGGGAGACCTGGAAGAAGCTCCTGGTCCTGGCTTCGGATCTGCGCAGCTCCAGCCATTGCGGCCAGCTGGGGAGTGGACCAGCAGATGGAAGACTCTTTCTCTCTGTCTCTCCTCTCTCTGTGTAACTCTGACTTTCAAATGAATAAATAAATTTGAAAAAAAAATAGAACTTTACTTTTATACTTGTAACTAGGAATTCTAATTACCTATTAGATGCAATTCAGAAATGCATGTGTATTTGCGGGAAACGTAAAACAATGCTTAGTCGTCAAAACTTCTTGTTCTTCACTGGTTCTTCCCCCGACTGCGCTGCTGCAGCAATTTTGTGTGTGCGCTCCTGGAAGTTCTTCTAGGCTTTGAGAGAGAGAGAGAGAGAGAGAGAGAGAGAGAGAGAGAAGTGATCAGACTTGTACATGAGGAGTCTGCAAAGAGTTCATGTAAAATGCTTATTATGGCCGGCACCGCGGCTCACTAGGCTAATCCTCCGCCTTGCGGCACCGGCACACCGGGTTCTAGTCCCGGTCGGGGCGCCGGATTCTGTCCCGGTTGCTCCTCTTCCAGGCCAGCTCTCTGCTATGGCCAGGGAGGGCAGTGGAGGATGGCCCAGGTGCTTGGGCCCTGCACCCCATGGGAGACCAGGAGAAGTACCAGGCTCCTGCCATCGGATCAGCGCGGTGCGCCGGCCGCAGCGCGCCGGCCGCGGCTGCCATTGGAGGGTGAACCAATGGCAAAGGAAGACCTCTCTGTCTCTCTCTCTCACTGTCCACTCTGCCTGTCAAAAAAAATAAAATAAAATAAAAATAAAAAATGCTTATTATGAAATAATGACACATAGATTTCAACTTTTTGCACCAAAATAAATGTAGCTTTTAATTCCATTTTTCTGTGACCATTGAAGTTTTTTTTAATTTAGATTATTTATTTGAAAGTCAGAGAGAGGAGACAGCGAGAGAGAGAGCATTCTCCCATCTGCTGTTTTACTCCTCAAATGCCTGAAATAGCCATGATTGGGTCAGGTTGAAGCCAGCAGCCAGAAATGCAATCCAAATCTCCCTTGTGGGTTGAAGGGACCAAGTATTTGAGCCGACACCACTGCCGCCCAGGGTGCACATTGGCAGGAAACCGGCACTGGAAGCAGAGCTGGGACTTGAACCCAGGCACTCTGAGGGGCCTGTGGACATCCCAAGCACATCTTTCCCACTGCACCAAATGCCTTCCCCTTGAAGTAGAATTTCACAGTGTACGGAATCACTGTCTAATGAGGGGACATCGCCACTGTCCCAGTGACCTGCCACAGTGCTGCACTGAGCATTCTTTAGCGTATGGCTCTTGTCTGTCTAGAGAGCTGACCGCAAGGAATGGATTCACACAACTGGGATCTGGATAGCTATGGCTTTACCAAGAACATCCCCTCCAGCAGGGTGGGGGAGCAACTGCCTCCTGGCCTGTCCTTTGGGTTCCCGGTCATTTTTTTTTCTTTTAAAAATAATTTGTTTTTATTTATTTGAAAGCGAGAGAGGGACAGAGAGGCACAAAGGGATGTGCCAGCTGCTAGTTCACTCACCGGATGCTCAGGGACCTGGTACTCAGTCTGGTTCTTCCGTGCTGCTGGCAGGGACTCAAGTACTTGGGCCATCACCTGCTGCCTCCCAGGGCGCACATTAGCAAGAAGCTGAATCAGAAGCTGAGCCAGGACTTGGACCTAGGTAGTCCAATATGACATATGGGCATCTCAAGCTTCAGCTTACTTGCTACACAAACTCCCCCCACCACATCTTTCTGCTTTGCCACTCTCCAGGGGCCTTCGTGGTGAGGTCGTAGCATCCCCACCCATCAGTGGACCAAACGTGGGCTCTAACTCCCTCTGTTGTGCTGTAGAGAGATTTCCTCCACAGGGGGGAGCTGGATCCCGTGACTGCCAGTGCCCTGGGTTCCAGGAAAGAGGCACTTGCCTGGGTGGGAGGCATCAGAGTTCCTGGGAGCCCTGGGCAGCCCTGGCTCTTCTGGTTCTCCCAGGGGGCTTGCAGGAGGGGAATCTGGCTTCCACTTTCACCTGTAACGTCTCAGTTCCGGGGGCAGCCTGGGGGCCCTTTCGCTTTCTCAGTAGTGCGGAGCGTATGCTGGTGAGGGGTCTCTGTGGGAGCCTTCAGAGGTCCTGGCTGGGATCTATGGCATCCCTGTAGGGAATCTGGTCCCTCCTGCCTGGCCTGGTTACTGCCCTGACTCCATCTCCTGTCATAAGCCCACAGAGGACGACCCGAGCGTTCGAGAGTCCCCCAGGCACCTGGGAACCCTGCTCTCTGCAGTTCTCCCAGTGAGCGTGGCTCTCACTGTGCCCGCCCCTCCTCCAACACCTCCGGTGGCTCCCTACTGCCTGCAGAGGGACAGGGAGGCATCCATCCTCCTGCACACCTGGGCCTGGGCAACCCTGGGTGGCCTCCCCTCTCTCCTTGCTCTGACTTGAGGTCTTGCTCAGTTCCCCTCCCCTGTGTCCAGACCCTGCTCATCTTATAAGACCATCTGTGAACCAGGACACAAGCTCCACCCTTATAATGCAGCCACATTTTACCCTTACCCTGAAGAAGGCTCTGCCAGTGACCCAGTCTCTCTCAGTCCCCACCCTGCTCAAGCCCCGGCACACGGCCACACTGTCATCTGGAGTAGTGATGTACGTCCACGCACACAACAGAAACAACCCCTGGACAGGGTTTGAATCCTGCCCCTGCCACTCAGCTGTGACCTCAGGGAGATGTGGTAGCTGGTCCCAGCTTCCTCTCCCTTATCTGTCAAATGGGGTGATTGCTCCCGCTCGCTGTATTATGTAGGGGCTCAGTAGTCTTCCACCGTGTGCACGCACGTGCGCATGTGTGTGTGCTTGTGTGTGCGTGTGTGCATGTGTGTGTGTGAGTGTGCATTGACCTCCTCCTTCCTTCAAGGGACACTGGGCAATGCAACTTGGGGCGGGCGCTGCTCTTGGACCTAGCGGTGGAGGCCAGGGATGCTGCTCAGTGTCCTACCATGCATGGGACATCCCGCAGAGGCTGGTGAGGCCGAGAGAGCGGATATAGGTGAAAGAAGGCATGCATGCTGCAGAGCAGTTGCAGGGGCCCTGCTGCCCAGCAGGTGTCTCCTGGATGCCATCTGTCAATGTACCTGATTCTCTTTCTTATAAAGATTTGTTTATTTATATATTTGAGAGGCAGAGTTACAAAGAGAGGGAAAGACAGAGAGAACCACATCCGGTGGTTCACGCCCTAAATGGCTACAATGATGGAGCTGTGCCCTTCCGAAGCCAGGAGCCAGGAGCTTCTTCTGGGTCTCCCATACAGATGCAGGGTCCCAAGCACTTGGGCCATCTTCTGCTGCCTTCCCAGGCCATCGGCAGGGAGCTGGATTAGAAGTGGAGCCGCCAGGACTCGAACCGGCGCCCATAAAGGATGCTGGTGCCACAGGCGGAGGCTTAACCTACTACACCACAGCACCAATGTGGCTGCTTCATCCCTGTGTGTGCACAACGTCTAGCTTGGAGCCTGGTGCACAGTTGTGAATATCAGGATTATGGAGGAAGGCAGATGCGAGGAGGGCACCTTCCTATTCTTGCAGTTCCGTGGGAAGGAAGCAGAAGAGCCTGGTTTGGGCTGCAGAGAGCCGGGGGGGAGCAGAGGGAGGCTATTCTCGCCGCCATGGAACAGTACCTGCACGGGAGGCGGGGCAGGGGGGACTGTGTGGCTCCTGCGGCCTGGTGGTCGGGGCCGTTTACCGGGGGCAGGGGGGGGACTGTGTGGCTCCTGCGGCCTGGTGGTCGGGGCCGTTTACCGGGGGCGGGGCGGGGGGGGGCTGTGTGGCTCCTGCGGCCTGGTGGTCGGGGCCCTTTCCTTTCTGGCTCTGAATCCGGTGCCAGGGTGAGGAGGAATTCGGAGTGATTCAGGCTACAGTGTTGGCCACTGGCAAGCCACCCAGGTGACTATTTCGGTAATAACAATACGCACTTTTATATCTTCCTTTCATCACAGATCTCAAAGCACAATGCAAACATTCATTAAGGCCTGGGCATTCCACGAGGCACTGTGTGTAAATATCACTCTCCCCTCTTGGCTGAGAGGGTAAGCCAGAGAGGGGCAGGATGGCTTCAGTTCAAAGCCGCTCACGCCTTGTGGAGGTTGGGTCTTCCAGGCATGTTGGGGTTAGGCAGCTCCCTGCCCCTCCAGCTACGACTTCTGAGTGGGATCCCCCGGCCCTGTTGAATGGAGATGGTTTCCTGGTCCCCACTGGGGTCGGGACAATGGAAAGGGCAAGGACAGCAGGGCCTGGGCGGAATGCTGAAGTCAGGTGTACAGAGGAGCCCGGGTTGGGACACGCCCCTGACTGCCAGCCCCACGCAGGGACAGTATGCACCCACCTCAGCTCCTGGGAGGGCAGTGGGTGCCCCCAGGCAGCTGCCTGAAGGAAGTCCAGAACGTTGTTCTTGGGGTGATTTTTCTTTGCCTTGCAATCTAAAATAAACTTTCCCCAAAATGTGGACAACGGGGGGGAACGGGATGAAGCATCCTTGTACTGTGCTCCTTGCGTTCCTCCTGCAAAGTTTCCGTAAACTTGATGCTCTTTTCAAATAAAAAGAGTGAGAAAGAGGCGAGCATGAACGCGCGGCTGGTCCCTCCCCAGGCAGGTGCACGGTCCGCTGTCCCTTGCAGGATGGACCTCCCTCTCGAGAGCCACCGTGGCCGTAAGAAACAGGAGGGAAAGGAGAAAAGAGGGAAGCCGGTTCCTGTTTCTCCCCGCGGGCTGTGATCCCCTTGGTGGCGCCCTCCCGCCCCCTCCCCCGGCCCCCGCCCCCGCGCCGACACTGCCCCCTGCGGTGACTCACGCCCACAATCGTTTAAATACCGGGAGGCTCTGGCCAGCGGCACTCATGCTGCAGCCTTGAGCCGCCCCGCGTGCTCGTCTGGGGCTCCCTCTGGTCGACTGAGGGGGTGCGGGAGGCGCCAAGCTGCGGGTAAGTGCCAATCGGTCCTCTCCCCGCCCCCGGCCCTCCACCCCTTGCTGGGGACCCCGCTGCCCGCCCGCCGCGGGAGAGAGCCGGACGGGGCAGGGCTGGCGTGGTGCCTGGGATGCTCACCGAAAAGCCGGTGGAGCTGCTCTGGCGGAGACGGGGTCGGCCCCTGAGGTCAGCTGGGGCTTGAGGGCGACTCCAAGACCGCGCCCGCTGACTGCTCCGGACACCAGACCCTGGGGTCAGGTGGGCTGCTCTGCCTTTGGGTCTGGCCGGTACCAGGGAGACCCTCTGCTTGCGAGTGTCCTGGGAGGGAGGTCCGTCCTGTTCACAGACTCGGAGTTGCTGCCAACGCAGCTTTGCCCAGGTGCCTGGTCGCAGCTCCAGTGTGGATTCGGCTGCTGGCCCAGAGTGGGGCCGGTTCTGTGTGGGGCTTGGGTGACCCGGCTCTGGAAGCGTCTCCCCCGGCCTGGGCGGGACTGAGGGCTTTGAGGGGGAGCTGTGCTGAGATGCATTTGTCATGGGGTGGTGGTGGTGGTGTGGATTTAGCATTGCCTTTCTTGAGCCTTGCTCAAATGTAGAAGCCGAACCCAGAGCCAAGGAATCCAGCGTGGAAAACCAGAACTTTCTGGACCTTCCCAATTGAGCCGAAGCATGAGAGCACTATGCCACCTTGGGGGCCAAGCGTGTGCCCTCCAGCAGGTCCCGGCCCCGGCCCGGATCCACTTTGGGGTCACCTGGGGCTCTGGGTGCTGTCTCTGGCCCCAGTGACTGAGACACTCCCTGACAGCTGGCTCTGCCCTTTGGCAGCAGTTGAACATCTGGGCTGAATTCAGGACCAGACAATCCAATTTGTCTGTGGCCTTGAGTCAGGCGGTGGGTGGCTCAGCCCGCGGGAGGGGGCGGGGCCAGCAGAGGGTGTGAGCAGACCCCCAGAGAGTCAGGGCTGGGGTGCAGCCTTGCCTTGCTTACTCAGTGGCCGGGCTGGAAGTCAATCCAGACGCGGAGAAAGGAGGGCCGTCCTGACTTGGTCCCGCGGAGGCCGGGTTTCACATGGCAATTTGCTGCTCTGGAGCCCAGCCACCAGAGCGTGGCTGCAGCTTTGGGTTTTCATGGCTTCCCTTGCTTTTGGGACACAGAATTGAGAAGCCAAGAGGCTTTGATCAGGGATGGACCCGGCTCTGTGTCGTGGGGCTGCCCTGGGTGCTACTCTGAGAAGGGGAGAGAGTGGCTTCTTCCATAGAAGCCCCGTGGGGAGGGTCCCGTTCTCCTGGGCACTGTCAGTGGCTCCTGCTCCCTTGCCAACCTAATTACAGCCCTGCTGTGGCTTCTGCAGGAAGCTGAGCCTGACCTCCCCACCCTGGGAGGAGCCCCTCAGAGGGGCTGGAGAGGAATCCATTTTCCTTACTCGTTTTCTTTTTTGGAACAGTGGGCAATATTTCAGGAAAGATGAGGGTGAACAATTGAGCAAGGTGGAGAGGGGGAGAGGAGGGCGTGGCCAGTCTTGCCTTGGGGTTCAGGGGTGCTCAGTGTTTGGGGTACAGCGTGCCTAAATCAGGAACCGAAGGGTGGGGCTATGTGTGTTGGGATTACTGGGGTCAGCCTTTTCCATCCCTTCCCTCCACCCTCCGGGCTACTCCGGTGAATTCAAGGGACACTGGTGTCACAGCAGCCTGAAAGAAGATCCCGGGAACCATGCAGCCTGGCAGCTGGGAGAGGCACTAGACCGGGGCCAATAATGTGGGGCAGGTGGAGGGTGGACTACACGTGAACCTCAGCTTCTGTGCGGTGAGGACAGCAAGGCCACCTCTTCCCCACTCTCAGGCACTGCCCCATGTGGCTGGCAAGACCTTGAAGCCTCGTGGCAAGGTTCAGGAGTCCCGACTGGCTGTCAGGAGTGGTCAACTAGCTGTGTGTCCTTGGGCAAGTCCCCTTCCCCCTAGGGACCTCCCCCACCCCGTTTTCCCATCTACACAATGACCAGATGGGTTGACCAGATGCTCCCAAGAAGCTCTTGCTCCAAGTACCACTTCTGGAAGTACCTTCTACTGCTGGGTACAACTGGGCGTGAGCCGCGGATTCCTGGTGGGGTTGCGGCAAGGGCCACTGAAGGAAATACGCGCTTGGTGAGCTGGGCTGGGCCTCCCCTGGCTGAGCCTTCTGTCTCTGTTCTGGGTGCTAAGTGACAGAGTTCCCAGTTGGTCTGAGAATTCCTGCATCAGAGTTGCATGGGGATGGGGGGGGGGGGGGGTTCTGCTAAACAAGCAAAGTCCTGGGCCCCACCCACCCCTAGGGGTCGGGTCTCCGTGGGTGGAGCCTCCAGAGATGAAGAGTTTACTCAGCTCCGAAAATAACAGTGGTTGTCCCTGCCATTGATGGGGACTCACCTCGTGCCGGGAGCTTGCTTAAGTGTTTGCACGTGTTAGCTCGCTGGAGGTGCCAGCAGCATCGCCGTGAGGTCGGTCCCATTAACCCAGCTTCCTGGGTGTTGCTCACGTGCTGCTCTGGGGGCATGAGTGGTGAGTAGTGAGATTTGAACTGAGATCTTGGCCCCTGGCTTTGGCCCAGCCCCAGTCATTGTGGCTCTGGGGGCATGGAGGCCTGAGCCTCTCAGCCCTGCAGTGGCTTCAGCCCCGTGGGCCTGGCATGAACGGGCAGCGTGACCGGGCCCGGCAATGGCTCCAGGCCTCAGCTGCTCTGTACCCGTCCCCTCTCTCGGGAGCCCTTAGCCTGGTGGGGTGCCCTCTTGCTGGTGATTAGGAGCCCTGTGTCGGGGCGGGCATGAGAGGACGAGAGAGTCCCTTTGTGGGCCTTGGTTCCCCTTGGTGTGCTGGGAGAGGCCTGGGTCCCAGGAAGCGGCTGCTGGCTCTGTGCGGAACGGTGGGCTGGCTCTGCCTGGCAGCTTTGGAAACAATGTGGACATGAGCAGAGGGTACCAGCTCCGGATGCCGCAGCATGCAGGCGGGGCCCAGCCCCGTGTCGGTCCAGTGTGACCTCCAGTGAAGAGAGAGAAGGAAGAGAAAGGCTGGGCTCCAGGTCCAGCCTCCCGTCTGTGAGGGAGCTTTTGCCCGAGAGTCTTTCCAGATGGGGAAACTGAGGCCAGCAGAGCTTACAGACTCCCACTCCGAATTACGTGGAGGCCAGAGTAGGAGGGTGGTAGGCCGCATCCTCCGAACGTCTTACTTGGGAGGGGTTTGAAGCACAAAGGGGTCTCCCTCCAAGGAACCCTGAGTAGATGAGCATTGGAGGCCGGGGAAGTCCCAACTTGTCCAGCAGCAGGGCCCCCGGCTCTGAGGCTAATTGTGTGTTTGCCGCTGAGTCACAGGGCGCTTCCACTCCTGGGGAGGGGCTGCGTCGCTGTCCAGGTGAGCTGGCTGTCCTGTCTGCCTGACTTTGTCGACTTCACTGGCCAGTGGCAGACGCCAGGCTGTGCCCCCTCCCCAGGGGCTGGACCGAGTTGTCACTGTGATTGAGGACGCGCCAGCTGCCTGGGGGAGGGAGGTGTAATTAGGCCAGCTTTGTGGGCCTTTAACTGCCATGGGTCACGGCTGCCAAGCAGCACAGTGCAGCGTGGGCTATTAGGCTGCTGTGTGCGGGGCTCCCGGAGGCCACGGGCTGTGCACGCGCCTGCAGCCCTCTCTGGGAATCCAGGGGACCCGCCCCCGGGGCCTTACGACTGGGTTTGGGGTGAGCTCCGCGGAGGTCCTCCTGGCAGTCGTTGGCAGCTGCATCATAGACAGGAGGGGACAGCATGTGGTACTGGGGCGGGAGCTGCGGGCTGAGGACTTACAGAAAGGACCAGCTGCAAATTCTTGCCATGTCTGTCGCACTGAGTGTGGCCCTGTCCCCGCCCCGGCATTGTCTCTCCTCTCCTCCACCCTCCCTGCCACACGCCCTTCCCAGAAGGGTCCTTGGGGGTACCCCATCCTATGCTTGAAGGTGCTTGTAGGTCTCTTGTAGGTGCAGCACACAGCAGAGACTGCCCTGGGCTTGCCAGGTGATGGCCACTTCATTTAGTCTCGGATACTCGTGCTCTGACCCCGCGGAGAAGCGTTGTGGGCACAGGAATCTACATTTAAAAGAATTCCGCAGCCGATGTTTGGCCTAGTGGTTAAGACACCTGCATCCTGTATCAGAGTGTTGGCTTCATTCAGGTCCTGCCTACACTTCCAATCCAGCTTCCTGCTGGTGTGCACTCCAGGAGGCAGCAGGCAACAGTAGTTGCACACCTGCCACCCACATGGGAGACTTGGATTGAGTTCCTGGCTCCTGGCTTTGGCGCTGGCCCAGCCCCGGTCACTGTAGGCATCTGGGGAGTGAACCAGTGGGAGGGAGCTCTCTCTTTTTGGCTCTCAAATTTATTTTTAAAAGTGCTAGCCAGCCCATCAGAAGGCACAACTAGAGCTTTACGTTTTGTAAGGCCATCCCGGGAAATCTTTCACACATGTGCACCCACGGGCGGCCAGCCCTCTGCACCTGTCCACACAGACCCCTGGCAGCAGAGGTGCAATTATCCTGGTAGGTGGGTCTCCTATACACGGAGCCTCAGGATCCTGAAATTTGGGCAGTGGACAGGGAATCGGCTGTCTTGAGTCCACCCCTACAAGATGCAGGACTCTTCCCTCCAGCTTCCTCACCGAAAGGCTGCGCACGCTTCCAGCGACGCGAGCGTACTGCTTGCCTGGAGTCGTCCATTCCGACTCTGGACAAGCTGTCTTTGAGCTGAAATTGCTACTGCACAACTTCTGCACACTAGAGTGGAGGCCCACGCAGGGCAGCCCTGCATGCGGAGGAAGGGGTGCTCATGGTATCCTCAGATCTTCTCTGCTGCTGCTGCCTGTTCCTCCACGGTGCCTCTCTGGGTGCCCTCACCGCCCTCTTGAAGTGCTTCAAAGGCCCACCTGGTGTGTCATTGGCTTTCTTGAAGCTCGGAGTGGAACCGGACACAGCACTACAGGTGTGCGAGACCGTCACCTCCTTTGTTTCACACTTGATGCTTCTATTCATTTGACCTCAGATCACAGTAGCTTTGGGGGGCAGCTTCCTTTCTTTGTTATTGTCTACAAAAAGCACCGTCTTTCTCCTGGGGTGGATGTTGAGCCACTTTTTCTGTGCTTCCTTGTTAGACAATTCACTTTGTGCCCTCAAGTTCTGGACCTAACATTTGTCTGTACAAGTTCATGCACTTTTTAAAGGTGAGTGTACAGAGGCCGGTGCTGTGGCGTGGCAGGTAAAGCTGCTGCCTCCAATGCCAGCATCCCATATGGGCGCTGGTTCGAGTCCAAGCTGCTCCACTTATGATCCAGCTCTCTGCTGTGGCCTGGGAAAGCAGTAGAGGATGGCCCAAGTGCTTGGGCCCCTGAACCCATGTGGGAGACCCGGAAGAAGCTTCTGGCTCCTGGCTTTGGATCAGCACAGCTTTGGGCATTGCAGCTATCTGGGGAGTGAACCAGCGGATGGGAGATCTCGCTCTCTCTCTGCTTCTGCCTTTCTGTAACTTTGCCTTTCAAATAAATAGATCGATCTTAAAAAGCAAAAACAAAAACAAAAACAAAAGTAGGTAAAGATGAGTGCACAGCCGAGCCTGGCGCTGTTCCTTTGCACCTAGATTCTGTTGGCCAGAGTCCTCTTTTTCCTTTCTTTTTTTTTCACAGTTCTGCATACTCAGTCAAGTCCCCAATGCAGAAGTACAGGAGGTCAGGGGTTGGGTATATAAGCAAAACAAAAATCAAGGTCTGTGTGGGTGGGAGGTGAGTTTGGGTTTACCCAACAAGAGTGAGCCTGCTGGGGGTAAGGGCAGGTGCATGGGGCTGCGGCCATCGGAAAGCCTGGATTATTCTGAACTCCAGAGCCCACAAGTTCAGGGTCACAGGGAGAGGTCAGAGAGAAGCCTTCCACACCCTGCTGGTGTCTGCCCTCCACGCCTTCATCTGAGACTCCTGCCTGTGAGTCAGGACTTGTGCTCATCAAAGGAGAGACATCCCATTAACGCTCGGAGGACTCGCTAAGGATCTAGAGGCCAGGGCTTCATGCTTTGAGCCTCAGTGTCCCTGCTTCCAGCATCCCCATAAAATGATGGGAGGGCAGGGCCAGCAGCAAGCCCTTAGCCCTCCAGGAGGTGCAGGCGCCTTTGAACCTGGACATAAGTTGCAGACACTCTCATGTACAAACAGAAGCATTGGTCCCTTGACTAAGCTTGCTGGGTTAGAAGCACCCCAAGGCCTCCTGCCTCCTCTTGGCACAGCCACTCACGTTTGCGCGTCCCTGTTCCTTAGCACAGCACTGTTCAGGATGCCCCGCACCCGTTCCCTGTCTGCACCTCACGACAGCCCCACCAAGGGGAGGTCGAGCTTATCATCCTTAATTCACGGGTGAGGAAGCTACAGCTCACAGGCCTCAAGCTTCATTCAAGGTCAAACAGATAGTGGTCCTTAAGTATGAGCGTGGTAGCCACATCCCATATCTCTACATTACACACACACACACGCAAGTGCACAAACCATGCACACTAATGGATGCTTATCATGGTCATAGTGACTTCCAACACTCAAACTGCAGTGAATTTGGCTCCATCCCCAGGTCAGCTCTGTGCCGCAGGGAGCATCTGGACCTACCCCCCTCCCCGTTAGCTCAAAGTGCTTCCTGAGTTTTCTGGGACTTATTAAAGGCCACCCAGTCTTTTCTTTGTGGAAACAGGGACTCACACCCAGAAGGCAGGCAGCAGCTGAGACAGAGTGGCCTCCTCCAGCCAGACAGGCTGTGGCCTCGGTAGAGCATTTCTTTGTACTGGGAAGGTGGTTTGCATGAAACCTGGGTGGAGCGCCTGTGAAAGGGTTAACAAAGGGACAGTTGTTGGTTGTGGTGAGGGTGCAGAGGAGTCAGCGTCTCTGTCCATCCAGCAGATCAGCAGCATGGTCCTCACTCTGCCGGCTGCACAGTCCCTCCTGGGAGCCGCCATGTTGGTGGCCTTAACGTGTCCCCTCCCCCAGGTTCGGGTCACATTTATTCTCATTTCCTTTTTTTTTTTTTTTAAGACTTATTTTATTTATTTGAAAGACAGAGTTACAGAGAGAGGTAGAGACAGAGAGAGAGGTCTTCCGTCTGCTGGTTTACTCCCCAGATGGCCACAACGGCCGGAGCTGCGCCGAACCGAAGCCAGGAGCTTCTTCCAGGTGTCCCATGCGGGGGCAGGGGCCCAAGCACTTGCGCCATCTTCTACTGCTTTCCCAGGCCATAGCAGAGAGCTGGATTGGAAGAGGAGCAGCCGGGACTAGAACCTGCGCCCATATGGGATGCTGGTGCTTTAGGCCAGGGCTTTAACCCGCTGCACCACAGCGCCAGCTCTCTCATTTCCTCTCTGTTCCACCTGCCAAGGCCAGGTTCCACCAGCATCTTCAGGTGCTGTGAAGGACACAGAGATGGGTAAGACACAGGCCCTGCCTTGTGGAAGAACCTTCAGGATACAAGATGAACTCCTTGTCCTCACAAAGCTTATTGACTAAGGAAGGAGACAGACAGGCACATGACCCATGCCCTGTCATTGCATGGGCAGTGATGGGGGCTGGAAAGACCACCTGCACGGTGGAGTAACTAACACCAAGCTGTGGCCTCGGGGAGTTCTGTATGGGCTGTTGCACTTGAGCTAGACTTGGAAGTATGGGAAAGCTTTGGATGAGGATGGAGAGCTCTCAAGGTGGGGGAAATCACTCCAGTAAAGGTGTGGGCGTGGGAAGGCCTGGGGGAAGGCAAAGAGGCTTGCAGGCCACAGCACAGGGAGTGTGAGTTGGGCACGCGATGACAGGGCTTGAAGCTAGTCGGTGCTGTCCGTGCCCTGACCCTGGCTAACGTGCGCTTATCTCCCCTTGCAGAGGCCATGACGCCGAGACATTATCTCCTTTTGCTGGTGGGCTGCCAGGCCTGGGCTGCAGGGCTGGCCTACTATGGCTGCCCTAGTGAGTGCACCTGCTCCAGGGCCTCCCAGGTGGAGTGCACGGGGGCGCGCATCGTGGCGGTGCCCACCCCTCTACCCTGGAACGCCATGAGCCTGCAGATCCTCAACACGCACATCACGGAGCTCAACGAGTCCCCGTTCCTCAACATCTCCGCCCTCATCGCCCTGAGGATCGAGAAGAACGAGCTGTCACACATCATGCCGGGGGCCTTCCGCAACCTGGGCTCGCTGCGCTACCTCAGCCTCGCCAACAACAAGCTTCAGGTTCTGCCCGTCGGCCTCTTCCAGGGCCTCGACAACCTCGAGTCGCTCCTCTTGTCCAGTAACCAGCTGGTGCAGATTCAGCCGGCCCACTTCTCCCAGTTCAGCAACCTGAAGGAGTTGCAGCTGCATGGCAACCACCTGGAATACGTCCCCGACGGCGTCTTTGACCACCTGGTGGGGCTCACCAAGCTCAACCTGGGCAAGAACAGCCTCACCCACCTGTCGCCCAGGGTCTTCCAGCACCTGGGCAACCTGCAGGTGCTCCGGCTGTATGAGAACAGGCTCTCGGACATCCCCATGGGCACTTTCGACGGCCTGGGCAACCTGCAGGAGCTGGCCCTCCAGCAGAACC
The DNA here is from genome assembly GCF_964237555.1 of Oryctolagus cuniculus. Classification (NCBI taxonomy): domain Eukaryota; kingdom Metazoa; phylum Chordata; class Mammalia; order Lagomorpha; family Leporidae; genus Oryctolagus; species Oryctolagus cuniculus. The sequence goes on from NC_091435.1 coordinate 85,110,430, forward strand.
AGATCGGGACGCTGTCCCCCGGCCTCTTCCACAACAACCGCAACCTGCAGAGGCTCTACCTGTCCAACAACCACATCTCGCAGCTGCCCCCCGGCATCTTCATGCAGCTGCCCCAGCTCAACCGCCTCACCCTCTTCGGGAATTCCCTGAAGGAGCTGTCTCCGGGCATCTTCGGGCCCATGCACAACCTGCGGGAGCTCTGGCTGTACGACAACCACATCACTTCTCTCCCCGACAACGTCTTCAGCAACCTCGGCTCCTTGCAGGTCCTCATCCTTAGCCGCAACCAAATCAGCTTCATCTCGCCGGGCGCCTTCAACGGGCTCTCGGAGCTGCGAGAGCTGTCCCTGCACACCAACGCGCTGCAGGACCTGGACAGCAATGTCTTCCGCATGTTGGCCAACCTGCAGAACATTTCCCTGCAGAACAACCGCCTCCGACAGCTCCCGGGCAACATCTTCGCCAACGTCAACGGCCTCATGACCATCCAGCTGCAGAACAACCAGCTGGAGAACCTGCCCCTGGGCGTCTTCGACCACCTGGGGAACCTGTGTGAGCTGCGACTCTACGACAACCCCTGGAGATGCGACCCAGGCATCCTGCCTCTCCGCAACTGGCTCCTGCTCAACAAGCCCAGGTTAGGGACCGACACCCTCCCGGTGTGTTTCAGCCCTGCCAATGTCCGGGGCCAGTCCATCGTCATCGTCAACATCAATGCCGCGGCCCCCAGTGTCCAGGCCCCAGCCGTCCCTGAGGTTCCCAGCTACCCAGAAACCCCACGGTACCCTGACACACCCGTCTATACTGACACAACGTTCATCTCCTCCACCACTGATTTCACCAGCCCCATGGAAGACTACACGGATCTGACCACCATCGGAGCCACCGACGAACGCGGCACATGGGGCATGACCCGGGCCCAGAGCGGACTGGCCATTGCCGCCATCGTGATCGGCGTCATTGCCCTGGCCTGCTCCCTAGCGGCCTGCATCTGCTGTTGCTGCTGTAAGAAGAGGAGCCAGGCGGTCCTGATGCAGATGAAGGCACCCAACGAGTGTTAGGGAGGCTGGAGGCGGGGCTGGGGACTGGGGCCTCAGAGGGGCTGCAGATTTCATCCATCTGCCTCCCCTGCTTGGTCCATAGAGCTGTCTCCCCGGTGGCTCTGTCTGGGCCCTGGAGAAAGGTGCCTCCACCTTTTCCTGGTCTTCCTGGAGAGAAGCAGGTGTGGGAGAACCTTCTTTCCAGCAGGGAGCTCCACCTGGCCACAGCAAGAGCCTGGGGGATTCCCAGCTCCCACCCTTGGGTTTCCTTCAAGAGGGCACCTCCCTCGAATCCTCACACCTGTCTTCCAAGGACAGCCTGCCCCATGCCCACGGCCCTCCTGGCTTCTGTAGACTCAGTTATTTCCAAGCCTGCTGCTCACTTGCTGGGCGTAGTTCTCTCCCGGGCCAGCCCCGCTGCTGGGTCCTGTGTAAGTCGATCACCCCTTCTTTCACTCTTCTCCTCTGGGCCCTGGGCCAGGGCTTGACCCCGCCTTCTCGGGCGGAAGCTCCTCCCTGGGTTTTCTGCAGCTCGAGGCAGAGCCAGTTCTGTCCTCAGTAAGCCTCCACCCGCGTAGCTGGTTTCCCAGGAGCTGCCGAGCACCCTGGCTTTGAGGATGCCGTGACGAGAGGAGCATCCTGCTCTTAGGTCCTGGGGACAGGGCTGTCGCCAGCACCTTTCTCGTCATCATCACCTGGAAAGGCAGGGAGGGCACTGGTGCTGCAAGTTCAGCCCTTTAGAGAATGCTGTCTACAAACTGTGACATCTTGGCCCTGTAAGGAATAAAAGCATGTAGAATTTCTGACTTCCACAAGCACTTGACATCAGCTTATTGGTACTGGATGGAGAAAGGAGCCTGGTGCCCTGGGCGGGGGGGAGGGGGTCCTCATATTCATCCCTGGGGTTTTCTTGTTTGCCTTCTCATTGACATGGAACAAACATGGCGGCAAGCACGTGGCCTGGAGAATGTTCACAAACCAAATGCCCATGTAGTCAGCATCCTGGAACAGTTTTGTCAGTGTCCCCGCCCCCAGCTTTTCCTGGAGAACACGGGCTTCCGGCAATGGCACTGATCTGCCTGAGACCTGGTCCCCTGGAGCTGGATGGGCCCCTCCCTACTCCTGGCCCAGGCCAGCCCTTGCAAAGGCCCAGCTGCCAGGGATGGAGGAGGAGATGTGGCGTGGACAGGATAGGAGACTCTGGCCTGGGCAACAGATTTTATTAAATCCTAAGACCCCAAGGCAGCCACACTGGCTGTGTGACCACGCCCTCCTCCCTGCCAACAAGCTGGAGGCCCTTTTATGGGCATGATGGGCCTGTTTCTGTTTTTAATTTTCATTCTCCATTTGGGGGAAGTGAAATAGCTCAGAGATGAGATCCTTTAATTGAACAACCACATGTAGCAGCATAGAGCGATCTGTCTAATGTCGTGGAAAATTCTCCATGCACAGTAGTCAGCCAGCAGCCACCAGTCAGCACGCTCACGTATAGCAGGGGTCAGACACGCTGCTGGCTGGGCACCCGGGGACTGCGGGCTCCTGGGAGCTCCTCCTTCCCGTGTTCCGGTTCTAAGAGTTGGGTTGTTTGGTCCAGGGTTATTTTCTTCCTTGCATGGAAATCACACCAGCACCTTTGCTATGCTTTCTACTATACCTGTGTTTACTCACCATTGAAAACAATTATGCTCATGGCAACATAGGCCTTTCTCTGGACAACTGGTCTACCAGGTGAAGAGCAAAAACAGTGAAAAGGAGAATTTCAGGGCTTTCTGTCTGCCCAGGGAAGATCTTTAGCTGACCCTCACTCATTCCCTTTGCCCCACAGAACATGTAAGAAGTCTCCCCGAGGGTCGGAGAGGGGGTCTTTGCAGCACAAGGCTGATTTCCTCTCCCATCCGCCAACAGAAAGGGTCCTGGAAGGGATGTTTGTGAAAATGGATGCACCTGTAGCGTTCTACTCTCTATCCCAGGGAATCTGGAATAGGCGGGGCTGTGTCACAAAGCACCATCTGGCCAAGGCCATTCCTGCATCTTCGGTGCGTTTTCGAAATGTCCGTAGCCACCAATGGATGTGCGCCACAGCTTTCTGGTACCCGGGAAGAAGTGAGCCTGGGGAGGAGGCGGGAACATCATGGTGCTGCCGGCCGCTGCTCCGGTGGTCCTGGGGCCGGAGGGGAAGCCGGGCCTGCTCTCCTCCAGGCGTGAGGCACGGTTTGCCACCACGTCCCTCTACTCAGAACCGTCATGTGCTGTTGTGCGCTGGCTCCAGCCTGGGGACAAGTGGCCAGGGCTGGGGGGCCGGGGGAGGGGCGGTGAATCCTCTTCATTCCAGGTACACAAACAAGAGCTCAGAACCCCTGAGTGTTTCTCACACTGGCCATGACATTGGAGTCTGTTTCTCTCTGGCCCAAAGGCTGGCCTGAGGACAGCTGTCTTCAAGTGACCGGGCCTGGGAGCGCCTGAGGTGGCGCTCCCTTTTAATCAGGGGTGGGGAACTTCTGGCCTGAGGGCCATATAAGACCTGCAGAATCACCTGGTGTGGCCCAAACAAGGCTTCTGCAGGTGGAACTCGGAATTCAATAAGTCTGGAGCAGGCTCATTTTTCAAAGTTGATAACTTCTTACAGCCTGTGGGTAATGTTGGAAATACCCAGATGGCCTTCATCAGTAGAAAGCTTCCACAGACTGCTTTATGTGAACCTTCTAGGCCGCCTGGCCAGTCACCCAGCAGCCTTCACAGCAGCGAGAGGGGCAGTCCGTGTGGGAGGAAAGAGAATAAACATCAATGAGAGCCACTAAAGTGCCTACTGTGCACAGACACCCACTAACACGCGGGGCACATGGTCCCTCTTCAGCCCTCAGAACAATCCTGTGATATGAGCACTCCCCTTGTGCCACGTAGAAAACTGCTCGCTCTGCTCCTGATTCCACAGGCTCTGGGCTCTGCTTCTCTTTCAAACATTATGCAAGGCCTCCTGGCCTGTGCCAGCTTTTGTCATTAGCCCCAAGGAAATGGGAGCCACCCTCCTGCTGTTCCCCTCAGCCTCCGTCATTGGAACTCACCTGGTGCTGTGTACATCAAGAGCTTTGTAAATCCAGGGAGAGACTGAACTCGCCCACGCATTACAGAGAATCTGCCTGCTCTCACGGGGCCTGTTGGGTTGTGGGTCCACTGCTCCTCTCTCGGATTTAGAGACACAGCAGGGTTCTTCCAACTTTCCGTGGGCAACCCCACAGCTTCCGCAACCTTTCAAATGTCGCTGTTCTAGGAATTGACGTCCAAACCCAGGAAGCTTATGGGGAGTGGAAAGCTGGCGTGGGTAAACGGATGTGGGATGCGTCCTCGCTTTTTGTTATAAACCACTGCAAGATTCAGCCCGTGGATCCCGCAGTCAGAGCCATGTCTGGGTTTTGGGCAGGCAATGGTGGTCTGGACAGGTGGGCAGCCACAGCCCAGTGAAACACCTCCTGGTTCCAGGTCCCTTCTCCAAAGAGGAGGTTGCTGCCACCAGCCCCTCTCCTTCCAATGCAGATCATGTTCAGCTTGCTTAGAGAATCATTGCAAATACACCCAAGTGCTTGGTGATGCATTTAGAGATTTCTAGGCTGCTGGGGTTTGCTAGAGTGTGAGCCCTGGTGGGCAGGGTGGGCGGGTCTGTCTTTTGCTAGGTGCTGCTTGTAATACATTTGGTGTACAGAATCAGCAATAAACAATATGCACAGGACACGGGCTGTCTCTGGATGCCTTGGCTGGAGGACCGCACGCTGGCGGTGCTCTTGCCACACGTGTGCCAGGCTGACCTGGACAGCGCCTCACCGAGAGTAGATTCTGGGCTGAGAACAGGCTGTGAAAGTGAGTGGGGACCAACAAGGAAACCATAAACGGTAACCATAGGCCTCTGTGGCCGAAGGGACCTTAAGGATAGGTTCAACAAAGCTCATTAACTAAAGGAGTGAGCTCAAGACAGCATGTGAACTGGTAGCTGAATCAGCCCTTCGGCCCAGGCCTGAGGACTCCCAGGCAGGAGTTTCTTCTGTGCCATCAGGAAGACAACGACATGCACTCAGCACTTGCTCCAGCCATGCACGCTCACACGCATGCACACAGGCACACACGCGAGCCTGCACACACTGGGGCGGGAGGACCATGTGGCACACGTCTGGCTCTGGACTCCTGCCATTGCTTGGCCCCGGGCCCAGTGAGCCTGAGGCTGAGAAGATACTCTCCGAATAACAGGATCCCCCCTGCCCGACACCAAGAGCCTGGGTGTCCTCCCTGCTGGAGCAGGCCCAGCCGTTCAGAGACGGGAGCTCTGCTGTTCCCTTATTTCACTGTTATGCCTGGGAAAGGCGCCCCAAGCCACATCCTCGTAGCCCTTCCCATGCCTTCTGTCGGCTGTAAGGCTGTGTGTAAGGAAGTGGTGCCGGGCCTGAGGCCATAATGTTCACCTTATTGCGGGACCAGAGTGTTTCCATGGCGAGGGGCGGGGTCTTCTTGCCCTTCCTGCCCTTCCCTAACCACTGAACCTGACCCACATGGGCTTCTCGGATTTCCAGCCATGGGGAAGACGGAGTGGAGTCCTCCTCATTCTCTCCTGGAAGAACCTGGGGCCCCTAATGCAAAGCCCCCGCCACTCACACGCACACATGCCCAGCGTCTTTCCTGCAGGCTGCCTCTGCAGTTTGATCACACGCACCTCACCAGGCCCTCTGCCATCCTCACCCCACACACGTGAAGGCAGACTCGCAGCAATTAAATGACTTGTCGAAGGACTGGCTGGTGGATTGGAGCCATAATTCAGACTTGGGGCTGTGGAATGCAGCATGCTGACGGGCGGACCAGCTGTGTGTGTGGAGGTGAACACCCGTGCCTTGAGGGCCTGCCTGGCTGGGTGTCTCCCCAGAGGCATGAGCCCACAATCACTTCCTCCATGGGTGGCTAGCCTGAGGGTGAAAGTGTTCCTCTCCATCTCGGGCCCAAAGTCGCTGTCCTATAACTTTTCCCCTTTTAACTCAGAAAGGATTTAGGAAGTTGACTCATAAACAAACAAAGCCAAAAAACACAGCACCCCTCCTGGCTCTGTTAGGGCCTCTCGCCAGGCTGGGAGCCAAGCAGGTGCCTGTGGCCAGCGGCCGGCTGAGGCACAGCTCCCAGAGCCCTGGCCAGGCTCTCGAGAGGGCGCCAGTGTGGACGGCTCTGAGAACTCTGCAAGCAGACTTCTGGAGCCTTCTAGGGCTGCTGGGTGACCTTGGAGTCCTAAAGGCCCCAAGCCCGCGACCTCTGTGGGGCTTTGGCTTCGCCAGGTGTTCGTCCGAGGGAGCAGTTCAGGGTCATTGTGTAATCTTCCGAGGCCCTGTGACCCTGTTGACATTCCAGGAACACTGGGGCCACGTGAAGGGAGGAACCACTGCCCGGAACTTTGATCAGCGCTGGGGCTGGATTCAGCTGGCCACAGACCACACAGACACCCCCTGCTCCCAAGGAAAAGCCAGGGTGCTGTCGCTGGACACAGAGCCACTCACGGTAGGCGGCCTGGGGTGGCTCCCAGCTCCGTGGAGGGTGTGGGGTGGGGAGTGTCTGGCCTGGGGGCTCCGCGGGGGCAGCACGGGGGCTTTCAGCTCTTCCCGGTGCAGAGTACTCCCCAGCTCCTGGTGGGCTGCAGGGTCTGCCCACCCCCTCCCCCCGGGGCCTGGGGGAAGCTCCTGAGGGCTCAGCTGGGGTGGGCAGGGGGATTTGAGAGGAATGCCAGTCTGTCCTCAGGGCCTTGCAGGAGATGGGGAGTGCGGGTGGCTGTGTTGCCTGGATCCCAGCTGGTCTGTTCCCACACCCTGGCAGCACGGTGGCTACTCCCTCCTGCCATTCCCGGAAGTGACGCGGCTTATGAGATCCAGCCCACGGTCGCTCTAGGAGTACAGTCTGCACCAAGCTACCTTTTACTGAGTGCTCACTGATTGCCAGGTCCTGTGCTGGGTGCTTTATATTGACTGCTCCTGCATGTTTGGCACCCAACCCGATCCCTGCTAGCCCCAAGGGATGAGTTTGAATTATGGGGTGGGGAGGGACTGGGCCAAGCCCACACAGGTAGTAGGCATCACACTGGAACCCAGGTGGCAGCTTGGCAGAGCCAAGAAAGTGCTTTCCCCATTCCCCTAAGCGGGATGAGGAGCCGGGCCTCAGGTTCAAGGTCGCAGAACGCTGGGACACATCCTGTTCAGTAGCACACGGGCTTGGGCTCCTCCTCTGTGCCCAGACCCAAGCCAGGTGCCTGGTGCAGAGCTGGATAGAGATACAGCAGCATGACCCCGGCTCCTAGGGGTGCTGGCTGGGTGGGTGCCACTGGCTGGAAGGTGGCGCCGAGGGCCCCGCAGATGTGGCAGAGGATGGAAGTGACCTGTGGATCCAAAGGAGAAGCAGCAAGGACGTGCAGGCCTGGGAGGGCGGGCAGAATCCGGGTGCAGCAACAGGAAAGGCAGGCCCAGGTGTAGCAAGGGACGGAGGCAGCGAGGGCGTGCGGGTGGAGCCAGGGTGCTGGCCCGTGGCAGGGCCTGGTTCGCAGTTCCGTCTTGCTTCAGACAGCTGTCTCCTCTGTGGACAAGCTCCCTCTCTCAGCCTTTGCTCAGCCCCTGGCTGGAAGGAAGGAACTCGTGACCTGCGCTGCGGGAGCTGCCACCTCGCACAGCCACCAGCTCCTTCCAGAGGGGTCCGCAGCTGGGTGCTCGCGACCGCGCCTCGTGTGTTCCACGATTATCTCAGTTTTTGAAATAAAATGTCTTCCCACCTTATTACAAACAGGATACGTGTTTACTCTTTTTTTATTTTTTATTTTTTATTTTTATTTTTTTGACAGGCAGAGTGGACAGTGAGAGAGAAAGACAGAGAGAAAGGTCTTCCTTTGCCGTTGGTTCACCCTCCAATGGCCACCGCGGCTGGCGTGCTGCGGCCAGCGCACCGCGCTGATCCGAAGGCAGGAGCCAGGTACTTCTCCTGGTCTCCCATGGGGTGCAGGGCCCAAGCACTTGGGCCATCCTCCACTGCACTCCTGGGCCATAGCAGAGAGCCGGACTGGAAGAGGGGCAACCAGGACAGTATCCGGCGCCCCAACCGGGACTAGAACCCGGTGTGCCAGCGCCGCTAGGCGGAGGATTAGCCTGTTGAGCCATGGCGCCGGCCAACCTGTTTACTCTTTAGCATTGTAGACTACACATCCAAATATTTAGTGTGCAATTTATTTATTTATTATGTTGTCCGGGCACAAGTGCATCTGCAAGTGGAAACTCAGTATTCTGGGCCTGAATATACTTGATTTAAGATGGTGCAAGCCTCTTGTCCATTAATACTGACTGGTAATACAATGGTGCAGACAGCACAGGAGGCCGCCACCACACCTGTGCAGCGTCATTCACCCAGGAACCCCTCATGTGAGGTATTCAGGCTATTTCTGGCGTCATCCAATGCCTCTTCTCTCATGTGAGAGCCACAGTGGCCCTAATGGTGCTGTAGGTTGGGTGTTAGGATGGTGACCCGCAGATGCAGGAGCCGGGACTCAGGGCACTTCTGTCCTGGGGACACTCGTGGGCAGCAGGTGGGGGCGGGCTGCCAGGGAGGAGGCTCAGGCTGGAAGCCAGCCCAGGCGTCAGACCTTGACCTGCTCCGTGGTGTCTGCTCCGTGGTCTGGGGAGCAGCAGGTCCTCCCTGGGGCTCCAGCCGAGCCTCAGAGGCTGCTCTTGTTGTTCTGGCAGAGCTGGCGTCCAAGCGGCAGAATCCGGCCCTGTTGGCGAAGCAGATTCCAGGGCAGTGAGCACTGAGTGTGTCCCCTGGGGCTCTGGGCTCCTGCCTCCCTCTGGAACGGGTGAGGTTTAGCTCTGTGGTGGATGACAGACTGGCTCGAGGCACACGCAGAAATGCACCCGCCCAAGAGCAACTGCAGAGGAGCAAGGAGTCCACTTGCTCCCAGACAACCAAAAACAGTTCTACAAAACATTACAAAAAAGCTAAAAAAAAAAAAAAAGCCAGACTCCCCTCTGCTTGTGGAACATTTTTGTGGGTATCTGCTGGTCTGGCTCCCAGATGGAAAACAGGAGTCTCCTGGCCCCTGTCCCACCGTGGCCCTCTAGTGCCAGTCTCTGCTGTCCCCAGGCTAGGGGATGGCCCATTTCCAGAGTGCCCCAGTGACCTGCTCTCTGGATGGAGGGTGAGTCGGGGACCTGTCCATAGGCCTCAGGATCTGTGCTCCCCTAAACCAAAGGCAAAACCACTACACTTTGCCTTGGCAGGAAGGGACCCGAAAGTGCACAGACAGGCCCCGGAGGAGCAGTGGGATGATCTCATCGGGTTTCCGTGGCTAGCCCCTGTGACTGCTTGAGAACCGAGCTGGGGCTGGCTGAGCTCGGAAGGCCCGAGGTCCCTGGTGTTGCTGCACGTTCACCGTGTGCCAGGCTCAGGGCTTGCAGCTCTGCACCCTCCTCACTCAGTTGTCACAGCAGCCCCTCCGGGCAGGCAGCATTGTGCCACTGTTGTTGTTTTTTGACAGGCAGAGTTAGACAGTGAGAGAGAGAGACAGAGAGAAAGGTCTTCCTTTTTCTGTTGGTTCACCCCCACAAAATGGCCGCTATGGCCGGCGCGCTGCCCTGATCCGAAGGCAGGAGTCAGGTACTTCTCCTGGTCTCCCATGCGGGTGCAGGGCCCAAGCACTTGGGCCATCCTCCACTGCACTCCTGGGCCACAGCAGAGAGCTGGACTGGAAGAGGAGCAACCTGGACAGAATCCAGCGCCCCAACTGGGACTAGAACCTGGGGTGCCAGTGCCGCTGGTGGAGGATTGGCTGAGTGAGCTGTGCCGCTGGCCTGTGCCACTGTTTTGAAGATGAGCAGAGTGAAGCACAAAGAGGTCCAGGGGTCTGGTCAAAGCCACACAGACCGTCAAGGGTGGAGATGGGACTGGAGCCCTGACTGACCCTCAGCCACTACAGAATGATGCGGGGGCCCAGAGTGACGCGGGGTTGAGCTCGGGCCGGGAGTGGGTCGTTGGGCACTTATCAGTGTTTGCACTCTTGCAGTTTGCACCATCCCCTGCCTCCTTTGCCCCGTAGCCCAGGGCCAGAGGGGCCTTGACCTAGCCTTTAGCAGGCCATTCCCCAGTGACATCCTAGAAGGTGAGAGGCTGCCAAAGCCAAGGGCACAGGCTCACCTGGAGGCTGTGCCCTTATGTTAAATTGTGCTTCAGGGACCCAGGACCCCAGCCTGTTGGGGGCCATCCATGGTTTGTCTTCCCTAGGTGGACCATGCCAAGCCTGTGGGCGTCCTAGGGCAGCCATGAGTGGGGTCCCTGGGCCCTGCAAATGTGGGGAGTGGAAGGACCATTCCCCCTGCCCGCCTCGGAAGGAAGTGTCATGGTGTGGTGGCAAGTACCCTGCATGTGGCTCATGTACGCCCACGGGCTGCTCACTGTGGCTGTGGGAAGCCCAATTTCCCTGTCCTGGGCACTTTTAGGCTTGCTCTGGGATCAAGGTGTGTGTGGGAGAGTGTTAAGATCTAGCAGGTGGGCATAGCACCCTCTGCTCAGCCCCCGTGTTGGTGACGGGCACCTACACGGATTTGCCTACCCTGACTTCCTGAGCCATCAATGCCATGGTTAGGATGCAGGACCCGACTTCTGGAGCTGCTTCCTCTGTGGGATGCTCCCACAGTGCATTGCTCCAAGTGACAGTGGAGCAAATGGGAGAGGCCCTGGGGAAGATAGCAGCACGCAGGCTCTGGGTGTCTAAGCAGGGGAGGCGCAGTCTCCCCAGGAGCACGGGCTGTCTTTTCTCAGGCCCCGCCCACCTTGGCCACCGCTGACCGGCTGAAACAACTAGGAAAACCGGGAGGCGGGCTCTCCATCCAGCTCTGCAAGGGCACCCTGGGGCCCTGCCTTGCTCTCTTAGATGCATGTGGGGAGGCTGGCCACATGGGCTCCAGGGTCCTCCTATCCCAGTGCTGTAAGGCCCGGCATTCCGGTGGGACTTTTTTCTGGAAACTTCCTTGTGGAACCAGCAGCCAAAGAAGTCAGTAAGGTAGACTGAGTGGTACATAACTAACATCAGGGCATGTTAAAAAAGGAGATGGGGCCAGAGCTCTGGCATAGGGGGTAAAGCTGCTGCCTGCGATGCTGGCATCCCATATGGGTGCCGGTTCAAGTCCCAGCTACTCCACTTCCGATCCAGCTCCCTGCTAATGCATCTGGAAAAAAGCAGCAGAAGATGGCCCAAGTATTTGGGCCCTTGTCACCCATGTGGGAGACCCAGATGAAACTCCTGGCTCCTGGTTTCAATCTGGCCCAGCCCTGGCCATTGTGCCCATCTGGGGATAGCTCTCTCTCCCTTTGTCTCTGTAACTCTTTCAAATAAATAACTAAAAATCTCTCTCTCTCTCACTATAGATATCTATATCTATATATCTATCATATCATATATACCTCTATATATCATATATGATATCTCTCTCTTGAGAGCTATAGATATCTATCTATCTCTATATCATATATCTGTATCTCTCTCCATCTCTATCTCTGTCATCTATATCTATACCTATACCTATGTCTATGTCTATCTATATCTATCTTTATTTATATCTATATCTATATATCTATACCCCCCTCTCTCTCTCTCTCTCTCTCTCTCTGTCTGTCTATCTCTATCTCATCTGTATCTATAGGAACTGCTCCCCTTTTCCTCCCAGGTGGAATTGAGGTCTGATTGGGGCTCATTAGCCCTGGCTCCAACTATTCTGGGGCCCAGCAGCTCTGCCCCCAGGCTGCTCATCCCATCCTTGGAGGGCTGCACTCAGCACCGCTGTCACTGGGCCCACAGAGGCCAACACCATGCTGAAGCTGGGCAGAGGGATGAGAACCCCTGACTTTTCATAAAAACAAACACATGAAACGGGAGCTGTGAGGCGTCCTCCTCTACCCGAGATCACGCCGAGGGTTAGGAGGGAGAAGCATCTGCAGGGCCTCCTTCCCGGGGCCAGAGAAGGAGGCTCCTTTCAGGGCCCCTGGGGTCTTGTGTAGTTGCTGCAGGGGCAACGAGGTGCTGCAGGTGCGGGCGGGACGATGGTTACCCCATCCCGCTTCATCCAGAGCCTGGTGCTTACCGTCTGTCCTCTGTCCGGGTGCAGTCCTAGGAGAGCGAACAGGCTCGAGCTAACGTTCACCTCTGTGACTGCTGGACTGGGGAGCACACACAGGCATCTTAAGCAACAAGGATGTTTTCTTTCCCTGGAAGTGATGACAGCGGGGAGGTAGCTAGCAAGGAGCAGCTGAGGTCCCCAGCCCTTCCCTGTAGTCTCACCTGTGATGCAGTCCCACCTGTACCACCCCCTCCCCACCTTCCATGCAGCGTCTGCCATTTGGTAGCTTAAACCCAGAGCCGGCTAATAACCAAGGTGGGTGTCGGCTGCACCTTCGTGATGAACTTTAGCTAATTATAATGTCATTATAATAAAATTACCATGGCTGACACTTCTACTCCCATCATGCACTGACACCATGACACTTCTGCAATTTCAATAAAAGGGCAAGGAAAGGGGAAGTCCTCAAGCCCACTCCTTATGAATATTCAATTAAAGCCCACCCCAGACACCACCCCCTCTGCCTCCAGATCATGAAAAGGGATGGCCCAGAGCCTCACTGAGTGCCGCTGTCTCTTGAGGGTGTCCGCACTTCTTCAGTGTGTACTTTCACTTTGCAGGAGAATCATTCTTTTTTTTTTTTTTTTTTTTTTTTTTTTTTTTTTGACAGAGTGGATAGTGAGAGAGACAGACAGAGAGAAAGGTCTTCCTTTTGCCATTAGTTCACCCTCCAATGGCCGCCACGGCTGGTGCACTGTGGCCTGCGCACTGCGCTGATCCGTAGGCAGGAGCCAGGTGCTTCTCCTGGTCTCCCATGGGGTGCAGGGCCCAAGCACTTGGGCCATCCTCCACTGCACTCCAGGGCCACAGCAGAGAGCTGGCCTGGAAGAGGGGCAACCGGGACAGAATCCGGCGCCCCGACCGGGACTAGAACCCGGTGTGCCGGCGCCGCTAGGTGGAGGATTAGCCTATTGAGCCGCGGCACCGGCCTCTTTTTTTTTTTTTTTTTAAAGATTTATTTATTTGTTTGAAAGTCAGAGTTACACACAGAGAGAAGGAGAGGCAGAAAGAGAGAGAGGTCTTCCATCCACTGGTTCACTCCCCAATTGGCTGCAACTGCCAGAGCTGCGCCAATCCGAAGCCAGGAGCCAGGAGCTTCTTCCAGGTTTCCCACGTGGGTGCAGGGGCTCAAGCATAGGGTCATCTTCTACTGCTTTCCCAGGCCATAGCAGAGAGCTGGATGGGAAGTGGTGCAGCCGGGTCTTGAACTGGCATCCATATGGGATGCTGGCAGTGCAGGCAGCAGCTTTACCCACTATGCTACAGTGCTGGCCTGGCAAATCATTCTTGCTTCTCTGCTGACCGTTAGCTACATCTTGTCCTCAAATTCCTTCTTGGGTCAGAGACAAGAACCTGGAGCGAGACACCCCAGGAGAGAAGGAGCCATTGCAGCGTTCAGATTCGAATCCCAGTCCCGTGGGTATTATTGTGAGCCAGTGCTGCCTTCTAGCAGCCAGGCGCACGTAGGAGGAGCTGCGGGAGGTGTGCGCTTTCTTGAGGAGACATTACTCCTTCCCTCTTGATGAGACAGAAATCCTGGGGAGGCTGTGAGCCATGAGTGTCTCCAGGGGACGGGGGGAAGGGGGCTTTTGGAGCACAGAAGCTCTCCCTTCTCTGGCATTTCCTTCTCCATGTTTCACTTCCAGGAAGCCATCGATTACTATCTGATGATACTAACTGGAATATTCCAGAAGCAAACAACTTACGGGTTTTAAATTGCACACTATTCTGAGTGGCATGCCCAGCGTGTCCGTGCTGTATGCACTATTCACCTGTTAGTCACTTAGTCACCAGCCTCAGCTACAGACCAACCTCTCAGTATCTCAGTGCTTGTGTGCAAGTAATCCTTATTTCGCTTGATAGTAGCCCCAATGTGCTTGAGTAATGATGCTGGAAATATGCATGTCAAAAAGAAATTGTGGAGTGCTTCCTTTTAATGAAAAGGTGGAAATTCAGCATAGGTGTGTATGTATAGGGAAAAACACATGGTGTACATAAGGTCCATCACTGTCTGTGGTTTCAGGCAGCCACTGGGGCCTCAGAACAAAGCCCTGGGGGATGAGGGGTGACTGCTGCACCGTTTCGTGGCTTGGACAGCAGGAAGCTGATTGATGGAGAAGGCAGCCAGCAGAGGGCAGCAGAGAGAGGGTCAACGCTGAGTCAGGAGCCTGGATCCCCACCATGAATGAACTCTGACCAGGAAGAGGTAAACTGAGAACAGTTAGGATCCTGTTCACTAGAGAGAGCCAGGGATCTTTCTTTGTCAATCTGGGTAAGTTCAAATGTATTCTATCTAAAGGGCATTTTGTTCTCCCTACTTTTTTGTGAAATAAAACCTCTTCTGTCACAACAGAGGCTTGCAACCTTGAACATTAGTGAATAAAGTCTATCACTTGCTCACTCTATGCCAGAACCTGACCTAAAAGGTCAGCCACACTTACAAACTTAATCCTCACCATCGCCCTAGCACGCTGGGAACTATTACCTCCCCATTTGACAGATAAGCAAATGGAAGTCACATGCCCAAGATCTTAGGACTAGAAAGTCGTAGGCTTAGGATTCAAATTTATGGATTTCAAGCCACTCCCTATCATGTACACGAATCACACTTGATTTGTGATCTATAGATGCTGGAAACTGCTTACAAAATAATATTTGGGGGCTGGTGCCGTGGATCGGTAGGTGAAGATGCTGCCTGTGATGTCAGTGTCCTATTTGGGTGCTAGTTTGAGTCCTGGATGCTCCACTTCCAATCCAGCTCCCTGCTAAAGCACCTGGGAAAACAGTGGAAGATGGGCCAAGTGCTTCAGTCCCATGCACCTGTCACTGGAGAAAAGGGCGTGGAAGCCGTGGGGTCCTTGTCTTCATGCAAGAAAGACTTCAGGTGGGAGAAAGAGAGCAGAGTGATAAGGCTTTATTGGGGACAGGGCATCCATCAGAACGGAGGGACAGAGAGAGCGCTCAGTTGCTCGGACTGGCGGAGAGCGTGGTTACGTGGTTGAATGGAGAGAACACACCTGGGCAGGCCAAGTGGGTGGCTCAGCAGAGAGGCAGAGGGCTGAGCGCACAGTCTGTTTGAACACCCCAGGTTTTTAAGAGAGTCTGTTTACCCACCTCCCACTCTCCTCCAGGACAAAGGATGGGGAGTCCTAGGGGAAGGGTTTGTTGGATGAAAATGAGCAAATTCCTCCCCAGATTTGTTTGGGCCTCGGCAGACTAGAGGGAGGAATTTGCTCATTTTCACACAACAAACCCTTCCAATGGGACTCCCAACCCTTTGTCCTGGAGGAGAGGAGGAGGTGCGTAAACAGACTTTCTTAAAAACCTAGGG
The DNA here is from genome assembly GCF_964237555.1 of Oryctolagus cuniculus. NCBI lineage: Eukaryota > Metazoa > Chordata > Mammalia > Lagomorpha > Leporidae > Oryctolagus > Oryctolagus cuniculus. The sequence goes on from NC_091435.1 coordinate 85,125,966, forward strand.
AGTCCAGACTGTGCGCTCAGCCCTCTGCTCTCTGCTCAGCCACCCCCGCCTGGCCTGCCCAAGTGTATTCTCTCCATTCAACCACATAACCTTGCTCTCCCCCAGTCCGAGTGACTGGGCGCTCTCTCTGTCCTTTCCAATCTGACGGATACCCTGTCCCCAGTAAAGCCTTTTTCTGACTTCCTACCTAACAGGAAGATGGCAGAGGATGGTCCATGTGCTTGGGCCCCTGTACCCACATGGGAGACCCAGAGGAAGCTCCTGGCTTCAGATCAACCCAGCCCTGGCCATTGCAGCCATCTGAGGAGCAAACCAGCAGGTGGAAGATCTCTCTCTCTCTCTCTCTCTCTGTCTTTCAAATAAATAAATAAATAAATATTTGATTTGAAAGAGTTATACAGAACAAGTGAGCAATAAATCAATATTGATTTACTTATTAGAAAGGCAGAGTTACAAAGAGAGATTTTTTCCATCTCCTGGTTCACATCCCAAATGGCTGCAATGGCCGGGGCTGGGCTGATTCAAAGCCAGGAGCCTCCTCTGGGTCTCCCACATGGGTGCAGGGGCCCAAGGACCTGGGCCAGCTTCTGTGGCCTTCCCAGGCACATCATCAGGGAGCTGGATCAGAAGTGGAGTAGCCGCAACTTGAACTGCCACCCATATGAGATGCCAGCTTCGCAGGTGGAGGTTTAACCTACTACAGCCCCTAAAAAAAAATCTTAAAAAAAAAAAAAAAAAAAAACTATGGGGCAGTGGAATCTCCAAGTCTTGGAACTGAGAGTGGACACAATGGCCTGTTGCTTGTTATGTCCTCAAAAGAAAGCTTTTACTTACCTGTGATGATGTTGCGGGGTGGCCGTGTCTGGGTAGCAAGCAAGAGTTCCAGGACAAGATGTGAGTAAAAGTCAGCAGAGAAGCAAGATTTATTTGCCTGCAAAGCAGAAGGAGTGCAAGCATGCTCAACAGAGAGGTGTGGGGCCGGCGCTGTGGCGCAGTGGGTAAAGCCGCCGCCTGCAGTGTCAGCATTCCAAATGGGCAACGGTTCGAGTCCCAGCTGCTCCACTTCTGATCCAGTTCTCTGCTATGGGCCTAGTAAAGCAGTAGAAAAGTGCTTGGGCCCCTGCACCCGCGTGGGAGACCCGGAAGAAGCTCCCGGCTCCTGGCTTCAGATCGGCGCAGCTTTGGCCGTTGCAGCCATTTGAGGAATGAACCAGCAGATAGAAGACCTCTCTCTCTCTCTTTGCCTCTCTGTAACTCTACCTTTCAAATAAATAAAAATAAATCTTAAAAAACAAACAAACAAAGAAGAGGATTCCACTCAGTGAGGTTCAGATCCATTCCTTTATATGATGTGGAGGCATAGGGGGTGGTGTCTGGGGTGGGACTGAATTGAATATTCACAAAAAGGGATTTGGGGCAGGGCTTGAGCACCACTTATTTGGCTTCTTTTTGAAAACTTGGGAGTGTCATGGCATCACATGCATGATGGGAGTAGGAATGTCAGCCATGGTGATTTTATTATAATGACATTATAATTACCTAAAGGTCATTATGGGGGCATAGTCAGCAGCCATGTAGGATGTTTTTGGCTACTGCTAGTTCTGAGTGGTGTTGTCACAGAAACTTGTGGTTTTTCTACTGCATGGAAAGTAGATGTGCCCTTAGCTTTTGTTCACATTGATTTCAGTTTACATTGATTTCAGATTACAGTGAGTCATGGAAAAAGGGACATGCACACTAATTGTCCCAGTATCTTTGTTAGCCACCTCTCTCAGCAAACAAAACTTACCTCTACTGTAAGTGATTCCAGCTGGGCTGCCTCTGGGCACAGGTGGGGTTGCAAGGTGCAGGTGCTGGGCTAGTAGGGGATGAAAGAGAATCAGGGCTTGATTCAGCACCCCTAGGGAGGGTTCTAGCAATGGGGCAAGCTGAGCCTGAGGGGCTGGACCTTGCCCACTTGACCCATCTGTCAGCTGCCTTGTGAAGCTGGTGTCTCTAGGAGGGCGTGGGTGGACCGAGCCTGCAGCTCCCCCTATGGGTGGGCTGTGGTAGAGCGCCGGGAGGGCCTGGCCACAGGGAGCATTGAGCATTTCTTCTCTCTCACAGAAGAGGTCGTTTGAAGGACAGGATTAGGTTGAGGGGCCCATGTGGTGGCCAGCTTTCCCCCTTCTCTAGCCTAGATTGTGGCCAGTGTTGCAAGAGGAAAGAAGCTTTTTCTTGTTTGTAACATCTAGTGTAAAGGCTTCCCAGTTTTTAAGGAGGTAGCCCGGGGTGAGTCCACGGGGATGCATGGGAAGTTACCCGTGGTTGAAAAGGCCTCTACGAGAACTAGGGGACAGAAAAAGCAAGGTAGGGAAGGAGTGGGTCACTGCTGGCTGAGAGCCCAGTGGGCGGGCTAGGTTGGATCTGGTGTCCCTGGATCTTGACCATGTCCTCTAGTGTCCCGGGGGTCCCTGGGGATCCCCTGTGGACTGTGACTGGATCCCAAGTATGATCCTTGGTACCTAAGCATCCTCAGCTCCCTTCATTTTGCCCAGGCAACCATAATCCCTGGGGCTTCCTGTGAGTAGGAAATATGGGGTTGGCCACAAATGAGCTTAGGCCTCATCTTTAACATTTTAGCAAGGTGGTGACCTTCACGGTACTTCAGGTGCAGCCAGTAGCAGCTCAATATGACTGTTAAAATAATCCTGAATGTTGGGGCTGGCATTGTGACATAGCAGAGCAAGCCATCACACGTGACACAAGCATCCCATATGGGCATCTGTTTGAATCTCAGCTATTCCATTTCTGATCCAGCTCTCTCATAATGGCCTGGAAAATCAGCAGAAGATGGCCTGAGTGCTTGGGTGCTTGGGCCCCTGCACCCAAGTGGAAGACCTGGAGGAAGCTCCTGGCTCCTGGCTTTGATCTGGTCCAGTTGTAGCCATTTGGCACATGGACCAGCAGATGGAGGATCTCTCTCTCTCTCTCTCTGTCTCCTTCTCTAACTCTGCCTTTCAACTAAATATATAAATCTTTAAAAGAAAATCAGGATACATTTGTTAAAAATGATCCTGAAAGTTATCATTTGATAACTCAGAGGAACTTTTGAATGGAGCATTCTTTAAAACACTTGTCAGTCATGCCCCAGGACCACACAGTTGGGAAGCTTGGGATGAGTTATGGTTTCAAAATTTCCAATTCAGGAATAATCTACCCACAGTTTGCATATGACATTGAAAAATTGTACCGTACCTGTAGCCTACTTTCCACATCTGTCTTTTATGCCTCATTGGTCTCTTTTCTACTTTTTCCTCTAATTTGGAAAGGACACAGGAAGTCCAAAAGACCTGGGTGTTGGTCTTGCCGGGGCTGTTACCTTTCGGGTGACAGTGGACAGCCCACGTGGCACCTTCATGCTCAGGAGGTGAGAACCCTGGTCCCACCTATCCTGCAAGGTTGCTGTGAGGTGGTGTGCAACAGCTATTAAATATACCAGCTGTGGGCGGGCGTTTGACCTTGAGGGTAAGCTGTTACTTGAGATGCCCTCATCCCATCTGAGAGTGCCTGAGTTCGAGTCCTGGCTCCACTCCTGACACCAGCTTCCTGCTAAAGCACACCCTGGGAGACAGCAGGAACTGGCTCAAGTATTTGCAACCCTGTCACTCACATGGGAGACCCAAATGTAAGTCTCAGCTCCGGCCTTTAGCATAGCCCAGCCCTGGCCACTGTGGACATTTGGGGAGGAACCAGCGGATGGAAGAGTCCTTTCTCTCTCTCTCTCTCTCTCTCTCTCTCCTAAACAGTGGCCTCCTTGATGAGGCTAGCTCTCGCTCACAGCCTGACCCCTCTATGTGCTCTGTGTCCAGTGCTCTGGCCACTGTGCCTCGCTGCCCTTGGTAAAGGTGCCCGTTCTGTTCTCTCTCCCTCCGGGGATCTAGGAGATGCTCCCCGGAGCCTGGCTGCTCTGGGCCTCGCTCCTGCTGCTCGCCGGGCCTGCCCAGGCCTGCCCCGTGGGCTGTGACTGCTTCGTCCAGGAGGTGTTCTGCTCAGATGAGGAGCTGGCTGCCATCCCCCCGGACATCCCGCCGCACGCCACCAACATCATCTTTGTGGAGACCTCGTTCACAACGCTGGGGACCAGGGCCTTCAGCGGCAGCCCCAACCTGACCAAGCTGGTCTTCCTCAACACGCAGCTGTGCCACTTTGGGCCGGAAGCCTTCGGGGGGCTGCCCGGCCTGGAGGACCTGGAGATCACGGGCAGCGCCTTCTCCAACCTCAGCGCCGACATCTTCTCCGGCCTGGGCTCGCTGGGCAAGTTCACCCTGAACTTCAACAAGCTGGAGGCCCTGCCCGAGGACCTCTTCACGCACCTGAGTGCCCTGGAGTCCCTGCAGCTGCAGGGCAACAGGCTCCAGACCCTGCCCGAGAGGCTCTTCCGGCCGCTGACCCAATTGAAGAGCCTCGACCTCGCCCAGAACCGCCTGGCGCAGCTGCCCGAGGGTCTCTTCCACCCACTCACCAGCCTGCAGAGCCTGAAGCTGAGCAACAACGCCCTCTCGGGCCTGCCCCAGGCTGTGTTTGGTCGCCTGGGCAGCCTGCGGGAGCTCTTTCTGGACAGCAACGCCCTCTCTGAGCTGCCCCCGGCCGTGTTTTCACGGCTCTTGAGCCTGGAGACACTGTGGCTGCAGCGCAACGCCCTGGGGCACCTGCCACCCACCGTCTTCTCCGCCCTGGGCAACCTGACCTTCCTGAACCTGCAGGGCAACACGTTGCGGACGCTGCCCGCCGGCCTCTTTGCCCTCATGCCGCACCTGGCCGGCCTGTCCCTGTCCCACAACCAGCTGGACACGGTCCCGGAGGACGCCTTTGCCAACCTATCCAGCCTCACATCCCTCACGCTGTCCCACAACGCCATCACCCACCTCCCCGCCAGCATCTTCAGGGACCTTGGGGAGTTGGTCAAGCTCTACCTGGGCAGCAACAACCTGACGGCCTTGCATCCGGCCCTCTTCCAGAACCTGTCCAAGCTGGAGCTGCTCAGCCTGTCCAGGAACCAGCTGACCACCCTCCCGCAGGGCATCTTCGACACCAATGACAACCTGTTCAATGTGGCCCTGCACGGCAACCCCTGGCAGTGCGACTGCCACCTGGCCTACCTCTTCAGCTGGCTGCGACAGTACAGCGACCGGTTCTTCAACATCCAGACCTACTGCGCAGGCCCCGCCTACCTCAAGGGCCAGGTGGTGCCTGCTCTGCAGGAGGAGCAGCTGGTGTGCCCCGTCGCCCGGGACCGCTTTGGCTTCCTGGCCCCGGGGCTGGACAACAGGGAGCCAGGGGCCAGCTGGGATCTGGCCGTGGAGGGAGAAGTGACCCCGAGCCGATGCACCTATAGCAACCCTGAGGGCACGGTAATGCTGGCCTGCGACGAGGCCCGGTGTCGCTGGCTGCACCTGCAGCTGTCTCCCAGACAAGGCTCCCCGGGGCTGGCGTACAATGCCAGTGCGGAGTGGGACTTGAGGTCCAGCTGTGGCTCCGTGCGGGTCACTGTGTCTATCCAGGCGCTGGGACCCTAGGTTCAAGGTGTGCTGAGCCAGGAACCTGGCAGGTTGGGCTTGGGGTGGGACCAGGTGACAGGTGCAGGGCGGGTTGGGAGCTGGGGCTCGAAGCTTTGCCTTTTCCAAAGCAAAGGGACAGGTCGCATGTCCTAGGTGGGGGATGGGGGTGTCAGGCCTGCTCTACCTTCATCACCTCCTCCCTGAGTCTGAGACCTCACAAGACCACCCTCATGGGGAAGCTGCTCATGTGGGCAGAATAAAGAGCCCGGGCCTTGCTGCGGTGTTTCCTGTCGGTTACTACCCAGCCTGCTCCTTCTGCACCCTGGGGCTCCAGCCCCTGAGGTCCAGTCCCCGCTGCTCCAGCGACTTGGAGTGGGCGCCACCTCCTGGTGAAAACCCAGCTCGAAAGGCAAGTGCCTGCTCCCATTCCTCTCCCCGCGACTTTATTTTTAACAGGTACAGAGAACAAAGTGGGTGATGGAGGCTGAGGCAGCCAGAACGTGCAGGGGCAGGAACTGGTGGGGGCTTGTGGGAAACAGGGGCGCCGTGCCAATCCCCCGCTCCCAGGCTGTGTCCAGGGGAAACTGCCATCAGGAAGGTAGACCCACCCTCCACTCTGACAGTACCAAGCCCCGAAGGGCCAATGCAGCTTCATCCGTTCGCCCGCAAGGTGCAAGGCGGCTGACCCCGAGAAGGAAGGCAGAGCTGGCCGGGTAGGAGGGGCAGACCCTTTGGGGGGTCTCATGTGCTGCTGTTGTGCTCCCTTGGTTTTTCTGGTGCTCCCCAGTCTGCTGCTTCCTCACATCCCCAGCGTGGGTCCTGCTCCACCCGGCTCCACACCAGCCCCCGCCTGCCTGGCAGCCACCGTGTCCTCCCGTCTACCACATGCAGGTCCAATCCAAATGGTCCCACTGCGGGGTTCCACTTCTGTAGACTGGCAGGCCCACCGCCCCTCACCTGAATCCTCATGGCCAACATCAGGCCTGGCTGTAGATGAAGGTCAAGAGGGTCTGGGATGCTGAGGCAATGGAATCAAATGGGGTCAGCAACCCGACAGCCGGGGCGAGGGGACTACAAAAAGCTCCAGGAAATGTGCACTGGGCAAAGACTGCATGGATGTTAAAAACAGCTGGCGCTACAATAAAATCACCTCTGATCCCCTTCCCCAACATGCTGGAGCACCCTGTATTCAGATGGATGGAAAGACCCAGGGGCGAGCTGCACCCCGCTGCGGTGAGGGTGTGGCCCGGGCCAGGTGCAGCTGCTCTGAGTCAGAGAAGCGGTCTGATGAGGGTGGGCTTGGGAGACGCAGGGAGAGGGCAGGCTGGGCGGCTGGGTCAGGGAGGCCATGGGGCAAGGGCTCCACATGACACAGAAAGCATGAGTTCTCCCTCATCTCCCGTGGGAATGTTCTGGAACACATTTCCCCAGAGAGTTCAGCAGGTGTGCCGAGGCGACAATCCCGACATTTACTTGGTTGGTCCATTCCCCAAACCGCCTGGCTCATGACTCATCCTGACCAGTTCTGGCCAAGGCTTCCTCAGAAGGGCAGGGGCAGCTGGGCCTCTCCGGCTTCCGGCTGGGTATTGGGTCTGCTCTCACGGGGTGGGTGAAGCTTCCCTGTCTCCATCACATGCACGCCTCTGTGAGCCTTAGACATGGTCCAGCCATTGGTGCGCGGGCAGGGACGAAGGGATAAGAGCATCAGGCAGACATTTCTCTCATTATACCCCCCCCAATAACTATGAAATTAAGAGATAGTCATTTCTCTCTATGTTGCAAGGCGATGGGAAAAGTGCACTGGCCGACAGCCAGCTGAGACCAAGGTCACTTGGGGAGAGGCGGCTCTGAGTGTGCTGTGCACCCCAGGAGTCCCCACATCCTATCTCCTTGTGGGCAGCCAGGTCTGGTCCAAGAGCAGAGTCTCTGAGGGGCTCTGGACTAGAGATCAGCACCTTTTCTACCCTTTGCCCCTTCCTTAACACCCGGCACTCGGCGAGTCACAGCTCCCTGTGGGGGCTTACTTCCTCAACTGTTTCACAAAGAGGTCTGTTCTTAACCAGAATCATCTCAGAAGGACTTCTGAAAACCAGGTGTCAAGGGCTGCCGTTGTGGTGCAGGGGGTTCAAGTTCTGGCTGCTCCACTTCCAGTCCAGCTCCCTGCTAATGTGCCTGGGAAAGTGGCAGAGTGTGGCCCAAGTGCTTGGGCCCCTGCCCCCCACATGGGAGACGCAGATGGAGCTCCAGGCTTCTGACTTCGGCCTGGCACAGTCCCCATCACTGCAGCTATTTAAGCAGTGAAACAGTGGATGGAAGAGCTCTCTCTCCTCTCTCTCCCCGCTCCTTCTCTCTCTCTGTAACTCTGCCATTCAAAAAAAAGACAGGTACCTGGGCCCCACTTTTCATGAGATTCTGATTCAATCTCCCTGAGGGGAGGTGTCCTGATATCAGCTTTATTTATGTATTTATTTATGTGGCAGAGTGACAGAGAAAGAGGGAGAAAGGGTGAAAGAGAGCAAAAGAGAGATGGGGGGAGAGAGAGAGAGAGAGATCATCCAACTGCTGGTTCACTCCTCGAATGGCTGCAACAGCTAGAGCAGGGCCAGGCTGTGACTAGGAGCCAGGAACCCATCCAGCTCTCCCAGTTGTTGGCGGGGACCTAAGTAGTTGGGCCATGATCTGCTGTCTTCCCAGGTGCATTAGTGTGAAGCTGCATTGGAAGTGGACTGGACTCCGGCGTGGCACGTGGGCATCCCAGGTGGGGACTTAGCCTGCTATAGCACAATGCTTGCCACAGCCTTTTAAAAATAGCTCCTCCAGCGAGGCCGGCACGGCCCGGCAGCTTAAGCTGCCACTTGAGACACCTGCATTGCGTGTCAGAGTGCCACTTCCATCCCCTGCTCCTCCGATTCTGATCTTGCTCCTTGCTGATGGGCCTGGGAAGCAGCAGGTGATGGCCCAAGAACCTGGGGCCCTGTCACCCATGTGGAGACCTGGATGAGTCTCCTAGCTCCTGGCTTTGGCATGGCCCAAGCCTGGCTGTTGTGGCCATGTGGAGAGTGAACCAGTGGATGGAAGAGTTCCATCTTCCCGCCTTTCTCTGTCACTCTGCCTTTCATATAAATAAATAAATAAATCGTAAAAAAAAAAAAAAGTCCACAGAACATCCCCCAGTGACTCCAACACACAGCCAGGGCTGGATTTGTCTCAGGCGCTGGACCCAGGGCAGAGGGGCCCCTGCCCTCCACTCAGACCCACTGGTGTCACGCTCTGTAGGCTGAGGAATGCCCTGGGCCACAGACATCGCATGCTGCCTTGTCTTCTTCCAGCACAGGGCGGTTGCTTCTGGCTAGGGAGTGCTCCTCAGTGATTCCCTGCTGCTGGCCAGCCCTGTGGCCTCGGGCAGGCGACTGACTCAACTCCCTGTGCCTCAGTTTCCTCCCCACGGTGTCCCTGACATAGCAGGATCTGCCTCATTAGCATTATCGGTGAAGGTAGCACTAGTGCATCCACAGGGAGTACACAAAACAAGGACACACGGTACATTCTGAAAAAAGAGAGCTACCATCCATCATGAGTCTATTATTTCTAGACAAGGCTTGTGGGTAGAGACGAGGGCAGGAAAGTAGTGGCTTTGACCACCGCATTTGTCTCTCCTGCTCCCGCTAGTCTGCTTTCAGGAGATTGTTAAAACTGCAGCTTGTGGGGCCGGCCGACATTGTGTGGGAAAAGCCACCACCTGTGATGGGTTGCCGGTGTGAGTCCTGGCTGCTCCACTTCTGATCCAGCTCCCTGCTAATGGTCTGGAAAGGCAGTGGAAGATGGTCCAAGTACTTGGGCCCCTGCACCCACGTGGGAGACTTAGATGGAGTTTCTGGCTCCTGGCTTTGGCCTCACTGGATCCTGGTCGTTGTAGTCATTTGGAAACTGAACCAGCTCTCTACTCTCTCTGTGTAACTCTCTACCTTTTAAGTAACTTAAAAAAAAAAAAAAGTTCGGTGCCAACAGTGACTTGGAAACCTGCACGAAGCTGTCTGAGACCAGACGCTCCAGCGGAACGCAAGCCCAAGGGCGAGCGCCTTGTTCTCTGCTCGTTTCTGCCGCCGGCATCCACACGCATCCCGAGTCCCAAACCTGCCATGGCCGCGATCCTAATCCCGGAGCGCCGCCTCGTGTCGCAGGCGGAGAGCGGCCCGGGGACGCCGGGCGCGGGCTGGGTCCCTGGAGGGCTCGCGGCTCGCTCAGGAGCGCTGGCCGCCCGCCCGGAGCCGCGGGGCGCCGGGCTTCCTTCCGCTCAAGTCCGCAGGGCCGGCGGGCACACGCACTCGGTGGCCTGGGGACGGCTCCTGGCGGGCGGGCAGAGCGGCCGAAGCGCAGGGTCCCCGCCGCGCCGCGGGGCTGGGAAACGCCGCCGGGATGCGGTGCGTCCTGTTCGGTCCCAGCCAGTCCCGCGCCTGCAGCGCCTTCCAGCTCCAGCCAGACGAGGATCCGCGTCCACACGGACGCCAGATTGAGCCTGCACGTTCTCTGCGAAGCCTGCGCCTGTTTTCCCTGGCGTTAATACCAAGGGCCGCTCAGCACTTTGGAGTTTTTCCCCCTTGGCAATGCTTGGCCCTTATTTCCAAGTGCTGAATATGAATAAACAAAGGCCGACTCTTCCACGCATCCTTTACTCATCGTAAGCGGGTCTCCTCCACACGGAAATGGACATCTTATTATAAATTGCCTTTGATTTGTAAGGTGGTACAGCTGAAACATTTTATTTTAAATTCTCTGCAGGTCAGTTTATAACGACCCGTGCTGCAGTGTCGTTCCAGGAGATGGAAGGGGTGTTGCCAGTGATTCCACAGAAACAGCGCTGCTGGGCTGCGGAGCGGAGGCGCGCGCGTCCCTAAGGAAGGGGAGGAGCAGCAGAGCCCGGGTCTCCTTCAGTAGCCCCTGGCGGTGACCTCCGGGCGCTTTCCCCCCTGCTGTGATTGGACTTGGCGCCTGCCACCAGGAGACAGAGAGGTCCTGGGTCCCGCCTGTGGAGAGATCCCGAGGTGTCCGTGCAAGCGCGGCCTCCTGGCAGCAGTGAGCTGTCTTGGTGTGGAGACAGAAGAGGTGTCCTGTCCCAGCTCAGGAGGGCTGGGGAAAAAGCAACCAACCCGTGCTTATTATTATTATTATTTAATTTATTTGAAAGGCAGAGAGAGAGAGAGAGAGAGAGAGAGAGAGAGAGAGATCTTCCATCCGCTGGTTCGCTCCCCAAATGGCCACTGGGCCAGGTTGAAGCCAGAGCTAGGAGCATCTTTCAGGTCTCCCAAGTGGGTGCAGGGGTCCTATCACTAGGGCCATCTTCTGCTGCTTTTCGGGGCCATAGCAGGCAGCTGGATCCAAAGTGGAGCAGCTGGGACCCGAACTGGCGCCCACATGGGATGCTGCCACTGCAGGAGGTAGCTTTACCCGCTATGACACAGCAGTGGCCTGAAACCCTCCTCTCTCCGCCCTTTGTTCATCCCCACCCTCTCTGGGCAGAATGAGACCCGGCACATGACCGGGGAAGGTGATGTGCCTCGCTGAGCCCACCGCTTCCAATACAAGTCTCATCCGGGGACCTTGCAGCTACACCCGGACCCACTCGCTTCACACCAGCCCCACAACAACATACAGAACTGTTCTACCTCAGAAACCCGATGAGTTGCACCACTTCGGCTTCAGTCTTATTGCGACTATGAGCAACTCATCTCTCTCCGGGCCTCAGAATCGCCACCTGGTAGCCAGGGGCTGAAAGCTGGGAGCGCTGACATCCTGTTCAGGTGGACGACTGGAGGGTGCGCCTCCGGCTCCCACCTTCCATGGGATGGGTCATCTCGGGCAGGCACCCCACATCTCATTTGACGTGGGGGAGGTGCTGCGCCTGCCCTGGAGGACCCAGGCAGAATCGAAACTCTCAGAGCTCCTGGGGCCGCTCTTGTCCTCAGCCACAGCTCCTGTGCAAAGAGCACCACCACACATCTGGCCCCGCCCCTAAAGATCCCTCTCTGTAACCTCTCTCCTCTGCTCGTGCCCAGTGACTGTCGGCTCGCGCGCTCCTCAGGCGGCCCAGCCTTCTCGGGGCAGCGGATTGGCCAAGCGATCCGTGACATTACGATATTCCTGCTGTCCCTGTGGTTCAGAGTAGACGCAGCCTTCACAGTCCTCCACGTCATCCCCTCCCGGAGGCTGGCTCTCCAAGCACTTGCTTCTCACAAGTAGTGGTCTTCAGCTCTTCTGTGTCCCTATCAGAGAAGCTACAATGGCGGGCCTCCTAGAACAGTGTGTTTCTTTGCAGGCTGGGGCTCAGCGACCCCATGGCAGGTTCCATCTATTGGGTGATTTTTTGTTTCCTGGAGCTGTAAGGCTGGCCTGCTTGGGCCCTTTGTTTCCAATCCTGTAGAATGGATTATCCCAATAACAGCCTTTCCAGGCATTCTCTGCCAAGTTCAATGTCATAAGGATTCTAGGGACACTGGGGTCAGCCTTCATAAGCAAGTGCCACATGGTCATGGGTGTGAATGTTCCCGCAAGGTTGCAAAAGTGGAGTGTGGGCAGGGTCTTCTCGAGGCCTTGGGAGCAGGTGCTCCAGTTGGTGGACCTGGGTGCTCAGACACCACTTTGCCAGGCACAGAAAGAGATGCGCAGTATTCGGGACGAATCTCTAGAAGAGACTGCTAGATGGCCTTGGGGGCTGGAGGAACCAGTACTGAGGAATCCTGACGTTTCTTTCCCGCCCAGGGGCACAGGGAGCTGGCTGGCCTTTGTGCACTTGGTTGAGAGAGACCTGTGCCCTCCCCGAGAAAGGCTTCCAGAGACTGTCCCGGCTGGAAGCGCTTCCATGAGCAGAGGCCAGAGTCAGATGCCGTCCCTCAGGCTTCAGGGCGACCCAGTGGGCCTGGCTGAACAGAGCATTCGGGACAAGGGGTGGGGAATTTTCCAGGGATTCCTTTAGCTGGAGGTGATGACTCGGGAAGCAGGAGAAGCTCAGCTCAGGTCCCCAGGGGCGCGCCCGGGCGGCAGTGAGGCTGCTCTCCTGGGAGCTGGACCCTCCCGGTTAGAACAGCTCCCGCTGCTGAATTCCGCAGATCCAGGTTTTGAGCTCAGCATGGGGACGCGTGCAGATTCCAGCCTGGAGGCCGATTACATCACCCCCTTAGAGGGTGGCATGGGTTCTTCTCTTGCGAAATTTGGGGAGTTTCTGCCTGGAGTCCCCGAGGCGGTGAGCTTGTCTCAAGCACCTGTCACACCCCACCCAAGCTCTCATCCACGAGCGTCCTCCTTAGGCGGCCCCAGACGATCCCCATGTGGGTGAAATCAGCTTCTCACTGCTCCCCCCCTCCCCCCCGCTTAGGGCCCTGCTTTTCTCACAGTGTCACCAAGGCTGCACCACCCTCAGGGGCAGCAGGGCTGTCAGCCCCGTGACCGTGCTGGCACCCACCGAGCCCAACCTCCCTGCGGCAATGACCACATCCTCATTGGCAGCTCCTGCACTGCCTCCAGCTTCCATCCATGCATCAGAGGCTAACCCTGCATTGCTCCATCCTGACAGCCTGTTAGACAACCATGGCCCTCCCACTCTAGCCCCACTGCTCCCTGCAGCCAGGCTCAGAATGCTGGTCTTTGGGTCTTCATGGCCATGGCACTGGACTGGGGCCCTGGGACTCCAGGTGAATATTGTCTAGACTTGTCTAGACTTCATGTTCCTCTTCATTAGGAAGCTCGTGGCCACCACGTGCAGCTCAGCCCATCCAGGGGGAAACTCCCATGGCCTGCCTGTCCTAGGGCAGTACCTGCGTCGGGCCCCTCCTATCTTCTGTCTAAGCCTTCCTACAGCGAGTCCCCACATGCTTGTGCTCACCCCTATCGTCATCAGCCCAGAAAACACCTGGGAGACAGCCTCACTGGCCCTGCCGCCCTCACTCGCCTCCTCCTGGGACTCAGGTGTGGGCTAGGAGTGGTAGGTCTGCTGGAGTTTGTTCTTGCACATGAACCTGGAGCTTGCTGTTTGTGGACCTCACTTCACTGCGCCCTGTGCTCCTGAGCATGAGAAAGTTGGAGGGGAGGGAGGCAGGCCCCCAGAGCAGGATTCCACCAACATGAGGAATACTCTCGAGCCCCTACAAAGCCAGCCAGGGTGGACACACCCCTCCTCCAGCCCACAAGAGGGGACGTTGGACTTCTTGGGAGAGGAGGGGGACCTCTGGGTTAGACTTAGAGGCTGTGGGGTGGGGTAGGGGGTAGGGGTTTCAATCCCTGCACTGATTTTGTTTTTCTCTGAGGTCTGTAGGAAAGCACTGCTTTTAGTGTGTGACATTATCTTGACATCTGTGAATGTGGCAAACTTGTGAAGACTCTTGGAGTCTTTAAAACCTAGATCTGTGACACTGGTGCACCTTAACGCATAGTCTTGCTTTGTGATAAGCGGGATCAGACACCACGAGGTTCACCTGCAAACACAAGGCCATGTTTAAATTGAGCTGTAAGAACTCACATGAAATGTCACTCTCCAAACTACAGCTTTAACCCTGGGGTATAAAGTCTCCTGGGCAGCCCACCCAAGCAACAAGGACCATGCACGGAAGCTCAGTGCGGGCTCAAAGGAAAGTCCCTCCGCTTGGACTCTGTCCCCTTCACCTTGGCCACATGCCTTCTAGTTTGGTCAAGTGAATCCCAGCCCATGACAAAGAGTGATCAGTTTGGGAGGAGGGTGGCAGTCCTGTTGGACGAAGCTGGCCCACAACACAGAAAGAAAAATTGCAGAATCAGCCCAGGCTCCCAAAGAAGAGCAATCCGGGCCATCGCGTGGGGGCTGTGTGCAGCTCCTGTGGGCAGCACAGTTCCAGCCCAGGGCAGGAGCCGAGGGGAATGGCGGGGCCCTGAGCTCCCTGGGAGAGGCGACATTGTTGATGACACCATCTTTATTTGCATTTCCCTGAAAGCAGAGTGTGAACAAGGTCTCGGAGGTGGGTGGAAGGGGGTAGCTTAACTGGGAGGTGACCCCAGGGAGCTGGGGCATGGACAGGGAAGGGGAAAACAAGGGGAGTCTGTGTGACGGTGACATCCGCTCGCTTATTCCAGACATCCCCTGTGTCTCAGGTCTGGCTCCTCTGCACACCCTGAGCTCAGAGTGCCGATGAGGTGAGTTCCTGAGAACAAGGGGTCCCAGGAGAGATGGGGAAGGGAGGGGGGGCCACAGGCCAGGGATGAGCTGAGCCGGGTGTGTCTCGGAGAGGATCCAGCCCCAGCTGGACCCTGTGCAGGGCAGTTCCCGAGTGTGAATGCTTTCTCAGAGTTTGCCCCACCCCTGTCAGGGGAGCCGGGCTTTTAGAGTTTGCCTGGCTAAAAAAGGCTGCACCTGCTGCAGCCCATGGGGTGGGGGTGGGGGGCACAGATGTTTCTTCCTATTGCGTGGCAGGTGCCTAGGTTGATATGAAAGAACACAGAGGTGGGGAAGGACCTTGGAAGCAGGAGGGGACCTTGGGTGGGCCACTGTGTGCCCTCTGCCTCTTGGGGCAAGACTGGTCTTGGACACTACTGCTTCTGGTACACTGCACCTTGGGTGACCTGGGTCCTCCATATGACCCTGGGACCCAAGGGAAGTCACTGCCTGTCTTTATATATATATATATGTATATGTATATGTTTATGTATATATCTATATAAAAGATTTATTTATTTATTTGAAAGTCAGAGTTACACAGAGAGAGGAGAGGCAGAGAGAGGTCTTCCATTCACTGGTTCACTCCCCATCTGGCTGCAACAGCCAGAGCTGTGCTGATCTGAAGCCAGGAGCCAGGAGCTTCTTCCAGGTCTTCTATTCAGGTGCAGGGACCCAAGCACTTGGGTCATCTTCCACTGCTTTCCCAGGCTATAGCAGAGAGCTGGATCAGAAGTGGAGCAGCCAGGTCTCGACCCGGCACCCATATGGGATGCCAGCACTTCAGGCCAGGGTGTTAACCTGCTGTGCCACAGTGCCAGCCCCAACTGCCTGTTTTTTTTTTTTAATTTTAAGACTTAATTATTAATTTTGAAAGTCAGAGCTACAAAGAGAGAGAGGGAGAGAGAGAGAGAGAAAGAGAGAATCTTCCATCTGCTTGTTCACTCAGCCACAATAGTCAGTGCTGGGCCAGGATGAAGCCAGGAGCCAGAAGCTTCCTCTTGGTCTCCCACATGGGTGGCAGGGACCCAAGCACTTGGGCCATCTTCTACTGCTTTCCCAGGTGCAATAGCAGAGAGCTGAACTGGAAGTGGAGCAGCTGGGACTCGAACTGGTGCCCATATGGGATGCTGGCGGTGTCGCGGATAGCAGCTTTATCTACTACGTCATAATGCCAGCTCTCTCTCACTCTCTCTTTAAAAAAAAAAATTTACAATTTTTATTTGAAAGGCAGAGAGAGAGAGAGAGAGAGAGAGTCTGTCTCTTTGTACTTCTGTTTTCTGTAAGCGGGGGCTTGGCTCTGTAAGACCCCTCCCCCCTTCTACCTACAGAAGCTCAGTGCTGCATGGGGGGCGGGGGGAGTTACTGATAGGAGTAGCCATGTTGTCTCCTTTATTTGTCATCTAGAGATAGATGACTGACGTTCTATTATAAGCCTGTGGATGATGAGATGGCCAAATAGTGTGAGGCGCTAGATCGAAGTCGTTAGAGCGTTTGATGGGAATGCAGTCACAAGAGCTCAGGAGAGTTTGAGAGGCAGAGGAAGTGCCTTTTGGGGGCACGATTTTCAGCGGGTGCTTTTTGGGCAGTTGAAGCAAATAAGGCTTAAGAGCAAAGGGGAGAAAGCCAAGGTCACTGCCACTGGGACCAGGACAGGGGAATGTAAGCGGCGGAGTTACCGCCCGAATGACCTTTTGCCCACCCACCTTGCCGGGACGCAAAGAGCTGGTTTCCTAGGAGCTGCAGAGGGAGACCCCTGCCATGTGGGGTCCACGGTGACCAGACCCAGCGCCTGGATGGATGCTGCTCCCTGGAGGGCCCCTAGAAGGGGACAGGATGTTGAGTGATGAGCGCTGCGTGCCTGTCTCTGGCATCCATAAAGTATCCGGGCAGGACGCGGGGACTGTGCAGAGCCGTGTGCTCCCAGCTGACTCATTCTGGGCCTGGCCAGGGACTCTGTGTCCCCAAGATTGCTTGGGGCCCAGGCCGGTCACAGCGGAAGCCTGCACGCCGGGCAGTGATTAGGGGAGATGGATGGGAGGGGCGTGGTTCCGGGAGGCCGGGGTCTGTTGCCTTGCACTGCTGTTATTTATGGCCTGCTGGGGCCGCTGTCACTGGGCTGACAGCTCCCTGTAAGCTGACCTGCCTGTCCACAGCCTGCAGCTTCTGCCTGCCCATCCCTCGGCGTGTGGAATGTCAGCCTCCGAGACAGTGGTGTGCAGGAAGGATTCCAGAACACGTCCCAGCCGGAGACCTCTGGACCCAGAGAGCGGTGTGTGCGGACACTCGCTTGTTTCCCTAGGTACTGAGGGAAGCGCACGCTTGTGAAATACACACAGCACAGCTAAGTTGGCTCTTGTCTTTGGGACACAAGAAAAGGGCACAGATCATCCTAAATACTAAGTGGTCCAAAGCAGTTCTTTGTAACTGGCTTGGGGAACACACAGGGAAGGGGTTGGTTTGTGTGTGTGCTTTGGGCTGGCTTGTTTTTGCTGTGTGTGTGTTTCTATGACGACAGAAGTACCTGTCTGAGCCTGCCGAACCTGCCTGGGCTTAAACAGCCTCGTGGAAAAGGAGTCCAGAGGTGTCCTGGGTGCGTGCTGCTGAGAGGTGATCAAGGTCTGGGCGATCTAGGCCTCCCCACATGCACACAGAGGACACACCCTGGGGTGCATCTGGGGGTGGAAGTGCGGGGCGCAGTGGTGTGGAGCCAGAAGTCCCAGTGGGAATCCTGGTACCACCACATCCTTGATCCATAACATGGGCCTCATTCCTTCAGCGTGGCTTGCCTTGGGGGACAGCATGGAGCTTCAGCGAAATGATGGAGGGGGCAGTGTTTGGTGCTCCCGGGAGGTCTGTGTGGCTGTAAAATCCCCTGCCTGGGGGACCTTCCGAGACAGCAGGACAGGTTGTGTTTGGGGCCCCTGGGGTGGCTCCCTGGGATGCAGCCTTGAAGGGTGGGGGGAGGGGATGCGTGCCACCTGTTATCTGACGTCACAGCCGAGAAATACAAACACAGGGACACGGGGATGGGCTGACTTCCAACACTCTCCAGGCTGCCAGGCTGCGTCACCGCTTGCTCGGCAGACCCCTGAGAGCCCCCCGGGAAACCCCAGGCTGATGCGGCCCCTTCCTAAAGCCCCAAAGCACGGGACAAATTTCATTTTTGCCAACATTTCATGCATTTAGGAAAATTCTCTCAGACGTGTTAAGGCTTATGGAACAACTACTTCCATTACCGGGGAGGTTTTTTTTTTTTTTTTTTTCAAAAAAAATTGATTTATTTATTTGAAATTCAGAGGTACAGAGAGAGAAGGAGAAGCAGAGAGAGAGAGAGAGAGAGAGAGAGATCTTTCAACCAGTTAACTCCCCAAATGGCCAGGGTGGGCACGGCAGAATCCAGGAGCCAGGAACTTCTTCTGGGTCTCCCACGTGGGTACCATCTTCCGCTGCTTTCCCAGGGAGCTGGAGCAGAAGTGGAGCAGCCAGGACTCGAACTGGCACCCTTATAAGATGCTGGTGTCACAGGTGGCAGCTTTACCACTACAACACAGGGCTGGCCCCAGGAGTTAGTTTCTGGTACATCACATAGTCTCTCTGATTTCCCAGGTCTCGGTGGATGAACCTCCATCCAGAGTCCCTCTGGCTCCCTGAGTACTGCTGCCCCGGCCCATGGCTGTGCAGATGACACAGTGGCCCTGGCCCCCAGGTGCTCACTCTGCCAACTGTTGCCCTCCTGAGAAAATGCTGTGACACAGAGATGCACAGGTGACCTGGAATTCCACAGCAGCATTTTTGTCGATGGCTGCAAGACAAAGCCCCTTCCTCCTGGTGGTTTAAAACAACAATAATCATTGGTGATCTCTTGGGGTCTCTGCAGAGTGGGCAGACAGGCTGGCCCCGTGCCATCACCTGTGGCCTCGGCTGGAGACGCGGGCAGCAGCCGGAATGGCCCGCCGGTCCCGCACTCACTTGTCTGCCGGTTGATGCTCTCCCTGTGCCTGGGGCTCCTCGCATCATGGTGGCTGGGCTCTCACAGCAGAGGAAGAAAGACTTAGAGTCGCATGGCATCATTTCCATGGCATCCCCTCCATTCGCAAGTCCCAGCTAGGTGCCAGGGGAGGGAATGCAGACCCCTCTCCTCGGGGACGGGAATGTCACCCTGCGAGAAGTGAGGCTGGTGCAGGATGGCACCAGCGTTGGGAAATGCAGCTGTCACTTGGGTCTGGGACAGGAGACCACACTGTCAGGGAGGCGCTCCAGGGGAAGTGATGCTTGGACGGGGTCTGAAGTCTGCAGGAAGTAAGATCTGAGGAGGGGGCGGTGCAGGTGGCAGGAGCAGCATCCACTTCGGGCTGTGGTGTTGGGGCAACCGCAAGCTGCACCCTAACACTGGAGCCGTGAGAGGCAGGGTGTGGAGGGGACAAGGCTGCAGGGTGGAGAAGTCATGACCCCTGCCCACACCCCAGGTTTACCAGCCCCTCTGAGACCCAGGGGAAAGAAACCCCCAGCTGTCAGGGGCCTGCGTCGAGCTCCCTGACCCAAGGTGATTACAAAGATCCTGCCCTGCGCCTTCGGTCCCATAAATTGCCTGATTCTGTGAATGAGACTCTAAGGGAGGGAGTGACAAATTCCAGTCTCCACCGTGCCAGGTCTAAGAGTCCGGGCCTTCTGTGAGGGAAGTGTCCCTGAGCCAAAGCCAGCAGCTGACAAGCCCCAGATGTGAGTCCCTGCTGCACCCTTGGCGGCAGGCACCCTGGGTACACAGAGCGTCACCTGTGCATGGCCCGGAGCTCGGGGGCAGGCCTTCAGCAGGTGCCAGCACATGTGCTGCGTGACTCAGCCCTGGACCATCAGTATGATGGAGTAAGAAGGTGGATGCACATCTGAGGTCAGCGTTTCAACACTTAGACTCATGGACTAGCAAAGCACATGGGTGCAAACAGGCAGGTGTGTCTTGTACCGATTAAGCATTTGGTCACGGTCATGGTCATGGGCGTGGGTATGGTCATGAGTGTGGTCCGCTGGGAGCCTTATTTCACCAAAGGACACCAGAGACCACACAGAAGGATGGACCCCGCCTCAGGATACAGTGCTGTCTTCCTCAGGGCGAGCCCTGGCTGGCATGCACGGACGCGTTGCCATGTCCTGCAGGCTCTTCCCGGGGCCTTCCCCTTCTCCTGTGCCATGGGCTGCCCCAGGCTCTCTCAGGCCAGTGCCTGTGCAGACCCCATTGGGGGTTACTCTCAGCTCGGTTGCACCCCTGCCTGGAAAGGAGGAGGCTGATGGGTCTTGCTGGGGTCCCACCTGCTGCTGAGCCTTCTCAGTCAATTCAGTTAGAGATGGGACTGTGCAGCTAAAACCCACCAAAAAGGAGACCCACACTCACCCCGGCCCCGGCCTGGGGCCTCGCCCAGCCAGCAGCATCACCAAGCCCTGGCCGGACTTGGCATCCATGCTCTCCCTTGCTCCCTGTACACAAGGTGTTTCTTTATGATTTGATCTGCACAGTTGTGAGGGTTGCTGTGAGCACTGGGGCGGTGCTGCAGGTCCCACGCAGCTTCTCTGGGCCAGCCCTGCTTGCATTGCACCTGCCAACCGGCCCATCACCGCCACCCAACACTGCTTTGCCCCTGCTCCACTCAGAGGCTCTGCTCCCCCAGCGCTGGGTGACTCAGGCCGGAGGCGGCTTTGGTCTCAGCTGGAAGAACCTAAAACAGAGAGGCACTGCCAAGCCTGCCACGCCTGCGTCCCCACACCGCAAACCAGACGCTCCTTCCTGGAAGGTGCCACACACTTCCTCCTTCCCTCCTTCCACTGAGCTCGGCATCAGTGCTCCAGGTAGCCAGGGATTTTGGTGCTGTGTCTGGGCTGGGATGGCAGGTGCTCAGGGTACCAGCTGCCTGCCCAGTGCCTTGGAGAGGGGCCTCCCAACCCCAAGCCCTCCCTGTTGGAGCAGTCGCCTCACCTGGAGTTAGGACCCGTCCTCTCCAAGCACCAGGGTGGTCTATGCCAGCGACACTCTCAGGGGTGCTGGCTCAGGTTACAATTCTGTCTGTGTTTTCTGCAGTGCCCATAGCTGAGTAGGGTAGCTGGGCATGTCAGAGAGTGGAACCCGACAGAGGGGAACCCACACTACCCACCTCGTTTGTACTTAGCAGTTAAAAAGCAGCCCTCCTGGAGCCTTTTGGGAACGGGTAGAATGGAGCCCTCCCAAATGACTTGCTTGTGAAAGACCCCCAGTCATGCCTTCCTCACAGCCTCAGAGTGGAGCTTTGCCCCACAACAGTGCGCTGCTGGCCTCTGGACAGCTTCACTCTTCCAGAAACTTCCATCAGCGTCACTCCCCTGCATCACAACTCAGTTGGCTTGCCCTGGGACCTGGATAAAGCCTCAGCTTGTCAACTTGAAATCCCAGGCACTTCCTCCCCGCTCCACCCTCCCTCCTCAGACTTGGCTGTCATGGTGGGAACCCTCTTTTAATCCAGACCCCCTGATTACAGATTCCAGGCAGACCACCAGCTAGGC
This sequence comes from Oryctolagus cuniculus, assembly GCF_964237555.1. Classification (NCBI taxonomy): domain Eukaryota; kingdom Metazoa; phylum Chordata; class Mammalia; order Lagomorpha; family Leporidae; genus Oryctolagus; species Oryctolagus cuniculus. The sequence goes on from NC_091435.1 coordinate 85,147,209, forward strand.
CTCCCCACCATGTCCCTCAAGTGTAGGTTCCACCAATGCCCTGCTGGTGATAGCTACACCCCCTCCAAGAAGCCTGCTCTGATTTCCCATGCCCACCTGCTCCAAATGCTACCCCACTGCTCCCCATGGACAATGAAACCTCTGCAGCATTGTTATAGCAATGTCATTGTCATTATCTCATGTATTTGTCTAGTCTCATCACCTGGATTCTAACTCTGTGGTCTCTGTGTGCCCCTTGAGACTGCCTGCATGAATAAAGACCCCAGAAACAGAACTTACATGTGACAGCAGCGTAGCTCAGAGTCCGATTTCTCATCATGCACCTGTGGTTCAACACCAGCCAAAGGACTGGTGCAGCTCGCCTGCAGCCCAGAGCTGCCCTGGCAGCCTCTTTGGGGTCAGGACACAGGTTTGCTCCTGGTGCCGAGCAGGCCTCTCACCTGCCTCTGCCCTGAGAATTCAGAATCATCATGAAAATGGACATGAGTCTCAACACTTAGGGTCAATTGCTGACACTCCACTTTAAAAAAAATTTTTATTGGGATTGTTGTGGTGTAGCAGGTAAAGCCACTGCCTGTGATACTGGCATCCTACTTGGGCTCAGGTTCAAGCCCGGCTGCTCCACCTCCAATCCAGCTCCCTGCTAATGTGCCTGGGAAAGCAGTGGAAGATGGCTCAAGCGCTTGGGCCCCTGCACCCATGAGGGGGATCTGGAAGAAGCTCCGGGCTCCTGGTTTCATCTTGGCACAGCGCTTGCTGTTGGGGCCATTTGGGAAGTGAGCCTGCAGGTGGAAGACCTCTCTCTCTGTGTCTCTCTCTTTCTGTAACTCTGCCTTTCAAATAAATAAAAGCAAATCTTTAAAAAAACATTCATTTTATTTGAAAGACACACACACAGAGGGAGAGAAGGAGAGAGGTCTCTAGAGCCAGGAACCCAGACTCAATGCAGGTCTCCACGTGGGTGGCAGGGACCCACGCACTTGAGCCTTCACTGCTGCCTTCCAGGGTGTGCACTGGCAGGAGTGGAGCTGGGACTCAAACCCCAGACACAGCAATGTGGGATGCAGGCGTCCCAAGCAGCGTCTTAGCCACTGTGCCAAGGGCCCACCACTCAACATCTAAACCGGGGTCACCCTGTACAGGTCACTTCCTGCCAAGTCCTCCGCCATGGATTTCCCGTGTCTCTGTCCCTGACCCCCAGAGCAGCCTGGTTGCAGCCTGGGCCGCAACAGCTGAATCCAGGGCTGCTGCCCGGGATGGAGATCAGAGGCGGTGTGGTGCCCCACGGAGGAGGATGTAGGAGGAGGGGTGGTCAGTGTGTGCCAGGTTTGAGACGCCCAGGAGGCTGAGCCGTCCTGGAACCCAGGGCAGGTCCCTCTTTTCTCTGTGCCTCAGTTTCCCCCATCTGTCATGCCAGATAACTTCCCAGATAATCTGGAAAGATCTGTCCAGCTATCATCCAAAACTGCTGCAGAGGTTGGGGGAGGAGGGACGGGGTCCTCCACGCAGCCTGGTCGTGGGAAGCCTGACCAAAGCGCGCCCGGAGCAGCGCCCCCAGCCGTGAACGCCCTGTGTGTCACCTGCTCGGGAATGCACGGCAGACCCCGGAGGGTTTAACAAGGCTGGCAGCTGCGTCCCTGACCCCAAGGGTTCCGCCTTAACTGCCTCGGGTGCCTCCAGCACATTTTCACAGCCACCCCCCCACCCCCCCACCCTCAGGAGACTGTACGGTGAGCTCCAGGACCCTTGGAGCGCACAGAGCACGCCGGCCGGCCGCTTCCCCGCCCCGAGCGGTCGGAAGCCGCTCCGGGCCGCGGCCCCTAGGGCGCGCTGTTGCGTCGCTGCTGCGGCGGGTAGAGCTCCGTGCTGGGGCTCCGGGAGCGGCTTCCGACCAGGGCCCGCAGTCCCCCGTGCATCTGCACCCAATTAATGCTGCCCGCGGCCTTGCCGCGCTTGACGTCAGCAATGCGTGCTGCAACCGCTCCGCACAGGTCATTTGACTCCGGCCAACTCTGCTGCCGTCTCCTCCAGGCAGGACTCCAGCCCACCCCCAGGACTGAGCCGCTGTTCAGGCTGCTCCTGTGACAAGGAGCCCTTCCTCACCTCCACTCTTGTCCATTTTCCCCCTGGCAGTTCCCTGCCCCTCCTCTGCCTCAACAGTACCCACAGGATCCCAGGAAACCCCCCAGGCCAGGGCATGGCCAGGTGCAGCAGGAGTCCCCTCATCCTCCTCCCTCCTCGCTCTCACCCAGGGTTCTGAGCGCTGGGTCAGCTGTTCCCAGCGCATGGGTGTTCATGGGTGTTCAGAGGGAAGAGGGGGGCTTACTGTGACAGGCGCAGCAGTGCGGTTTGTAAGGGACACTGCCTACGCAGAGTTGTGGGAAACGCCCCTTACCTTTGCCATTTTTCCATCACCCGCGTATGTTGGGGAAAAGTGATGTCCTGGTGTTGATGCTCATCTAAAATTAAAAAATAGCCACTCCCTTTAAGTCGGCTGTCCCCCGCTGGGGCGCCAGGGCTGCCTCCTCGCACTTCACCCCTGCTTACACCCCTCCCCCAGTCTGCTGTCCTGGGCTTCCAAAGGGCGGGGCTTGAACTCCCTTGGTCTGGGTGGTACCCGAGGACCCCCTGCCTTCCAGCGCTCCTGATTCTAGGAGGAGGGGGAGCAGGCGCCAGCTTCCTTCCTGACTCCTGCTGGCCCTGACTTCCGGTGCCCCTTCAGTATCTCCCATTCACAACCAGCCCAGCCCCAGCCAGTGGGCCTTCCCGGTAGCCCCCGGGGGAGGGCACTGACGTTGGAGAGGGACACAGAGGTCAATGCTGGGCCAGCTCAGGTGGGGAAACTGAGGCCCAATCACACCACGGCTCCCTGACAGACCCCTTCCCCCTTGTTCCTCAGAATTCCTGTGCCCCTCCCCCCCCCAACCTTGGGCCCCAGGGGACCAGGCTCTTGGATTGGAGGAATGCCATCCTCTCCTGGAGTCCAGGTGACTGACCCCTTGTGGCAGGGACTAGGTGGAATCTGCCTCCTGGGGCCCCAGAGGGGACGGAGCCTTCCAGGCTCTGGGTTTGCCAGGGGGCACAGGAAGAGGTGTGGGGAGTGGGTAGGGACCTGCTGCTTCTAACGCAGATCTCAAAGTCGAGAGCAGGCCTTGAATTGGATCTCAAATGGGGCTGGGGGCTGGCCAAGGAGACTTAGGCAGCCACACGTTTGGGCAAGCTTCCCTCCGCCTCCACAATGTGGCTGGCCAGCGCCCAGCTGGAAAGCAGACGCTCGCCAAACATCAGCGCCCGCGGGATCAAAGCGCCTCCTGCTGCTGCTTTGAGGGCAGGAGACCCGAGGGCAGGCCGAGTTCGGGGCTGGCCCAGGGTCACGGGACAGCGGGCAGCAGAGCCTGAGCCGCAGGGTCTGGGTCAGGCGTCCCCACCATGTGGACAGACACCCTGACCCCGCTTTGCAGGGTGCCCTGTCTCTGGGCGCGTGTCAGGGGTCCATGTGTGGAGTGTGGACATTTCATGTTTTGTCTCAGCTTCCAAACCATATCTGCCCCATAAAACATGGAGACAAGAATTCTGTAGCTGCAGCCGCCTCTCCCTGGCCTGGTGGGTGTTAGGAAATCCTTGTTCCTGGCTCATCCAGATCCCCCAGGTGCTACCCTAAGTCCCTCCAGGTGGGGCTTGCTCCAGGGGCTCCAAACAAGCAGATGGGACTGGGGAGAGAAGAAGGGAGGCCCCCCGGCCAGGGCTGTACTCTGCTGATGGGGCTGCCTCGGGCCCAGGTGCAGGCCCCGGCCAGCTCGCTGTCTGCCTAAAGTCTCGAAGGATGCTGCTCTTTGCAGGGAGGTGGGGGGTTGCTGACTCCAGCCGCTGATTTATCGTCTGTTTACCCAGAGACACTGCTTGCTGAGTTCTGGGTGGGAGGGCAGTGAGGGGAACGGGTGTCCCTGAGCCGCAGAGGGAGCCGGCCGGGATGGCTTCCACACTCCCCTGACGGGTGACCTCCAGGAACTCTTCCTCCCTGTCTCCCGTGCCCTGATGAGAAACAGGCCCGTACCACTGGCCGCCTGGAAGGCTTCTCCTGCATCCTTGCCTCGGCAGAATTCTGCCCCCCCCCACCCCCCCGCAGCGGAGAGGAGGAGGAGGGAGGGGAGAACGCTGTGCCGACTCCTCCCACCGAGTCCCTGTGTCTCGATCCCAAGACATCAGCCTCGCCTCCATTCCCCTGGTGGGAATTTATTTTGGCACAAAAAGAGATTGAAATCCACACATGGTTTTTTTGTTCACAATATGCATTTTTTAAAATTATTATTTGAAAGGTAGAGTTACAAAGAGAGAGAGGCAGAGGGAAAGAGCGATCTTCCATTTGTTGGTTTATTCCCCAAATGCCCACAACAGCCAGGACTGGGCCAAGCCCAAGCCAGGAGCCTGGAACTCAATCCAGGTCCCCGGTGTATGTGACAGGGACCCAAGTACTTGGGTCATCACTTGCTGCGTCCCAGGGTGTGTGTTAGCAGGAAGCTGGGTCAGAAGCAGAGCGCTGGGTATGGATGCAGGCAGCCCAGGTGGTGACTGAATGACCATGCCTCATGCCTACCTCTGCATAAACTTTTTAAGGTACCACATACACATCAGTACTTAGAAATCCTGCCTCTTAGTCTGGTGTTTCTTGTCCATGCAGAAGACTTTTACTTGACAGGTCAGGAAATATCTTCTCAAATCCAAGCGTGACTTTAGGGATTCAGGGGTGAAGTGGGGGGTGGAGCAGGGGCAGGCACTGCGGTGCTGGGAGTGAAACCATTGCTCGGGATGCCTGCACCCCATATCCAAGCACCTAGGATGCGGCCCTGCCTCTTGTGCTGGTCCAGCCCCCTGATAATGCACCGGGAAGGCAGTGGACGTTAGCCCAAGTACATGGGCTCCTGCCACCCATGTGGGAGAGCTGGCTCCTGTCTGTCACCTGGCCCAGTCCTGGCTGTTGCAGGCATTTGGGGAATAAACCAGATGATGGAAGATTCTCTCTCTCTCTCTCTCTCTCTCTCTCTCTCTCTCGGTTGCTCTTTCAAATAAGTAAATAAAAGAATGAAACTGGAATCCAGACTTAGTGGTGATTCCTTTTATGACTTGATAATTGACCAATAATAACGAGAATGGGCACAGTGTTCCTGTGACCATGGCTGAATCTGGACAGTTCTGTGTTGGTACAGGGCAGGATGCTGACGTCGTGTGCAACCAAGGTAACTGAAGCAAGAGGTTGGTGTCTGGGATGCTCACGACTTGGAAGACTTGGATTCTAGATCAAGCCCGACTGTGGGGAGCTTGGGCAAGTCACTAGCTTTGAGGAGTTTCCCCTTCCAAGTTTTGCGGAACCTTCCTTTATTTCTACCCTGCCACGACCTCCACGACCGGCCAGTCTGTGTGTCTGTCCCACCATCCATCATCTCCAGCACGAACATCATCATCTGTCTTTCGGCACAGCCTATATTCAGATCAGCAAAATTCCAGGCCAATAAACCAATTTGGAACACACCTAGGACTTACTGTGAAGCAGTGTAGCCTGAAAAAAAATAATGAAGAAAAATGCACAGAGGGTAATTAGCTGGGATATTGAAATGTTTACTCTTGGGCGATTTGTTCAGTGAGGTTCAAGGTGGGGTTCGTGTCTGGGGAAGCCAGACAAGTGTCTTGGAACTTCAGCTGCGGTGGAGCAGCTGTGAGAGGCAGCGTCAGATTTCCCGTGATGGCGGGCAGCCTGGCCCCAGTGCCCAGCCCGATTAACTGTTGGCCTCCCAGTGGCTGGGCTGAGCCAGAAACATCGTCCGCCGTTTGAAGTGCTTATTGGAAAAGCAGATTTCTTCTTGGCTCGAGCTCTGAGCAGTTCCTTGTGTGGGGTACTCCCCAGGGCTGTAACTGAACACAAGAAAGCATCGGCCCACTTTTGGCATTCTTGCTTTCATCTCAAAGTCACATTTTAAAATTTATATTTAAAAAAAAAAAAGTCAGGGAAAGGGGCCAGCACAGGCTCACGCGGCCACTGGTGCCAGAACAGCCAACACAGCAGTCCGGGGCCAAGGCGGTGAGGATTAGGAGGAGGAATTAGAACCATACCTTGGAGCAGTGCTGCACGCCAGCCGCCGGGGCTCAGCCGCGTGGCTGGAACCGAAAGGTGCTTTTTTGAGCTGGGCCCTGGTGTGATCTGGGCTCTGCAGAGCCAGAGTTCTGTGGGTGCAGATCAGGGCGCCCTAGTCCGATCCAGGTGCACGAGAAGTTTCTGAAAGCCCTGCAGAGCAGGGGGAGTCCAACGCCTGCTTGCACAGCCACTGCAAGCCTGAGCAGCCAGGCCAGCAGGGTGGAGATGCGTCCTGCGCTGTTGGGGACCCTGGTGATTGCGAGGGGGAGGGAACCCTTGTGGTTCCCGGAGTGTCAGTGCTCTTCCTCCTCCTCTGGCTCCTGTAGAACTCTGAAGACAGCAGGCATCTAATGGGTGCTTGTCATCAAGCCCTGACCCTAGAGCGCGTGAGCACCGCCAAGCCTTCTCCTACAGCTCTTAGTAAGATCTTCTCCAGGGGGCAGAGGTGAGGCTGAAACACCCAGGTTCCTGGAGGACAGAAATGAAATAGCGCCCTGGAGGAGGCAGTGGGCGCAGCCACCCAGGTGCCTCGGCGGAGCTGCCCCCGGCCACGGTTATTGTGGCATCGGCAGCTCGTGCTCCACTGTGCCCTTCTGATCTTTTCCAGGAACATTGTTTATAGGAAGTCATCATTATTGTGCAGTTGGTTTCCTCTCTGAGTCTAGGATCCCGCATGAATGCCTGTTTTACATTAAGATCAACGATACCTTGTGTTTTGAAAAAAGAGGAGGAGAACTAAGTGGCTTCTAACAAAGAAAACACATTCGATGCAATTGTTAACATAGTGATCCTGCCTTCAGGACTGCAGGAAAGCCCTGGAAGTCAGGACACAAAAGCAGAAACCAAGGTGAAATGTAACTCCGGCTCTCACTGGGCTGCGCGGCAAAGGGGCGAAGGGAAGAGCTAAAGTCCGTCTTGCTCCTGACGCCGTTCCTGGGGAGTGGCGCGGCGGCCCCGTGGACAGCAGTGCTGCACCGAGTGCAGAGGCAGTTTCCACACGGGTTTTCTGTGGTGCCCCTTAGTGACTCGTCTGTGAGGTGACAGTGACCTTGGTGGAGGGAATGGAATGTAGGAAATACCGAGGGGGCTTGTACTGCGCGTGTTCCATTCTTCAGGGCACTTGGAGTTGGATCTGGGTCAACTAGGTAGAAAGACAAGCTGTGGGGGTCTGACCCTGTGAGCCAGAGCTGATCTCAGGGGGTCCTCAGCCAACCCCCCCTGCAGGAAATGAATCCTTTCATTACATATTGATTCAGCCGGCGCCCAGGTGCACGTGTGTGTGCCCATGTAGGTGTGTGCATCTATGTGCATACATGTATGTGTGTGTACATGTAGGTGGTGGGGGTGGGGGTGGGTGTGACTACACGGCCCCCTCCCCTCAAAGCAAGACTCTCTGTGGCCTGGAATTGGCTCCTTCTGTGGGTAGTTGATTTTGAGAACTAGCCAAAAACCCAGGATCTTTTTTTTTTAAGATTTATTTTATTTATTTGAAAGACAGAGTTATAGAAAGACATAGATACAGGGAGAAAGAGAGGTCTTCCATCTGCTGGTTCACTCCCCGAATGGCCAAAATGGCCAGAGACCCATACGGGATGCTGGCACCTCAGGCTGGAGCTTTAACCCACTGCACCACAGTGCCAGGTCATTAACTCTTTGGAAGAACAACAGGACAATTTCTGAATGCTTAGGACCAAGAGCCTGTGGGTAAAAGGCTTAATTACTCCAACTGAATATTTGGGAGCAGAGCCTGGCCAGCCAAGAGCACTGCGGGAGGGGATCTGTGCTCTGTTGGCTGCAGAATTCCTTGCTGGGCCACATGAGCTGCCCTGTGCTCAGGGCAAGATTCCCAAGCCCTCCCAGGTCTGCCTCTGATGGTACCTGCCCCCTCCATGGGAGGCAGTGACTTTTGATGACAAATTTCAAAGATTTATTCATTTATTATTAGCCGAGGACCTGGTGCATCCCAGCATTGTACTACACCCTGGAAGTGCTGGCAAGCTTGACCCTGTCCTGGAGGAAGTGGAGAAATGCACACCTGCCCCCAGCGCGGGTATAACTGTGAGATGACGTGGTCTCTTCACTGACAGCAAAGCCACGCCACATCCCAGAGGTCAGCCATGGCAGGGCCAGGGTTGTGGGCAGTGCATTAAGGCGCCACTTATGACAAGTTCAAGTCCCAGCTGCTCCACTTCCGACCCAGCTTCCTGCTAATGTGTCCTGGGAAGCATTGAATCATGGGTCAAGTGCTCGGGCCCCTGCAGCTCACATGGGAAACGTGGATGTTGTTCCAGGTTCCTGACTTCAATCTGGCCCAGCCCCGGCCGTTGTGGCCATTTGGGGAGTGAAGCAGCGGATGGAAGATCTCCCTCCAACCCATGCGCTCTCTCACCCTCCTTCCTTCTGTCACTCTGCCTTTCAAATAAATAAATCTTTATTTTAAATAATAAATATCTCAGGCCACAAGCATGATAGAAAGAAAGTGGGCCTGTGGCCATAGGAAGGGAAGGGCAGAGCCGGGGGATGTCCCCATCACACTGCCATCCTCTTGCTGTGTCTCTGACTTTAATGCACTTGTTTGTTTTGTCTCTAACAGAATCCAGGCTGCCCCGCTCCAGATGGTCTTGAGCAGAGCCTCTGGCCTATCTTGTTGAACGATTTCACCGGCTCTCTGGACAGTGTTTTCCCAGGCCACCTCCATCACCATGGCACAGAGAGAGATTACGCAGAGCCAGCTCTACTCCCATGGGCCAGCTTGCAGGAGCTGCAGAAAACAGGCCTTCACCCGTTCTAGCCCCATATGGGGGCTACTTCTTCTGAGCGGAGAGTGTTAGCCATTAGCCCATGTGTGTGACAGGGGCTGTAGAACAAACTGGGTTACATGCTACAGGTTTGCTTGCCCCTCTGAACCTGAGAATGGGGCTTCCCCTTCCGCTGTAGCCCACAGCTGGTGAGGGCTGAGCCCAGCAGAGAGTGGCTGCTTGGTGGCCCCGGAGATGACGAGTGTCGGCCCCTGCACACCGCTCCTGCCGGGTGACCAGAAGGATCGATCCCTGGGAGGTGGCACACACTGAGGCCACGTGCGGATGGGACGGACACCCTCTCTGCTCACCCAGCCCGAAGAGCAGGTGATGATCCCCAACCTCAGGCCGACGCTGGCTGAGCAGGGCCAGGGAGGCCTGCAGGTGCGGACACAGTGGTACTGGGCTGTGACACCAGTGGAGGTGGCACCTGCCGGTGCTGGTCTCGGAGCCGAGAGTCTCAAGGCCGCCCCCCTGCCCCTGCCAGGGGGTTTCGTTCGCAGCCCCATTGTCAGCATCAAGAAGGGCTCCAGAGGACTTTCAGGCTGGTCGTGGCAATAAACAGAAACTGCTCTTCTCAGCATGCCTGAAGGACCTTTGGGCCTGTCCTGGACCAGAGACACCAGTGGCACCTGAGAACTTGCTAGGGAGACACAGTTGGACGCCACCTGGGCAGCTGAATCAGCGCTCCACGGTGGGACCGAGTGGCTCGTGTTGGACCGAGCCTTGCATGTGCTGCCGCCGCAGAACAGCTCTCTGGGCCAGCGGTCCTGGGCCAGGGGCGTCCCCTAAGCGTGTACCAGAATCTCTGGAATTGGGAGGCTGGGAGTTGTAGCCTGAAAACGCCCCTAAAGTGATTACAATCTCTTCCCCCTCCCCTACTCAAGAAGCATCCATCTAGAAACTAATTTTGCCTTGGAGGAAACACCTCTGGCAACTGTCCCTACATTCTGATGGCTTTGTAAACTTTAGAAATTCTATCATCAGGGTGACATGTGCTTGGCCTGGAAACCTCCTTCCACAGTTGGATACAGTTTATACTCCAGGGAGGACTGTGGCCCCAACAAGTGCTGGGTTGGGCGGCCAGAGCCGGGCAGGAGCGAGGCTGTTTTGCTCACCATCGGGCATGCACGCACGTCTGTGTTATTACTATTTTTTATGGGCCCCTAAAAGACACAGTCATCAGGAGTGTCTTGTTAGTGCCCTAGACGGGGTAAAGGTACACAGGATGTCTAAAACGTTTGCCAACAGTGGCGGCTGTGGGGAGGTCTTTTCCCCTAGAACTGTAACGGTGGAGAAGCCGCTCCAGGTTGGAGGAGCTGGTGGGTGTTGCCTTGACGTTAGCCCAGGCCACCTAGCTGCTCCCTGCAGCTCTTCCCGATGCCTCTGCTGTCCAGGACAACAACGAGAGGAGGAGCCTGGCTTCTAGGAAGCGCCGTCTTGCTGAGGAAGCGGGCAGCCCAGGCCAGCCCAGCCTGCTCACCTGGAGACCAGTTGCGCCTCCTCCAACGTGGTGTTCCCCTTGGGGCTGCAGAGGCAGGAAGCAGGTGGCAGGGAGCTGCTTCCCCCACCCCAGCAGCCCCCAGGGAGCCCCATGCTGTGGCAGGAGTCGAGTGGCTTTGAGTCTGTGAGGTGGAGTTAGCTGACGTGCTCAGTAGCCGGAGAGCTGCAGGCCAGGGCCACAGGTCAGGAGGTCTCTGGGCCCGGTCATGTGAACACAAGGTCTGAAAGAACCCAGTGTTGCCAGCCTGGGCAGATAGAGGACAAATCCAATGGGCCAGCGGGAGCCTGACAGGGGAGGCGGCGGCGGCGGCGGGGGTGGGGGGGTTATGGCTCTGTAAGAGGGGCCCCACCTGCCCTCTGACCTCCCCTCTCTGGAACGCAACTCCTCTCGGCTGTGACCATGCAGGCAGCCCAAGCACCTGGAGCAGTGTCGCACACACAGTAGGTTCCTGAGAAAGTATTTGCTGACTAAATAATTGAATGTCTCTCCCATCCTTCCACCTCCCACTCGCTCTTAAGCACCCTGGGGAAGGCATGCAGGACCCTGTCCCCAGTGCTGTCAACTGTGCTCTGGGGGACACCTTTCTCCAGACATTTTCAAGGGACAAAGGGAGTTTCCAGGACCAGGGGCCCCAGGCCAGCCGGCCCTGGCTCCACCCCTGCCCAACTAGGAACTGGCTCCAGGGGTTCCTCAGGCACACAGGCTTCTCTGGCAGCTCCCCCAGAAGTTGGAGGACCACCCCTCAGGGCTGCAGAGGGGTCCAGCGTTACAGCGGGGCTGGCCTAGGTGTGGACCGCAGCCAGGGGGCGCTGTGGGGTTTGGCTGAGCCCAATGACATTGCCACAGAAGAAACATGTGGCCTGCAAAAGTGAGGGGTCCTGGGTGTGGGTCCCCACCTCCCCCGTGGCCTGGATGTGGCTACAGTAGCCCTGCAGTGCCCTCCCTGGTGGGGCTGCAGCAGTGTGACAACAGGAGGCGATCAGAGAAAAGGAGGAGGAATGCAATTGGGAGATGCTACGCTGATGTTAAATCCCACAGAAATGGTCGTTTTACAAGGAGGCCTAGGCCTAGCCTCTGCTGGGCTCAGCCAGCATGGGAGAGCCAGGGGAAGACCTACCTGAGGCCCTGGGCAGCCCCGGGGTTCCAGGGACCCCATGAGCATGTGGGTCAGGGTGGCCCCAGGCCTCTGAGCAGGGCCCCCTTTAGGACAAGGCTGCACAGCTTCAGGTCCTGCCATGACCTGCCTGATCTGAACATGTACGCAATCATTCGATCATTCATCACCCAGCACGTGCCTTCTGAACACACCAGTACTGCCCAGCACGATGCAGATGCAGGACTCCTCTCGCCCTCTGTCCTTAGCTTGTCTGGCAGGCCTGACACCTGCCAGCCTGCCCTTCCTCCTGGAGAGGGCTCAGCTTCCTGTTTCGCTGAGCAGATAAACGCCGTCAGAAGTGAGTCAAGAGCTCTGGCCCCAGGATGATCCCCCGCCCCCAGCCCCCAGCCCGCTTGCCTCCTATCTATCTCCATATCTCTGCTTCTCTCCTGTGACTGGGCGGGGACACCGCTGCCCTGGCTCTCCCAGGGACCTGGCCCGCCTCGCCCTTCCCTCCGCACCATCCAGCCCTTTCTCCGCACAGGGTCTCTCATTGTAGCCCTCCTCGCTGAGAAAGCTACCTTCCCTCAGCCCCGCTTCTTCCCTGGGGAAAAACGGCCTCCATGTCTCTTTTTTGCAGTTAAACTCTTAACATATGTTTGCCATTTCCAAACACGCTCTTCCCATTCTCTCTCGAATCCACCCATGACAGGCTTCTGGTCAAGGTTCCAGTGTCCTCACATGGCTAAGTCCCATGGGCACATCTTGACCCTCCTCCTGCCACAGCCCCTCCCTGGGTGGTGCACGCAGTCGGTCCACACCCTGACTCTATTTCGCGCTGCTCCGTATCAGTCTTTCTTGCCAATTTTTTTTTCACATTCCTCATGAAGGAAGGACTCAGAAGCACGTCAAGCCCAAGCCCTTGGAATTCTCTTTTATGCATCATCATTCATCCAGTTCTCTGTCTTTGTTTTTATTTTTTTTTTTAATATTTTTATTTATTTGAAAGGCAGAGTTAAAGAGACAGAGAGAGCGATCTTCCATCCATTGGTTCACTTCCTGAAATAACCGTAGTGATTGGGGCTGGGGCAGGCTGAAGCCAGGATCCAGGAGCTTCATCCTTGTCTCCCACATGAGTGCAGGGGCCCAAGTACATGGGTCATCTTTCTGCAGCTTTCCCAGGTGCATTAGTGGGGAGCTGGATGGAAGTGGAGCAGCCGAGACTCGAACTGGTACCCATATGGGATGTTGGTGTTATAGGCAGCAGTTTAACACACTGCATCACAACACCAGCACCCCAACTTTATTATTTAAAAGAATTTAGTTATTTGAGAGACAGACACATAGAACTCCCATTTACTGGTTCACTCCCTAAATGTCCACAATGGCTGGGGCAGAGCCAGGTGAAAAACCAGGAGCCTGGAACTCAATTCAGGTCTCCCAGGTGGGTGGCAGGGTTCAAATTACTTGAGCCATCACCACTGCCTCCCAGGGTGCGCATTTATGGGAAACAGGAGTCGGGCATCCCACCCCTGTATTCCAATATGGGAAGCTGGCGTCTTTGCCAGCGGCTTGACCTCCATGATAACTGCCTGCCCCAGTTTTTAAATGTGACTGGGACGCTGCTTCCAAAGTTACGTCTCCTTGGCAACCATTCCAGACCGAGCTCCTGCTCACCCTCCTCCAAATTCTCCCTTGCCTGCATTTCCCCCTCTCAGCTAATAGCAAGTGCAGAGAACCTGTGTGTCTTGTTTGATTCTTCTCTTAGGCTCATGCCTCGCACTGCCTCTGTCGCGGAACCCTGTGAAGTCTGTTCACAATGGGACACTTTTCATTGCCTTTGTCACCCACCGCCACTGGCGCATGGCTAGAGGATTATAAAACATTCCTAACTGGCTCCCCCCACCCCTTCCATCATTCCCCAGTAATCCCCCCAGCCTGCTGTCTGTTCTTCAGGCAGCATGAAGGAAAGGAAGTCGGATCACGCCGCTTCCTCCACTCTCTCTCGGGGTTAGCCATGTTCATGCCAAACGCCCGGGGGCCCTAGGTGGCCCGACCTCCCCCTCATTACCTGACTGCCTCTCACTACTCTCTCTTTCCTCACTCTCTCTGGCCTCAGGACCTTGGCATGTGCGTTTCTTCTCTTTAGAATTCTTCTCTTCCAAGACCTTCACTCACACGTCACCTTAGCTATGCCTTGCTTAACCATCTTATTTAACACTGCAGTTTATCCCACCTGCCACCCCTGTTCCACGTCCTGCACTGCCCTTGCATTTGGTGGCCTGCCCTGGGTCCAGACCATAAGGGAATGCATCGTCTATAGAGGACATAAAAATAATCACGGAATGGACTTGAGGGTCAGTCTGCTCTTTATCATGCGTGGGCATGGCCATCCCAGGCAGGGGTGCGTGTGGGGCTCCTTCCTGCCAGGCTGGCGACCTCCACTGTTGCAGCTCGCGGGGCGTCTGCGTTCCCCAGTTGATGTCCACATCCCTGCAGAACCTGAGCTCCTCAAGGGCGGGCTGTCGCCCTCTTTGTTCACCACCGTGACCCAGCAACTGCCCTGTGGCAAGTGCTCAGTCAGTACCGCTGAACGAGTGAATGAAGCAGAGGGCACTGTGGGTGCCCACAGCGGGTGGTCCTCAGGAGGGCTTCCTGCCTGAACTGGTGTCTCTGTCGCCCACCCCTAAGCAGGAGAAAGGACCCAGACAGCAGGGGCAGCAGGTGCAGGAGCAGCTTTACTCTGGGGCACATCGGTCAAGGGGAGGAGCCAGGATTCCTGACTTTCCCTGCCTAATGCTAATGTTTAGTAAACCAGTGATCACCATTTGGTCCCTGGTCTAGATGACATTCTGCAGAACGCAGGCTGCTGCTTGTCATCCAAACGGGGCTTCCCCACTCCAGCTGAAGCGCTCCAGGCCCCCGGATGTGAGCTCACTCTCCCAGCACGGTCAAAACCTGTACTTGTCCCCTTGCTTTAAGTGGGGGAGCTGGGACAGCTGTGGTTATGGCTGGAGGTGAGGTGAAGTGAGGTTGGGGTGAGGGGGGCGATGCTTCTCCCTGTTCTGGGCAGAATGTGTACCTTCCTCCTTTAGGTTATCTGTTCATTTCTTTTTTTATTTTTTAAAAAGATGTATTTATATATTTATATGAAAGGCAGAGTGAGAGGAAGGGATGGAAGGAAAGAAGTGGGGGGGGGGAGAGGGAGAGAGGGAGGGAGAGAGAGAGATCTTCCATCTGCTGGTTCACTTTCCTGGTCTGGGCCAGGCTGAAACCAGGAGCCAAGAACTCCATGGGGTCTCCCATGTGGGCCATCCTCCACTGCCTTCCCAGGCACATTAGCAGAGAGCTGCATCAGAAGAGTACCCGGGACTCGAACCGGCACTCAGGTATGGATGGGATGCAGGCATACTAGCTGGTGGCCTAACCCTCTGTGTCACAACACCCCCTCCCCCAGCACGAGTGTTACCCTCTTCCTGTGTGCATCTTCTGCTCAGTGCCACTAAAAGAACAGAAACAGTGCTGACTCATTTCAAATCCGGATCCTTAGCACAGAACAGTGACATCGGAGGAAATCAACAAATATTTGCTTAATGCATAAAACTATGTCAATATCAAATGCTTTTGAATGCCAATCATAAGGATCAGTGTGGCGATCCATAGTGTCTACAATTCACAGAACATGCAAATATATTTTTTCCTATAAAGATGAGGGG
Organism: Oryctolagus cuniculus; assembly: GCF_964237555.1. NCBI lineage: Eukaryota > Metazoa > Chordata > Mammalia > Lagomorpha > Leporidae > Oryctolagus > Oryctolagus cuniculus. The sequence continues at coordinate 85,162,450 of NC_091435.1, forward strand.
TCACTTTGTTCTCTAAAGTTCCCGAAGCCCAGTATCATCTACAAGTATTCAAACACTGTCAACAAGGTGTTTATTTTATTTATTTTTTTGACAGGCAGAGTTAGACAGTGAGAGAGAGAGAGACAGAGAGAAAGGTCTTCCTTCCATTGGTTCACCCCCCAAATGGCTGCTACGGCAGGCGTGCTGCGCTGATCCGAAGGCAGGAGCCAGGTGCTACCTCCTGGTCTCCCATGCAGGTGCAGGGCCCAAGCACTTGGGCCATCCTCCACTGCACTCCCGGGCCACAGCAGAGAGCTGGCCTGGAAGAGGAGCAACCGGGACAGAATCCGGCGCCCCGACTGGGACTAGAACCTGGGGTGCCGGCGCCGCAGGCAGAGGATTAACCTTGAGCCTCGGAGCCAGCTTCTCCCTCCCTCCCTCCCTCCCTCCCTCCCTCCCTTCCTTTCTTCCTTCTTTCCTTCCAAAGATTTATTTATTTATTTGAAAGGCAGAGTTACAGAGGCAGAGGCAACAGAGAGAGGTCTTCCATCCACTGGTTCAACAGCCAGAGCTGGGCCAATCCAAAGCCAGGAGCTTCTTCTGGGTCTCCCATGTGAGTGCAGGGGCCCAAGCACTTGGGCCATCCTCTACTGCTTTCCCAGGCCATAGCAGAGAGCTGGATCAGAAGTGGAGCAACTGGGACTCAAACTGGTGCCCATATGGGATGCCAGGACTGCAGGTGGCTGCTTTACCTGCTATTTCACAGTACCAGCCCCTGTCATTTCTTTCTTAATAAATGATGTTAACTTAAGTGCTGCTATTCTATATGTGGAGAACACGAGCTGCACAACTGGCCCGGATGTCCACAGCTGGCAGTGGGCCGTGCCTGCTGGACAGAAACCCTACAGGCTTCACAAATAAGTCTAGTGCACCCATTCAGTGTCAGAGTTCAAAGACAGCTCAAGTAATATGTAAGTATCAAGTTAAGATAGGATGTTGGACAAAATTAATTTTGAAAAATTCACAGAATTTTTAAAAAGCCAACCTGTAGACTTAAAACTGATGGTTTCATTACATGTGATGCCTCTGAGTATGAAGGCAATGGTCAGTGTTTTCACTGAGCAGATTCCTCCCCAGACTCTGAAAACCACTCTCAAAAAATATCACATCCTCCCCTCCCCAGTATGCACACAGGCACCGCTCATTTTGAGGTCTTGTTGCAGCACAGCCGAGCAAGGTGTCTGACCCTTGGATAATTCCACGCCTCAGTTGACAGAAGAGGCCTGGGAATCCCAGCGTGGCGTCTTCCATTTCCCTCCTGGGGAGGCCCAAGACTTTGTCCTCTTCCCAGGCCTCAGACCATCTAACGTGTTTCTAGAACGTTCCACAGCAGAGCCGTCATTCACTCCACTGCCCCAGGCGGAGAGAGGTGGTGTGGACAGTCATTCTCAGTAAGACTTCGACAGGGCTCCTTGTACTTGCAGGACAGTGTCCCCTCACGAGGGAGCGACTGGGTGTCAGCCCAGATCTGGGAGGCTCTGGGGGGAGGAAGAAGCATGCTGAGGAGAGAAATGATCGTATCTGAGAGGATGGCAGGCGGAGCCACTGTAGAAACCCGGGGCCCAGGGCAAGCAGTGCCAGCCTTCCTACCCAGGCCCGACTGGCACTGCACACAGCAACGCCGGCTGGCAGTCATTAAGCACTTTAGTCTCAGCCAGAACTTTCTAAGTTTTCAGATTGTCCAAACGGTCTTGTTTCTTCTTTAAAAATTGGGGCCAGCGCTGTGACATAGTGGGCTAAGCCTCCACCTATGGCGCTGGCATCCTATCTGGGTGCTGGTTTGAGTCCCAGCTGCTCTGCTTCTGATCCAGCTCTCTGCTATGGCCTGAGAAAGCAGTGGAGGATGGTCTAAGTGCTTGGGCCCCTGCACCTGCATGGGAGACCCGGAAGAAGCTCCTGGCTCCTGGCTTCAAATTGGCCCAACTCTGGCCTTTGCGGCCATTTGGGGAGTGGACCAGTGGATAGAAGACCTCTCTCTCTGTCTCTCACTCTGTCTGTAACTCTACCTCTCAAATAAATAAATAAACAAAATTAAGGAAAAGCACGCTTTCACAATGAACTCATGACCACACAGAAAAAAGCAGGGAGGAAATGTAAACAAAAGAGTAAAACAGATAGACATTTGCCGGAAATCAATCCAGCAAGAAAGACAGGGTATGCTTTGGAAACAACAAATTTCTTACAGTTGTGCCATGATATCCGGGGGGAGATGCACCCCAGGACCCTGTGAGCACCCAGATTATGGATGCTCAAGTCTCCTGTAGAAGACAGTATTACAGCAGCTGGCACTATGACTCAGCGGGGTAACTCTGCCTGCAGCACTGGCATTCCATATCAGAGTTCAAGTCCCGGCTGCTCCACTTCCGATCCAGCTCCCTACTAATGCACCTGGGAAAGCAGCAGAAGATGGTCCAAGCACTTGGGCCCCTGCCACTCATGAAGAAAACCAACAAGGAGTTCTTGGCTCCAGGCTCCTGGATTTGGACTGCCCAGCTTTGGCTGCTGCAACCATCTGGGAGTTTACTTCCAGTGTGTGTGTGTGTGTGTGTGTGTGGTCTCCCTCCCTCCCTCTTTCTGCCACTGTGCTTTTCATTCAAACAAGTAAATCTCTTTAAAATGGATTTGCATATAAAAAAGGTATTGGAATATAACCTATACACACCCTTTCTGTAAACTTAAAGTAAGACATCTCTAGATTACTCAGAATACCTAACACGGTGTAAATGCTACGCAAATAATTGTTGTCCTGTGTTGTTCAGGGAATTGAGACAAGGAAAACCTGTCTGCACACACTTTATGTATTTGAAAGACAGAGATGGGGCCTGTTCTGTGGTGCAGTGGGTTAAAGCCCCGGCCTGCAGTGCCAACATCCCTTATGGACACTGGTTCGAGTCCTAGCTGCTCCACTTCTGATCCAGCTCCCTGCTATGGCCTGGGGAAACAGTGATAGCCCAGGTCCTTGGGCCACTGCACCCATGTGGGAGACCCAGAAGTAGCTCCTGGCTTCGGATCGGCTATGCTCAGGTCATTGAAGCCATCTGGGGAGTGAACCAGCAGATGGAAGACCTCTCTCTCTCTCTCTCTCTCTAATTTTTTTTAAAAATGTCTGGCCAATGTATGTATATATGTATGTATTTTTAAAGATTTATTTTATTTATTTGAAAGAGTTACAGAGAGAGAAGTAGAGCCAGAGAGAGAGAGAGAGGTCTTCCATCTGCTGGTTCACTCCCCAGATGGCCTCAGTGGCCTGAGCGGAGCCGATCCAAAGCCAGGAGCCAGGGGCTTCTTCCTGTCTCTCATGTGGGTGCAGGGGCCCAAGGACTTGGGCCATCTTCCACTGCTTTCCCAGGCCATAGCAGAGAGCTGGATCAGAAGTGGAGCATCTGGGACTCGAACCGGTGCCCATATGGGATGCCGGTGTTGCAGGCTGGGCTTTAACCTGCTGTGCCACAGTGCCGGCCCCAGTGCATCTTTTTAAAAAACATTTCCGCCTGTGGTCGAGTCCACAGGTGCAGAATACACAGGTACAGCAAGCTGACCTCACTCCTTCCCTTTCTTGCCCTGGGGGAGTGGGATACAGCCCTGCAGTCTCGGCCCAGTATGAACCCCACGAAGGTGCAGGCGTGCACTGGGCTGGCTGCTGTCCCAGGGGCTCTCCTTGCTCCCAGCCAGTAGCCCTGATCGGCTGTGCCTGGATTGTGCGGACATTGCCTCGCATATCTGGCTTACCGTGCTCCCTGATCCACTCTGCGGCAGCTCTCCCGCACCAGGAGAGAAGGAGCAAGTGGCCTTCTGCTGGGACAGAGGACAGGAGCTGCAGCTGCCTCCCACCTGCCCTGCCCCAGCCTCCCCCATGTTCTCTCCACCACACCCAGGCTGGCACTGAGAAGCCGCAGTGAGTGCTGGGGTCCTCCGGGAATCCCTGGGAGGCGGTGCTCTTAGTCTACTGGCGCCTGTTCTTTCACCCACAGCCTGCGGGCGCCGACCGGATCCTGCGCGAGGAACGGAGCCTGGCCATGCGTTGGCCCGGAATGGCCTCCCAGCCACCAGGAGAATCTGAGTGTTGCAGGTACCCTCTGGCCCATCTGGCTTGGCTGCCTCTCTTTCTCTCTCTCTCTCTCTCTCTCTCCTGGATTTGGCTCCATTCTCACAGGAGAAGCGCAGTGGGCAGACGGTGGGCAGGGACGCAGGCATTCTCACTGTGCAAGGGCACCCGTACGACGTGCCTGGCCTGCCCCCGCCCCCGGCCCTCGGCTTCCCAGAGCTGCTGTCCAGAAGCGGCTGGCCCGTTCCACATCGGAAGTGTGATGACGCCGTAATTACCACTCAAGAAGCGCCTGTGAGAAAGAGGAGGGTCGTCCTTGGGGTCGCTCACCGTTCAGACTGCCTAGCTCCACCCTGACCAGAGGCCCAGGGAGCTCCGCCGAGTTCACACATGCAGCCACTTTCACCTCCAAAACCAACTCTACATCCCATGTCAGTGCCTGGCTCTGTTACGGGCTTCCCCTGCAAACTGAACTTGACAAGAGGCCAACATCCAGCCTGCGGGCAAGGTTGATGGGGGGTGCCCCCCCCCCCAGAGAGAGGCAGCACTGGCGGGAGTGGTTCCGCCCACTGGCTCATGGCCCCGGGGGCTGGCAGGGGTTTTGCCCTCTCAGCACAGCGGTCCCTCTGCTGCGGCTCGGCGTTCTGAGCAGCTGTGCTTCTTTTCTTGTACAGGACTCGCTCGGGCAGTGGTGGTGTTCGCTACGCCCTAGAGAAAATCACGCAGCAGTCACACTGGGGTCTTCCAAGGTGTTCAGGGCAGGCAAGTCCCTAACAGCCCGACAGGGGGTGCCTTCTGCGGCAGGGCCTGACCCATCATTGCTCCAGAGCCCTTTGGAGTTGGAGATGGATACTCAGCAGGTGTGGGGGACAGGGGCATGGATTTGTGAGTTCTATTTCTGTCTTCCTGTCTGGTTGGAGTCCTCCCTACTTTGCTTCCCAACCAGCTTCCTGCCACTCCTGCCTCAGCTGCCTGGGTACCTGTCACCCAGGTGGGAGATTCAGCTGGGGTTCCAGGTTCCTAGCTTCCTCCTGGCCCAGCCTGGGCTGTTGTAAGCATGTGAGGAAGAAAACCAGCTGACGGACCATCTCACACTTTGCCTTGCCAGCAAACTAAAATAAACTTAGTTTTGCAATGCATGAATAGTCTGAAGACTATTCCCACAAACTGTCTGAAGATCCCCCTGTGTAGACTCAGCTAGGTCTGCTCACTGGCTGGTGAGACTGGAGGGTCAGCGGAGGGCAGGCGGGACCCGGGGGTTTGGCTCAGGCCCCGAGAGCTTCCCCACTGAGGAAGGGACGCGCGGGGAGCTTGGTGCAGCTCCCTCGCGGGTCCAGAGGGGCCTGGAAAGGTGCAAGTGGAAGCATCGGGCAGTTGGACAGAGGCTTACGGGGCAGCACAGACAGTCCAGAAAGCGGAGAGTGGGAGGAGGAGGAGGGAGGCCTGGAGAGTGAAGGGAGAAGGGGCGGAAGGACCGCGCTATGGGCGGGGGCGGGCAGTGGCCGAGCTGGGCCGCGGAGGGGCGAGGGGCGGGCCGCGTGGTGTGGCCAATGAGCCCGTAATGAAGGCCGGCGCCTGGGCCTCCTTTGTTCCCGGGAAACCATTTACAGGGCCTTCCTGAGCCCCCGTGCTTGGTGAGCGCGGACAAAGGCCGAGGTGGGCGGTGGGCAGAGCTGCCCGCCCCCGCCTCGGGGCCTTTCCAGCCTGGAAGCCCTGCTCCGAGGCCCCTGGCGCCAGCTGCACGGCCCGTGGCCGGGCGCGCGCCGCCTTGAGTGGCCAAGAGGCCAGCAGTGACAGAGCGCGCGTGGCGCGGTGCAGGGCGAGTCCCTCGGGCCGCGTGGCCGCCTCCCCGGACCCCGGCTGGCGCGAGTGGTCGCGTGTAGCCCCGGACGCCACCGCTGCCCGCCCGGCCCTGCGGGGGCCCGGGAAGGGGATCAGCCCCCGCCCCCGGCCCCCGGCCTTCCCCGGGGCCTGGAATGATCTACTTTAACAGTTCAAAGGACATTCCATTCCCATGACGAAACCAGAGCCGGTGATGTTGGCATCCCGGAGCCTGCTCTCTTAGAGCGAGCTCGGGCAATAAATCATAATGAATGCAAACTCAAACCCCGTTTATTTCGCGTGTAAATGATCTTCAAAGGGCCACTAAGAGCTCCCTGTGGGTCCTGACGTTTTACCTGGCAATGGTGAATTTTATTCCTTTAATAGATTCCTAAAGAACATGGGGTGAGAGAATTCTTTGGAATGTCCCCTCAGCTCCAAAATTCCTTTTCATCTAGCAGCGCACCAAAACGGACAGAGGATGTTGAAAGAGACTGGAAAAAGCCATGGCCAAGGCAACTTTATCTATCCATCTACTTCTTGCCTTTATTGCTCTTCTTCCCCGGCACATCACACACACCTGTTCCGAAAGCAATGATGCACACAGGGATACACGTGGGCTCACCCAAGGCAGGACACACACACACACACACACACACACACCCCGGTCAGGGTACCAGAGCACCTGCCAGCAGTGCATCAGAAACATTCTCAATGGGAGCCCTTCTTGTGGCCTGCTGGGTTATAACAGTCACCGCCTGCATCCCATTTGTGCACAGGTTGGAGTCCCGGCTGCTCCACCTCTGGTCCAGCTCCCTGCTAATGGGCCTGGAAACAAGCAGAGGAAGATGACCCAAGTCCTTGGGCCCCTGCACCCGTGTGGGAGACCTGGAAGAAGCTCGTGGCTCCTGGCTTTGACCTGGCCCAGCTTTGGGTTGTTCAGCCATTTGGGGAGTGAGAGAAACAGCAGATGGAAGATATCCCTTTCCGTCTGTCTGTCTCTCTCTCTGCCTTTCAAATAAATAAATAAATAAATAAATCTTTAAAAAAAAAAACCCTACTCTTATTAACCTGTGATCTAACAGGAGACTCCAAGGCAGACAGAGAGACAGAGCAGCACAATATTTCCTCCCACAGAACACAGCATTCTAAAAGCCTGAACCCATCTGGAAACAAAACAGCGTCCTCTGTTCATCTGTGACTGCCTGGCAATTTGCAGCCGGGCTGTGCCGGTGAGGAATTGTTTCCAGGGAGGGGCCTTTTTGGCCCCTGGAAACCTGACTCTGGTATGTCACCTCGCGCAGGTATTTTTCACAGGTCGTCAGGCTGCTGGCTGTGAGAGCATTTAAGGCTGCCCTAGAGAGGAGCGCCCCAGGGGCTCCTGCAGGAAGCGCGGTGGAAGGGACAATGGGCCAATTACCCGCAAAGCCTGCGGTCCCCCTGGGAGAGGTTAAGGAGGAGAGCACGGAGCCTTTGAGCTCCCCTGTCATCTGTCCCGGCTTAATCAAGTTATCATATCACCCCGGTGTCTGTCGGCCTCCATCCCTCGATTTGAATGAAGACAAAAATTTGCAGACAAATTTCTAGCAGCAGGAAGTTGGTGCTCTCCTGCGAGGCTGGATGAAAAGCACCTGTAACCTTGCCGGCCTCCCTCCAAGCTCCTGCTGGGAGCGGCTGCAGGCAGCAGCCTGCTGGCTTCAGAGCCTGCTTGTCAGCGGAGCTGGCTGGAGGGGGAGGGGCGCTATTATGTGTTGCCAGAGAACAGGGCAGGGGCCGGGGCCGGGGCAGGCTCAGCTGTGGCAGGGACGGCACAATGTGGCCAGCTACCCATGAATGGGTGAGTGCACACGGTCTCCTGGAGCCGGCTGAGTGAAGACCGGGCTGCCTTGCCATAACCCTCCTGATGCTGGGAAGGCAAGCCTGGCTGGTGCGGTGGTGTCTGCCCTGTACGTGCCTCTGTGCAGGTCGGGGCTGGTGCAGTGTATGGGTGATCTTCAGGGGCAAAGGGGGTGTCCTGGGGCGGCTGGAGCCTGGGTGGGGGTCAGGAGACACGTGTTCCAGGGCTGGCTCTCTGACTTGAGGGGGGGAGCTCCAGGCTGTGGTCTGAGTCATGGGCTGTGAATCCAGGAGGAGACTTTCAGTCCAGCACGCCTCCCAGCAGCCCTACTCCATGTGATTCCTCCCCATGGGCAGGAATAAGAGGGGAAGAAGGCTATTAATTAGCCTTAAAATATGAGCTCGGATGCTGAGAATAAGTTAATTGCAGACTGAATCTCACAGGCATTCGCAGGAGAAGCCAGCGGCTATAGTTTTAACCCTCTGTGGGACATGTCGATCTGATCAAAATCTACTTTTCTGAATCTCCCAGAAACTGGACTTTTTCACCTTTTGATGGAAGGCTCAGGAGGCTAAAAAGCTTGGTAGAGACCCAGTCCATAAGTTCCTCCTTTTGTAGCCCCTGCCCTGCAGACTGCACGTTGTCAAGCCACTCCGTCACAGGGCATCCTGACCTTGAATCTAGTTGGCAGCTCCCTCTGCTTCCTCCCTAGCTCCTGCTAGCATTGATCAAGAGGAGGGGAGATGCTTTCGCACAGTGTAAGGGGTCAGATAGGTTTACATGGGCCACGGCAGGATTGTCCTGTGTTGGCTGGCTCTGAATGCACAGCTATGGGGCGCACTGCCGCTCTCCCGAGGGGGCACACGAATCTTCCTTGGTCTGCCCAGTCACAGTCACACCTGTCCTCCCTCTTCAACCATTCCTAACCTCTGACACCCACTAGCTTGTTTTCCATCAGTATAATTTTGTCATTTCAAGTATTTTTCAATAAATGGAATCACACAGTAGATTTTTTTTTAAGATTTATTTATTTCTTTGAGAGGCAGAGTTATAGCCAGAGAGAGGTCTTCCATCTGCTGGTTCACTCCCTATATGGCTGCAAGGGCTGGAGCTGGGCAGATCTGAAGCCAGGAGCCAGGAGCTTCTTCTGGGTCTCCCACATGGGTGCAGGAGCCCAAGCACTTGGGCCATCTTCCACTGCTTTCCCAGGCCACAGCAGAGAGCTGGATTGGAAAAGGAGCACCAGAGATGGAGGCTTAACCCAACTACGCCACAGCGCTGGCCTCAGTATATAATCTTGAATTTGTTTTCAATCAGAATAATGCTTTTGCAATTGCTCCAAACTGCTGTGTGTATGATAGTCCCTTCCCATGTGTTGCTGAGCAGAGATCACAGACCTCTGTAGCACTCTGCTTATCCACTCACCCACGGGGGAGGGGGGCATGCTGTTTGTTTCCAGTTTTCGGATATGACAAATAAAATGTCCAAGAAGAGTCATGCATAGATTTTTGTGTTGTCATGGGTTGTCATTTCCCTAGGATAAGTACCCAGGAGTGTAATTGTTGCGGACGTATGGTGAAAGTATATATTTAAGTTCTTAAGAAACTGTGGGGCTGTTTTCCAGAGCCACCGTCATTTTATGTTATCACCAGCAAGGAATGAGAGTGCTGGCTTCTCTACGCCCTGGCATGGCTTGGTACTAAGGCTGTTTTTGAGGTCTGTGGTTCTGATGGGTGTGTAGCGAGTTGCGTCATGAACCTGCATGGCCAGTGTGCAGCCAATCCTTTCACGTACTATTCTGACGGCTGTGTCTCCTCATCAGTCAGATGGCTCCATGTCTCTTGCCCATCCCATTTTACGGTTGAGCTTTGAGAGTTTGTGTTTTTTATTTGTTTCTTTAAAGATGTTATTTACTTATTTGAGAGGCAGAGTTACAGACAGTGAGAGGGAGAGACAGAGAGAGAAGTCTTCCATCCACTGGTTCATTCCCCAGTTGGTCACAACGGCTGGAGCTGAGCCAGTCCAAAGCCAGGAGCCAGGAACTTCTTCCAGGTCTCCCACATGGGTGCAGGGGCCCAAGGACTTGGGCCATCTTCCACTGCTTTCCCAGGCCATAGCAGAGAGCTGAACTGGAAGAGGAGTAGCTGGGACTAGAACCAGCACCCCCATATGGGATGCCTGCACCACAGATGGATTAACCTACTGAGCCACAGCACCAGGCCCATGAGTTTGTTTTAAGAATTAATTAATTAGGGGCCGGCGGTGTGGCATAGCGAGTAAAGCCACCACTTGCAGTGACAGCATCTCATATAGGCGCCGGTTCGAGTCCTGGCTACTCGACTTCCGATCCAGCTCTCTGCTATGGCCTGTGAAAGCTGTAAAAGATGGTCCAAGTCCTTGGACTCCTGCACCCGCATGGGAGACTGGGAAGAAGCTCCTGGCTTCGTATCAGCTCAGCTCCGGCTGCTGTGGCCATCTGGGGAGTGAACCATCGATGGAAGACTTCTCTCTCTGTCTCTCTGCCTCTCCTTTCTCTGTGTAACTCTAACTTTCAAATTATTATAAATGAATATTTAAAAAAATAATTAACTAAATTTATTTGAGGGAGAGAATGCTCCCAGCAGAAGGAGCTGCTGGGAGCCGGGGATTCAATGTGGATCTCCCCAGTGGATAGCAGGAGCCCACACATGTGGGCCTCCAAGGAAGCACATTAGCAGGAGGCTGGAATAGGAAGCAGAGCTGGGACTCGAATCCAGGTGCTCCGAGCTGGGACGCGGGTGTCCCAGCGGGCATCTGAAGTACTAGGCTAAGTAGGCCAAGTACCAGCTGTGAAGTTGTTTAATTTTTTTATAAACACAATGATTTTGGAGGGTAAGTTTAATTAATCCATTCATTCATTTGAAAGGCAGAGTGACACCGGAGAGGGAGAGAGAGCTCTTCCACCTGCTGGTTTACTCCCAGGGCTGGGCCTGGCTGAAGCCAGGAACCAGGAACTCCATCTGGGTCTCCTACATGACTGGCAGGAACCCAAGTCCTTAGGCCATAATCTGCTGCCTCCCAGGCACATGAGAAACATTTTGAGATGGGAAGCAGGCATTCCAAATGGAGGTTCAACCTGGTATGCCACAACAGCCCACCCCTTTCAATTTTTTTCAAAGATTTATTTACTTATTTAATTTACTTATTTATTTTTATTTTATTTTATTTTATTTATTTATTTATTTACTTATTTAATTTACTTATATGACACAGAGAGAGGAGAGGCAGAGAGAGAGAGGTCTTCCATCCGATGATTCACTCCCCAATTGGCCCCAACGGCCGGAGCTGTGCCGATCTGAAGCCAGGAGCCAGGAGCTTCTTCCAGGTCTCCCACGTGGGTGCAGGGGCCCAAGGACTTAGACCATCTTCTACTGCTTTCCCAGGCCATAGCAGAAAGCTGGATCTGAAGAGGAGCAGCCGGGACTAGAACCAGCACTCATATGGGATGCCGGTGCTTCAGGCCAAGGTGTTAACCTGCTGTGCCACAGTGCCAGTCCCCACCCCTTTTAATTTGTTATTAAAATATATTTGTTTGAAAGCCAAAGAGAGAGAGAGAGAGAGAGAGAGAGACAGAGAGACAGAGACAGAGACATCTTCATCTGATGGTTTACTCCCCAAATTCCCAAAACAGCCAGGACTAATTAGGCTGAATCGAGAGCTCAGATGGGTGGCAGAGACCCAAGTACTTGAGGCAGAATTTGCTGCCTCCCAGGATGGACATCAGCAGGGAGCTGGATTGGAAGTGGGGTAGCCAGGGAATAGCCAGGCATGTGTGCCCTTCAGCCGCTGTACCAGATGCCCGCCCTGCCCAGGGTTCTGAAGGTTCTTCATGTGTCATCCCTTGTCAGGTATGTGGTTGGCACATATTTTCTCCCAGTCCACAGCTTGCTTTTCCATCATCCTAAGAGACGGTTTTGTAGACCAAGTGCTCTTAACTTGGATGAGTGGCTTTCTTGCACTGTTCCTGATCTTAGGAAGAGAGTAAGCAATGTCTCACCATCAAGGGTGATTGCAGTTTTCCATAATTGTATGGAAACTATGGTATTTATCAATTAAGGAATTTTACCTCTTCCTACTTTGGGGAGAGTTTTTATTTATTTACTTAAAGTTTTTTTTATGTATTTGAAAGTCAGAGTTACAGAAAGCGAGGGAGACACAGAGGGACAAAGATCTTCCATCTGCTGGTTTACTTCCCAGATGCCCACTACAGCCAGGGGCCCAAGCACTTGAGCCTTCCCTGCTGCCTCCCAGGTGCATGTTAACAGGACACTGGAATAAGAAGCGGAGCTGGGGCCTGAACCCAGGCACTTGAATACCTGATGTGGGCATCCCTGGTGGCACCAAATGCTTTCCTCAGGCCTGAAATTTTCTACATGGAAAAGTTTTATTCACAAACTTAATTTCCTTGATATGAGACTATTCGGATTCTGTTTCTTCTAGAGTCGTTTTCGGTAATTTTTGTCTTAGGATGGATTTCCCCTCTATATCTCAGTTGCTGAGTACGTTAGAAGAAAGTTGGCACCATGGCTTACTAGGCTAATCCTCCGCCTGCAGCACCGGCACCCTGGGTTCTAGTCCCGGTCGGGGCGCAGGATTCTGTCCCAGTTGCCCCTCTTCCAGGCCAGCTCTCTGCTGTGGCCCGGGAGTGCAGTGGAGGATGGCCCAAGTCCTTGGGCCCTGCATGCACATGGGAAACCAGAAATAAGCACCTGGCTCCTGTCTTCGGATCGGCACAGTGCGCCGGCCATAGCGGCCATTTGGGGGTGAACCAACAGAAGGAAGACTTTTCTCTCTGTCTTTCTCTCTCACTGTCTAACTCTGCCTGTCGAAGAAGAAGAAGAAGAAGAAGAAGAAGAAGAAGAAAGTTAATAATAAACCCTGGTAGTCTTTTGTGGTCCATAAGATCTGTACTAACATTATCTTTTTATTTCTAATATGGATAATTTGTGTCCTTCGTTTCTTATCTGCTTGTGAAAGTTATTAATTGATCTCTTCAGAAAGCCAGCTTTTGTTTCTTTGATATTTCTCTATTGTCCGTTTTGTATTTTATAGATTTCTGCCTTTTTTTGGTAAGATTTATTTATTTATTTATTTATTTATTTACTGGAAGATTTATTTATTTATTTGAAAGGCAGAATTACAGAGAGGTAGAGGCAGAGAGAGAGAGAGAGTAGACATCTTCCATTCCCTGGTTCACTCCCTAGATGGCCAAAACAGCCGGAGCTGCACCAATCTGAAGCCAGGAGCCAGGAGCTTCTTCCAGGTCTCCCATCCAGGTGTAGGGGCTCAAAGACTTGGGCCATCTTCTACTGCCTTCCCAGGCCATAGCAGAGAGCTGTACTGGAAGTAGAGCAGCTGGGACTCGAACCGGTGCCCATATGGGGTGCTGGCACTGTAGGCTGCAGCTTTACCTGCTACACCACAGCGCCGGCCCAGAGATTTATTTACTTATTTGAAAGGCAGAGTTACAGAGAGGGAGACACACACACACACACATCTTGCATCTGCTGATTCACACCAAATGGCTGCACCGGCTAGGACTGGGCTAGGCCTAAGCCAGGAACCTGGAACTCCATCTGGGTCTCCCGCATGGGTGTAGGGGCCCAAGCACTTGGACCATCTTTTGCTGCTTCTCAGGTGCATTAGCAGGGAGCTGGATCAGAAGTGCAAAAGCCAGGACATGAACTGTGGCTCTGATATTGGATGCTGGGACACAGCGGCGGCTTAATCTCCTGCACTGAACCCAAAGGTCAGAGTAATTTCAGGATTAGAGAGAATTTGGGCCTGACTGAGATCGGTCCCTAAGTGGATGCTGAGGGTCTGAACCTCTCCCCAGCATCCCTCTCTGCTAGTTGTCCCGCAGAGGCACAGCGCTCACGGCTTCTGTGGCAACAAACCCGCGTACAGGGACTATTTTCCTTTGAGATGCCCCAAGCGTTTTCATTCCCGCTTCCACTCGTTTGCCCACTTCCAAGCCCTCCCTCCCCGTGCCCCACAGAACGAGCCCGGTGCCCTTTCCCAGCCAGCCGCCCGGGCTCCTCCAGCTGGTCTTTCTGAGTGTGGGATTTCCAGTCCCCTTAGCTTTCTGGTCACCGTCTTGTAAGCAGGACCCTGCACCTGGGTAGCTTCCTGAAGATGGGTCTTGAAAAGTCCAACACCACGGGCAACCTTCGCAGTTGCCAGACAGGGAAGCAGAAACTGCAATCGGTGGGGGGTTGGGGGGCGCGGCAAAGGGCAGTTACCACCATGGAAACCCCGCCTCTGTTCATTACAAAACACACCTCTCCATGTCTCCAAAGCGTCACACTTCCATTTGCGTTCTCAGCCATCCTCCGGTTAGGAAATTTCTCTCCGGGTGTTTTTCTGTGCAGATGATCTGACCTAGCTTCCCTGCTCTCCCTTAGCCCCTGGCTGCAAAGGGGTGGGAGTGCCTTGTCCCCAGGAACGAGGGGGAGGGGGTCTCCAGTCGCAGACAAAAGCTCAGGTATGGAGGATTGGCCGGCCTGACCTATTGCGTGCGCGGAGGCGAGCGGCTGGGAGGAGGGGACCGCGGCACAAAGGGGTCTGAGGAGCGACCGGGCTGGCCTCAGCTACCTGCTGCTCGCCACAATGGGACCCCGGGAGAAAGGGGCCCTGCACAATGGCGGCTCGGCCACCGCTGCTCTCTTCAGAGAGGAGGGAGGCGGCAAAGCCTCACGGATAATAAAGAAGTAACAAATGAGGCACAAAAGCGTATGGAAGACATCTTAACGCAGGGCTGAACACCCCCGGCAGCATCCGCGAGGCCCCGCGCGCCGGCAGACCCGGGCGCTGGCCGCCCCTCGCAGGAGCACAGGCCACAAGGCTGCGCTTTTCCCGGGGGACGCCCAGGGCTGCGCGAGGCCGCCCCCGCCCCTTGCGGAAGCTGCTGACCTGCGCACGGAGGTTCACCCGCAGCTTTATCAGGGGTTGGGGGCGGGAGCAGAGGGGTGAGGTGGGTGGGTGGCTGGGGCGAGGGGCGGGCTGGGTGTCTGCCCACGGAGCCCCCGGAGAGAAGCCCGAGGAATTAGAGACATGGCTGTTTAACAAGGGTCTCTTTTGACCGGGGCCTTTAGGAAGGATGAGGCTCCCGGGAAAAGTAATCCTCTTAGCGCAGGACTTATGTGTGTGTACAAAACAGGGAAATCGAATCTGAATGTCCTCATTGCATGCGCTAAAATACCTAATGAAAACACAAAGACTCCTCCTTCTGATCCGCACCTTTCATTCAGAAGCTGGAGGGTGGCAGATGTTTGCTTAGAAGGCTGGTTTGGAAAATTGGAACTGCGACAGGGGGGTAGGGGAGGAGCTGACCCCACTCTCTTTGCCAGAGGTGTGGGCTGCAGAACCCGGAGCCTTTGTGTCTTCCCCCAGGGGTTTTCCATACCCTCCTGCCTGGTGGGTTATTTCTGCAGCATGCACTCTGCTCACCGGGCAAAGGCTTCAGAAAGAGGAATGCTGACAAATGCAACTTCTGGGGAAGAGAAACAGCTCCCAGGTTTGTGACTGCTTTGCAGTTGGAAATCGCCCGTGTCTTGGCCAGAGACGCCAACATGGTCCTCATCCCCCCCCCCACAGCCCACTTAGACACACCCTACACCCTACGTGCCCCCACACTTATGCACACACGTACACTTGCCCACCCACCCCACTCACCCTCATGCAGACACACGTCCACCTCCTAGCTATAAATGCAGCCCTGCTTTCCAGCCCCAAAGACACCTGCCACCACCTACAACCATGCGCCCATCCCCAGCAGGACACAATTGTCCGGACCCACTGTTTCCGTTACGCTGTGTCTCTAGAATGAAACAAGACACACACGAGGACCAGGATGAGTGTCTGGGGCATGGTCAAGGAGACTCCACTCCAGCCCAGGCAGGACAGTGCACCCTTATGTCTCCTTCACACGTTGGGGCAGTCTGCAAGTCAATGCCGACGGTGGCTGTGGGGACACTGAAGGAGCAGAGACCTAGTGGGCAGCCGCCAAGAGGCTGATCGTGGCTCCTGCTCCATCGTGGGCTGTGGTCCCAGGCTGCCAGGACACGAGTGAGCTCTCGAAGCAGCAGCCTGAGAACCCTACCAGCTGTCATCCCAAGTGGGAGGGCACTCCCAGGCGGGATGTGTAGGGAACAGGATGCACTCTGATGTCTTCCGTGAGGCTAAGGTTAGTGATGTGAGTGTGAGCACTCTGTGTGCTAGTCACACTTCCAAGGGCTATCTCATTTAACTTTCACAGCTCTGTGACAGATACTTTCACATTGTGTCCACCTTGTAGGCAAAATCAAGTCTGGGGAGCTTAGGGGGCTAGCTGGTAGTGACAGAGTGGGAATTCAAACTCAGCTCCAGCTCACCAAGCTCAGGTCATCAGCCCAGCGCCCACCGCCTCCCCCCGCCCCCCAGGACACCCGGGCTCCCAGAGCTACTCTGTTCCCTTCTTAGTCTGCAGATGAGGATTGATTCTGCCCTTCCTGGGCCATCCTCTAGGTCCCCAGCCTTGCTTCAACCCAGTCTTAGAGGAATGAGGGAACCTGGAACTTTCCTGGCTGGGTGAGCCCCCTGGGGAAGGTGCTACATCCAGCTGCCCTGGGTATGCAGAACTGGTTCAGCTGCTAAGAGAACGGCAGCCCTCCTGGCTTGTGCAGGCCTCTGAGAGGCCCACCTCCCCAACTGCCACCTCCCACCTCCCCAACCACCATCTCCCACCTCCCCAACTTCCACCCACCTTCCCCATCCCCACCCTCACCTCTCCACCTCCCACCTTCTCTACCGCCCCAACCGCCACCTCCACCCCACCTTCCTGGCCTCTACCCTCCAACTCCACTCCATCCCCTTCCTCTCCACCTCCATCCCCCTCACTCCCTCCACCCCTCCCCCGGGACAAGAGAGCACAGCCCACACCACCTCTTATCCTTTTCGGACCTGACGGCAGTGCCTGATGTCCCAGGGTGTGGGGGAGCCTGGAACCTGTAGACATCCCTGATCTAACTCTTGGGTGGCTCTACAGGTGTTCCCACAAACTGCTGCAGCCCTCTGTGCTGGCTGAGGGTGCGCTGCACTCAGTGACCAGTCCTGGCAGCAACAGAATAGGGCAGAAGGGATGAGATTAGCGATAGAAGGAGTAGCTGCTGTCTCAGCTTCTCCATCACTGTGAAACTGCTTGCTCTGGGTGATGGAACAAGGACGTAAGCCTCAGCCATTGTAGGTTCTGGTTCCCCTGCCTTCTTTCAAGAGACCAGCTCAGCCTCTCATCTTGTGTTGCCCCTCACCCCACCCCCTGCATTCTCCCCCAGGTTTGGAAGCCATAAGGCCAAACCTGAAGAACCCGCATGGAGACGCTCACCTCCGCCTACTGCCCTTACCCCCAGCCCACCTTAGATATAAAAGGGCCCAGCCTGCTAGGGTCGGGGCCTCTGCCATGTGTTAAGGTGTGGCGCACACAGTGGGGAGCAGCTATGGGAGTGAACTTGGACGTGGCAGGAGCCACAGCGCAGGTTAGCCGGCGCTGGCTGTGGCCAGGGAAGATAGTCTACAACCTCACCAGAGACCTGGTGCTGGAACTGCTGGACCAAGCCGCTCCCAGGCTCCCAACCCGAAGGTGCTCTGGGAGAATAAGGTTTGCCGCTGGAAGCGGCTGCGTGTGTGGTATTTGCCACACAGCAGCAGAAAACTTAGTCCTCCCCTGTGCAGTGGAGACGCCCGAGGCTCTGCCAGCGTCTCCCCCACCTCCCCGGAGGACTTTGCACAGTGACTCCGAGGCACCCTCTTCTTCTCCAGCGTCTCGCCTCGCTCTGCCCCCCACATCGAACTTCCTCGCACAAATCGGTGGGAATTAGAATGGAACTGGGCAGCCCTCCGCCTGCCTGGGAGCGTGGGTCTGCGTGTGCGGAGAGTGGCGTGGATGGGGCAGGGGTGGCCTTCGAGGACACAGAGGCCACAGGGACAGGAGGGCACAGACAGGGCTGCCGGAGAGCATGACTGTCCCCACGTTTGCCCCTCTTCCCCTGGGCTCGTGTTTTGGCTGTCGTGGGAGGTTCAACCCACGCATACACATTTTGAATTCAATACCGACCTTGCCACCCAGAAATGACTGTGTGAAGAAAGTGTAATTTGCCTGTGTTTATTTATTTCTTTTTATTATGAACTTAAGCAAAGTTTATGGAAACAAGGAACTGGGTGATCCTGAAACGGAGCTATTTACCTCTCTCTCCGGATCCTCTTGGCATAGCTGGAGCAGCCTGTGCAGGCAGCCTGGGCTTTTGCCTTCCTCACTCAGCAAGTGTCCGTTGCGCCCCAGGCCCTGTGTGCTTGGGAACTCAGCACCCGCTGTGTCTGGCACTCTCCCGGCGCTCTGAGCCCTTGGCTGCGGGCCCGGCTCGCCGCTGGAACACAGCTGTGCACTGGGGCCTGGCGTCCTGCAGGCCTGCTGCCCATTCCTTGCCTGTCCTGGCTCCTCACGCCTCAGGGGCAGTGAGCGGCTCAGGCTGCCCCTGCCCTCCCATCCTGCCGGCTGTGCAGGATGTCACCTGGGTGTCCTGTGACATCTTAATTTCCCAGGCATCTCAATGCGTCATACTCCAGGACCCTTCCACCGTGTCTGAGTCATGGGAGCTGGGCCCTCACCCTGTCCTCCTGAGCCCGGAAAGGCTGTTTGGGAACCTGCGTCTTTTGCAGGCTCTGCCAGGAAAATGCGAGAACAGGGGCTCTGCTGCCCCTCCTCGTTCATCGTGACTTTGAAAAGCTGCAGGGTGGACCTGGGCTTCGGTACATTTTGAAGACTAGCTAAGGCAACCCTCGATCCTCTGAGGCCGAGCTTCAGCTCACGGGGTCCTCCTTCCACCCGTCTGTGCTGGCTTCTGTCTACCGCCTTTCCCCTGCCCGTGATTGCTTTTTCTGACAGCGACAGCGGGTCAGAAAAAGCCCACATGTCATCCTCATTGGTCCATCCAGGAAGCAAGGCCGGGACTGGCAATCATGGGCCAAGATGAAGGCTAAGAATTTCCCACTGATGTCTACGAGCTGGTTTCATAGGGATGGGTCTATGGCAAGGACCGTGGCTGGACTCAGGGCAGGTGCCTCATGGCTGAGCCCCTCCCCTGCGTCCTCTCTTTGCAGCCTCCGTGCTATCTATGGGGTTGAGTCCCCAGGGCTTCCATATATCCCCTCACCCCCACACTGAGAGAGGAAACCGCTCCTGGGTTGCCAAGAATGGCTGGCATCCCTGTGTAAGGTGGGCAGGTCCCCGCCCTGGGCCTGGGTGACCCCAGCTTAGGATGAGGGGTTCCGAGTACACAGCCTGGGAAGTCCCCTGTGTTTCTGAGGTTCTGTGACATTTGCTGCAGGTACAAGTCTCTCAGGACCATCCCCCTCCTCCCATGATGGCCTGGTCCCCAGTGTTGGTGGCTTGCTCCCTTCCTCTGTAAGTAGAGATCAAAACAAGGGCTCCCTCCAGGCGAGCCTTGTGAAATCCAAGCAGGCTGCAGGCTCAGCGGGTCCGGTCCGCAGTGGGAGGCCAGCGGGAGTGGCTTCGGGAGAGCTGTGGTTGCGAGCGTGTTTACTTTCACACGTGCCCTACCAGTGCGGCTGGGCCGGCGCTGAGCAGCAGCCGCCAGCTCCTGGCTTTTGCAGATTTGCTCCAAGACCTGGGATGCCTGAGTTCTCCCCGAGGCATTTCCCCTAACTGCCTGTCTCTTGAGAAAGGCCCCAGCAGCTGGGGGAGCTGTAATCCGAATCTAAACAAAGCCTCCACGGAGAGACAAAGCCTCCACGGAGAGACGCCAAGTGTGACACAGGGGCGCTGGCGGCAGCCCCCAGCACCCCACGCAGGCACCCGAGGATGGAGGCCACCTTGGGAACAGGCTCCGAGACTCGTTCCTTTACCTCTCTCCCTCTGAGTGAGACAAGCTAAAGACACTTCAGATTCGGGGGCCTTTAGCCCAGGGGTTGGAGCTGTTCATTAACAGGCTTTTGACGGCCCCAGCTGGAGATGATCCCGTAAATCCTGACTCAGACACATGGCCAATGGGGTAGATGATGCCAGGAGCTGCCATGAACAGGCCTGGCGTGGCTCCGAGGGCCAGAATGTGGTAGGGGGCAGCAGAAAAAGACGACGCAAAGACGTGCTCACCAGGGTGTGATTGGGATGGGCCGCAGCTTCCAGGACTGGCTCTGCCACTCACTCCCTGGCTGGCCCCAGGCAAGCCAGGCCTCCATTTCCCTGGTGGTAAATGCCAGGCAATGATTGACAGGAAGGACTGCCCCTCCTTACTGCTTCCTGTTGGGTTTCTCTTCTGCAAGTTTCCAGTTTCCGAAAGTACCTGTTTGGGGGAGCAGACAGGAAGTGGGGTCTGGACGGTGCGCGTGTGAGTAGAGTGTACCCAGAAAGCTAGTTCTCAGGATCCCAGAATTACCTTCTCCCTTCCAGGAGTGAGGAAAAGAACTTCAGAGGGCTAAGCGAGCCCGCCCACAGGAGTGGGTCTGAGCCGGGGCTCGGATCGTGCGTCTTCTTGCTCTGCTGTCCATGGCCTCTTCACTGGTCAAGATCCCAGCACCTCCAGACTCCTCGGTGTCACCTCCGTGTGGCACTCCCTGCGGCCCCCAGGCAGGCTCAACTGAAGCCCCTGACGTGGGATCCCCATGGAGCTGAGCTGGAGAGACCTGCAAGCCACAAGCCCCACCCTTTCCACCTGTCAATCAAAATCCCCCTTTTCTCTGGACCCATCTGCTTCATCCAGGACCTGGGACGATGCCATGCACACATGGAGGTTAAGATCCATCTGGAGTTTTCTGGAGGTCCCAGAATACTCCTGCACTCCCAGGTTGCTTTACGCCTGTACACACACACACCTCTGACCTCATAAAAGCGGGCAACCACTAGGGAGGTGGGGGTTCTCTCTTGCACCAGAGACCATGACTGGAGGAGGTACTGGGTGCTCTCCTTCCCTTCCCCCATCCCCTTCTCCTTCTGGGCCCACTGCCCACTCGTGACAGGTACCTCGGGGACAACTATGCTCGTGTGTGTGTGTGTGTGTGTGTGCGTGCGCTTTCTCACCTTTGGAATAAAATTTACCTTATTTATGTCAGCACTTAGAAGTCTTGTGCATGACAAGGGCCTGGACTGAAAACTTGCGCACTGCACCCCCCACCACACCCCGCCCCTGGCCCCTCTGGCACCGTGTGTACCCTGCTCCTGCCCCTTAACTTTTCCATAGACCTGAGACTGTCTGGGTGGGGGGCCAGGGGCCCCAGCAAGGCTGCGACTTCTGCTGGTTCTGCCCGTTCCTGCCGTGAGGAGTGGCACACAGGAGGCGCTCTGGGAATGGGTGGGAGGTTGAAGCTACTCAGAACCTACTGCCTCGGCAGGGAGTGCCCCACGCCTGTCACCTCCCCGTCCCTGTACTCCCATCTGCCTGGTGTGTTAAGTCAACATGCCCCACCAGTGTGGACAAGGCTGATAGGGAACCATCTTGGTGGTTGAAGAGGACTTCCCTGAGGGACCGTGACCAGGCAGGAGAACGAGAGCTTGAGTCAGCTTTTTGTTACTGTAAAGAAATATCACGGGGCCGGCGCTGTGGCGCAGTAGGTTAATCCTCTGCCTGCAGTGCCGGCATCTTATATGGACTCCGGTTCTAGTCCCGGATGTTCCTCTTCTGATCCAGCTCTCTGCTGTGGCCTGGGAAAGCAGTAGAAGATGGCCCAAGGCCTAGGGCCCCTGTACCCATGTGGGAGACCTGGAAGAAATTTTTGGCTCCTGGCTTTGGATAGGCTCAGCTCCGGCTGTTGCAGCCATCTGGGGAGTGAACCAGCAGATGGAAGACCTTTCTCTTTCTCTCTCTCCACCTCTTACTGTCTGTAACTCTGCCTCTCAAGTAAATAAATAAAATCTTAAAAAAAAAAAAATCAGAGGGAGCTCACTTCTCATGAGGAACCCTTATCAACTCAAGGTTCTGGAGAGTCACAGTCCAAGACTGGGCAGACCCTACTGGCGGGGTGTCCGGCCATGTGTGCTTCCTGCAGCATTCCCAGCAGGCCATCTCACGGCTGATGTGGCTATGTGGCTGCCAAGACTCAGGGGTGGGGCTCCAGCTGGTGACCTTGTCTAGTCCCAATCACACCCCAAGGCCCCACCCGCGAGCGCCATCAGCGGATTGAGTCTCTACCCGCTTAGAACCATGGACACAAGTCTCTGACGATCTGATTCTAGGGTTCAGGGGGCAATTATTCAAGCCACAGCAATGGAGTTCTGGGAGCTCCTGCCCTGCCTGTAGAAAGGAGGTAGCCGGGGCCAGTGCAGTGGCGTAGCGGGTAAAGCCCCCGGCTGCCGTGCCGACATCCCATATGGGCTGCTGCACTGAAATCAATGCACCTGGGAAAGCAGTAGAGGATGGCCCAAGTGCTTGGGCACCTGCACCCACATGGGAGACCTGGAAGAAGCTCCTAGATCCTAGGTTTGGTGTGGCTTAGCCCTGGCTGTTGTGGCCATTTGCGGAGTGAACCAGCAGATGGAAGACCTCCCTCTCTCTCTCTCTCTCTCTCTCTCTTCCTTTCAAATAAATACATATACATATACATATACATGCATATATATATATATATATATATATATATATATATAAAGGAGTTAACTGAGTGCACCAGCCCCAGTCCCCTTGGATTGTCACAACTACAGCCTCTCCCTCGTTCTGTTTTCACAAAGAGGTTGGGAAAAGCCAGGATGTCATTCTCATGGTCCATCCTCTTCCTCCACAGGAGCCCAAAGGTACCACCAACCCAGGCTGGTTTCCACTTCTTCTGGTCCCTGATTCTGTGTGAGGCGTGTGGCAGGGACTCAGGAAAGAGTTCTAGAGTCGAATGGAATGCATTATACCTTTCTGTTAAGATGAATTTATTTGCCAGGCAGAGCAACAGAGAGAACCACTCTCCAAATGTTCGCACCACGCAAGACTGGGCCAGAGCAAAGAACTCCATCCAGATCTCCCACACATTTGGCAGGGCCCCAGGACCTTGGGCCATCATGCTCTGCCTTTCCAGCAGGGAGCCGGAGCAGAAGCGGAGCAGCTGGGACTCGAATCAGCACTGCAATACGGGATACTGCAGTGGCTTAGAGGCTGTGCCCAACACTGGTCCCTGGAATGTGTTATTCTTACCCGCCACAGGACAGTTAGGCTGAAAGAAGGGATAAAGTGCTCAGGCAGCGAGTCCAGCTCCACTAGGGGCACGGGGCCATTGGAAAGTCAAGGACGAGATCTTCTGAGGACCCTGCTGAGCCCCAGGCCTCACTCACTCTGTGGCTTCTGCCCATGGGACACCTGCACAGGGCCCATGTGGCACCAGGAACAGCGTGGGCTTTGCAGTCCAGAGAGCTGAGTTTGAGGCCTGGCCCGGTATCTCCCTGGCAGTGACTTCCTCTTTATGAACTTCACTTTCCCTGTTTTATAAAAGGAGGATAGTACGCACTTTGAAGGGTGCTGTCCTGTTTAAGAGTGCTTCAGCACACAGCCCTGCTCAGGAGCCCCAGGCGCTCCCCATCCCTGCAGGCGGGGAGAGGAGGAGGCATTTTTGGCCCTGGGGGACGGGTGTGTGTGTGTGTGTGTGTGGCAAGTTCCTCAACTCTGAGTCCTTCCAGGCGCCCTCCAGTTTGCCCTTGCGGAGGTGCCCAGGCGTTTTTCTTCTCTTCTGTGCTGCTGCCCTGAGGGCTTCTTTGACAGACTCTGGGTCCCTGGGTCCTCACCCACAGAATCAGTGGTGTGACCCAGGCCAAGCTCCTTTGCTTGTCTGGGCTGCAGAGTGCCTTGGGATCCTGCGGGGTGACACCTGCTTATCTGCAGCTGGGGGTCATTGCAAAGACCCCGGGTGAGCATTTGATACAAGCAGAAGCGCTATGCAAACCCTGGGAGGACTCGCAATCTGTGAGCACCATTATTTTCTTAAGGAAACTTTCATAAAAAATGAACGAGCCTTGCACCATACCGTATAAACATGACTTTTTTTCTTTTAGCGGTTGGAAAGCAATGGAGAAGGAGAGGTTAAAAAGAAAAACAGGATCCCAGCCAGCGGCGCTGACTCTGTTGTCAGCCAAGCGAAAGGAGAAGTGAGTAGCAGAGATTCGTTTCCAAGGGAGTTTGTCTGCGCCAAGTAGCAGGGCTGCCAGCTCAGCTGGGGCCAAGGCCTCCCCCGGGGGTCAGCCATTCCTGCCCGCCCCCCAGGCTCCCTGGCTCCCACCATGCGCAGGTCAGGGCTCCTCTGGTGCTGAGGGCAGGGTGTGGGAGGCCGCCCAGGGCTGTTCCTCCCTGGAAGAGTGTCAAGAGAGGGCGGATGGATGGAGGGAAAGCTTCACCAGGGACCACGGAGGGGAGAGGGGTGGGGCTGGGATGGGCAGGGGCAGTGGGAAGGCTTCGCAGGCTCAGGGAGCCTGTGGGGAGAACCTGGAAGTCAGGGTGGGGCAGGAGGTGCCCCTTCTCTCGCCTTTCCAGCAGGATGCAGAGCTGGTGCCCTTGTCAGTCCTCAGCGTTAGCCACCTCCCTTCCCTGTCCTGGCCTCCTACCTTTCCCAGAGGCCCTGCAGGCCAGGCTCCCCAGCGTCCCTGGAGGCAGCCTCCCTGGCCCTCCTCCTGCTCCCTGGGCGGGGCTGCCTGTGGGTGGTGAGGGAGCACCACCTGGCCTGCCTTCCTTAGCTGCTATGAGCAGTCCTGACAGCTCTCTAGGGCCCAGCTAGGGAGGAACGAGGCGGGAGGACTGGCCTTCCAGTCTGTGGCTACTGAAACCACCCCGGGCCCAGCGGCCCACACCGATGCATGAGGAGCCTGCGGGAGGGGCTCCTTTGCCCCTGGTGGGGGTGCTAGAAGGGCCTGGCCGGAGGGCAGAGGGTGAAGCAGAGGAGGTACCTGGGGTGCCAGGCTAGGACACGCCCTGAGAGGAGACGTCAGAAACAGGTGGTCCCTTAGAGTCAGCCACTCTGACCCCTTACTTCACAGATTGGGAAACTGAGGCCCAGAGTGGGGAGGAGCCTCACCCAGTGACAGAGCCTGGATCAGGAAGACCCAGTGTGTGGATCTGAGCTCAAGGCTCCTTCTGTCACCCCTGCTGCCTCTCACCCAACCAAGTACCCATGGATGGAAGCCGCGCAACGCAGGGCCAGAGCAGTGTGTGTGTGTGTGTGTGTGTGTGTCTCCAAGAAGCGAGATAGCTCATGAGCACGGACGCCTCTCAGGGCCCAGGGGTTCCCTCCACTCTTCTGAGGCATGAGTCAAGGTGGACATCTCCTGGAAGGGAGCTTGTTTCTTCAGTGGAATTGCAGATGCTAGAATATTCCAGGTGAGCTACTAAGGGGCAATTCTGGGTGGTGAGAGACTGCGCCTGGGTGACGACTGCACCTGCTCAGACCAGGGCACCTGGTGGTGGTGGGGTGTCGGGGAGGGTGAAGTCACTCTGGGGTGGGTGGGCTGTTCCTGCATCTCAGCCCCTTCCCTTCTCACGGAGGAGGGTGGGGTCTGCGAGGGAATTTGAAACGGAGGCTTCCTGTTATCACTGTGGCTGCCAGCACCACCCCGCCCCTGAGCCTGCTATGGTTTTGGCCCTTAACACTTACCCTGACAGCAGGTGAGCCCAGCACCCTATCAGAGACCCGGGAGACAGAGCCTGTGCCTCAGCGGCCAGGACTGCTGCTTGCTGGTTTCCCTCACCCCACCAGCTGGTCCACAGCTGGCCCTTGTCTGTTGCTCGGCTCCGGGTTGAGGCGGGGTTGGGGCGGGGTTGGGGGAGTGGGGGGCTGGACAGACGGGAAGCTCTGTGCAGCCGTGGGGGTTCCAGCCCCAGGAATCCCCGGCAGCCGCCTTGGAAAGGGGCTTCCACCCAGCACCTCCCTCCCCCTGCAGACTCGGGGTGACGGGAGTGTGGATTTTGGCCGGCGGATGCCACGCACCAAACTCGTGTGTGGCAACCAAGGGACCACCCAGCCCTGAAACGCTGGCCTGCCACATCCAGGGGTGGGATCTTTCCATGCGTCAACCTGTTTTTCCTGGCACTTCGAGGGCCACGTGCTCCGGGGCAGTAACTGTGAGGCGCCTCCGTGGGCCCTGTAGACACGGCATGGGGAGAGGGATACGCATACGTGTGTGTGTGTGTGTGTGTGTGGACACAAGGTTACGTGGGAACAAAACCATTTCTAACCCATTAAGCTGCCTGTCCCGATAGCCACATGGGCCCCTCCTACATGTGGGTAATGCGGACAAGATGTGAAGCGCTTTGGGCGGTACCAGCAACACGCCCTGGCCGGGCCCGTCTGTTCTGAATAACTCTCCTTGGCAGCGCTTGCTAATTAATCCCAGGGATGGCCTCGTGTGCAGGGAACGGAGAGCTCTGGGATGCGGGATCCCCAGCCTTCACTCACTCAAGAGCCCCTGGAGGCAATCTCCTCCCCCCACCCCTGTGTCCAGTCTGGCACGAACACCTCTTGTGCCCAGGAGTGCACTGCCCACAGACACAGCCTGTTGGAAAGCTCAGCTTCTAGAGAGTTCTTTCTCAGTGTGGTCAAACACTGCCTCCCCCCGCCCCGGGAATCAGCTGAAGTGCAATCCAGCTTTACCTGGGAAGACGTCCCCCGGGCTGAACGGCCGAGACCTTTCACCTGCTTCTGCCACCTGGGGCTGGCCCTTCAGTGTCTATCCAAGCCACCTAGACATGCGGCTCGCCAGGTGGACACGGAGGCGGCCTTGAGAGGCAGGCCCAGGATGTAAGTTCTGGGACCCTGCCATTAACCAGGGCTACCTCTAGTCCCCCTTCTGAGTGGGCGAAAGTCTGATCTGACAGCCACAAGGGGCCCGAGGAGAGAGCACAGAGCTGCTGGATCTCTGGAACAAACCAACTAGCAGGATTTTCTAACAGGCTTACTTAACAGCAGCCTGATGCCCTCAGGGGCAGGGTTCATTCAGCCTGCTCTGCTGATCCCAGCATCCCATATCAGCATGCCTGGAGAGCCAATCCCATCTTGTCCAGCTCCCTATGCTTGTGCCTGGGAGACAGCAGATGATGGCCCAAATTGGGCTCCTGCCACTCACATAGGAGATCCAAATGGAGATCCTGGCTCCTGGGTTTGGCTTGGCGCAGCCCTAGCTGCTGCGGCCATTTGGAAATGAAGAAGCAGATGGAAGATATCTCTCTCTGTCACTCCACCTTGCAGATAACTAAGTCCTAAAAGAACAAGCAGCCATCCTCAGGGAAGTACTGGCCCCTGCTGCTTCTCTTTCTCAAAGTTCCAAGGCGCCAGCATCCACGGAGGTGGGCACGGCAAAGTGACAGCCCCCAAGGGTCAGCTGGGGAAGCCGAGGCCCAGCGGGCTGAGAGGACTGACGGGCGGTGCTCCACGGATGGCAACACTACCCAGCAACTCGTGTCTATGTGATTGGGTGTGCCCGCCCAGCCCGGCAGGTGGGGGGCCCTGCTTGGCGGGCTCCTCAGCGGCTGGAAAGCCTAGGCACGAGGACTGGCTGCCTTCCCGGACAACACAGAGCACCGCCCGCCTGCTCTGCCCGGCAGCTCCAGGCGGCCGCCTTCCGCCCCCGCGGGCCGCCGGGGGGCCTCTGCGGCGACGCCTGCAGCCGTGTTCAGGGCAGGAGGCGGTCTCCGTAGAGCTCATAGGAGCGACTTTGTTTTCCTGAGAAGACAGGGCAAGGGTCGCCTCCCCGCCTGGATGAGTGAGTGGCCCCCAAATGGCCTCCCGCCGTGGGTCTCTGCCAGGGCGCGGGTGTCAGGGGTCCGCTCCCCCGCGGGCGCAGCAGCGCGCCCTACGCTGCCGGAGGGTTTGCGCCGCCCGGGGAGACTTTGTGAGCCCTCGATCCGGCCACGATGGACAGAAAGGCCTCTCTCCCGCAGGGCGGTGGGGTCAGGCCTGCTGCCCGGAGGGAGGCTGACCCTGAGATGGGGGCAGGGTTGAAAGGGCAGGATGCGGTGTCAGTCAATCGCTTCTGACAGGCGCGCGCGTAGGTTCCCGCCAATGGGTGCGCAACAAGAGCCGTCCCCCGGCCGCCCTGCGCCGTATTGTTGGCCTCAGGGCCGAGGAGTGGGCCACCGGCCAGCAGCGGCCCTTTTGCCCCTCTCCTTGCCAAGTGTGTGTGCCACGTGCTGAGAAATAGCTCGGGGAAGCAGAATGCAAAGACCAGGTTTCTGGTTCCAGCTCTGCCACGGACTGCTTGCCGGAGACGGGCTCAAAGTTCTCATCTGTGAAATGGGTGTTGAAAGCGTGTCCCCTGAAAAATCCTCAAGTCGTCGTGGGCGTTGGTGTGAGACGCCTTTGAACAGCTGCGTGCTGCCTGAGGAGCCTGGCCCAAGTGCCGGGAGCCTGGCAGCCGCTTGGGACCCGCCTGGATCCGTCCCCGCTAGGTGGAGCGCGTGGCACTTCCAGAGGCGCGCTCCGCCGGCCGGAGCCTGCTCCCCGCCTCCCGCCCTCCCCGACCCGGCGGGGCCTTGCTGCTGCTCTCCCTCCCGGGGCGCTGGCAGACTCTCAGAGGCCGAGGAGGAGGCCTGGCTGCCAGGAAGGGTGGAGCTGCCAGACGCGGCCAGCCGCAGTGTGACCCGGCCAGTCCCGGAAGCTCTCCAAGCCCCCGGGGCCGGGGCCGCACATCCGCCGGGGGCTGTCCAGGCACCGAGGCCACCGAGGCCGTGTGGGATACCTTTGAGGTCAGGTGGCTGGAGATTTCCAGTGGGAACGGCTGTGGGGTCCGAGGCTTTGGGACGGACTCCCGCGTGGACTAAAGGAGTGGACAACTTTCAGAACTGCTCCCGACCCACAGCGTGCCTGCAGGGAGCCTTGGGTTTTCGATTTTAAAAAGTTCGCAGGTGTCCAAGACTCTTCTCCAAGGCCGAGCACCGTGTGCTAGGCTTGTTCCCTGCAGGGATTCTTCAACAGCTCAAGGAGACGAGAGGCTTCTTACTCTGCCCATTTCACAGAGGAGGCTGCTGCGGCGGGGGCGTTGGCGGGGGGGTGGGGGTGGGGGGCAGGATCACATAAATACTCCCTTGTTGAAGTCTGGATTCAAACCCTGGCAGATCTGGCGGCTGCTGCTGCCCTGTTAAGCTTCTCCCTTTCCTGGGAGGCGGGGACCAATGCTCGCTCACCTCTGCAGCTGGCCCGGCGCCTGGCAGCTCTCCAACAAGGAGCTGCTGAGTGGGGCCTGCTGCATTTTTGGGCTTTCTCTCCCATTACAGATGGATGAAATCCGTGACAGTGCTGAGCTCTGTAGAGAGCACGTAGTGGGGCCGCATGAGCCGGACAGCTGAGGCGTGTCTCGGCTCTCTCCCACGTGCTGTTCCTGTGCTTGTGAGTCAGGTTCACAGACGAGACGGACTGCCTCGTTGGTCCCCGCAGTGGTGCGGGAGTCAGGACAGAGTCTGCAACCCTCCCCCTCCACACATCGCAGCTGCACCAGGTTTGGGCGCGGGATGAAAGGCATCTGCTTCCCTCACTGACGTCACCGAGGGAGCCCTCCTCTTCTGTCCTGCTCAGAGCCCTGAGAGGCTGAGTCACAGGGTCTGACCCGTGGACGTGGGAAGCACTGATTCCGAATCAGCCTGGAAGCGTGCCCGAGCTGGCAGGGCCTGCACAGCTGAGTGGGGGCAGGGAAGACAGCCGGGGCTGGTCTGGGTCCCTTGGCTCCCACAGAGAGCCACGGGTTTTCTCCTTGTTTCCAAACACAGACCCTGTCCTCCCTTCTGCAGCCCCCTGGCCTGGCCTGCCTCCTCGTCCCTCCTTAAGGTGGTTGAGACAGAGCTGTTCATATATGCATCAGGTTACCCTCTCCGGGCTGGGTCTCAGCAAGCTCACACAGCCACAGGAATAGTGGGAGGCCCCCCAGGAAACAACCCATTCCAGAAGCCTCAGTGGCGGGGTGGGTGGGTGGGGGACAGTGCTGGTAAAGCCGGGAGAGGTGGATGCGCCACCAGCGGGGGAGTCACCCAGATTGTGCCAGTGCAGGGAGGTGCCTCCATTCCTAGGCTGCAGGTCAAAGGCAGGGGGTGCCGTTTCCAGCCCCTCCCCCACTCCCACCCCGTGAGACCTCGAGCCACAGGGAAGGTCTGGGCAGGAGTTGCAACCTGCAGAGATGCCACCAAATCAGGGGAGAGGTAGGGGATGGAGGTGCTGGTTTCTCCCCTCCTCCTTCCTACGGCTCCTGGCAGTGGGGGACTGGGACACTGGCATGTGCAGCTTGCGGGAGTAGCTCCCCGATGATAAGGAGAGAGCAGAGGAAGGGTGGAGCACTGATCCCAGGGCAAACAAGCAAATGCCGGGCTAATCTCCAGCCAGTCAGCCCTTGGGGGAAGACTGGCCTCCCTCCAGTGGGGCCATCTAGGGGCCCAGCCCTCGGAGAGTAAACTTGGCTCCAGAAATAGTTGCAAATCTCTTGCTGGTTGCTGCAATTCCTGGTGATGCCCCAACTCTGTCCCTGCCTGGAAGCCAGCGGCATGCAATTGTGTCTTTCCTGTACCTTTGTCAGAAGCTAGAGGAACCCAGGGCCAGGTTCTAGGTTAGACTACAGTATCAGGGCTCCAGACCTGCAGACTCGCAGGCACGCGTCTCCCGAGGAGGCCTGGAGGGTCATCTCAGCTCCCACTCTGAACTGATCTTGGAGATTGAGGCTCCTTATCTTTCGAAAAGGGACTCTGCATTTTGTGGGTAGGTTCTGTAAAGGGGACAAAGGGATGTCAGGGAGGCTGTCCCTGCAGATGCTCAGGGAGAAGGCGTGGGCCTGGAAACCTGTAGCGAGTTGCTCCTCCACTATCATAGCTCCCCTTGGGCTGGACACCTGTGACTCAGCGCATAACCACAGAAGCAGACAGCTGTTGGAGTCGGGAGCCGCCTGGTCCACACTCTCCCAGGAGCAGGAGTTCCTTTGCAAGGTGTTCAGACTGCCTCCCTCTTTACCGTCCCTTCCCTCCCCCTCTCTCTTCCTTCCACAAATGTGGGTGTTTCGGAGCACTTACTCTGTGCCAGGCCCTGGGCTGCCTGCTGGTCCTGCAGTAGTGATGGAGAGAGACACGGGCCTCACCCCCACGCAGGTTACAGTCCAGTACGAGAAAGTCTTTGCCAACAATCCCTGTTGAATGCCTCTATTGACAGGGTGCTCACTTCCTTCTGGGTGGTCCGTTTCGTGGGTCAGGTTTTTCTTATTGAAACCGCCTCCTGCCCCCGATCCTGCCTGTTCTGACCCCTAGAGCTCCGTAGAATAAGTCTAACCCCATTTCCTGTGTCTCCACCCGTGAAACATGGGAAAATAAACATGTTCTGCCCAGCCAATTGCTCTCCCTCTCCAGTTTCTACTTGCGAAAGGGAAGCTGGTTCTCAGAGAGGTCAGAGCCGGGGTGGGCTATAATCTGGGTGCCTGGGCTCTGTTCCAGGTGCACCTGGCGCAGAGGGGAGCTGTGCGCCGGAGCCTCATACAGGACACAGGCAAAGCGTTGCAGGTGGCCAGGGAGGTGGGCTTCGTGCAGCACAGGCCCTGCTGTCTGGGTGTGGGGTGGATGTGAGGCACGCTCTGGCCGCCTGCCCAGGACAAGCCTGAGCTCCGGGGTTTCTGGTCTGATTCACAGCTTCCTCTCTTCCCAAAGGAATCCCCTTTATAGCTCTTGCAAGCTGCCCCCAGCCTCCCCGTG
This sequence comes from Oryctolagus cuniculus, assembly GCF_964237555.1. Taxonomy (NCBI): domain Eukaryota; kingdom Metazoa; phylum Chordata; class Mammalia; order Lagomorpha; family Leporidae; genus Oryctolagus; species Oryctolagus cuniculus. Next base: position 85,193,891 of record NC_091435.1, read on the forward strand.
AACGCCGACTGACAGCTGCGTGAAGTGCTGCCGCTGTGGCAGTGCTGCCGGGTGCCAGCTGGCCGTGCTCGGCGGCCCGGGCCTGGGAGCCACCTCGCGGGGCTGTCAGAGCAGAGCTGCAGGCCGCCCTTCCGTCAGCAGGAAGCCCAGCCGCAAACACTTGGACAGGAAGCCGGCGTGCTGGCCAGCTGAGCCAGCTCTGGTTTCTCCTGCGTCTGAGGGTTTGGCCCAGGGTAGAGGAAGGCGAGCCAGGTGCTGTGGACTGCACTGACAGGGCCGCCGCCTCCCCCTGGGGCTGAGGCTGTGGGATCACGGGTGTGAGCGGAAAAGCATCATCCAGGCTGGGGCGGAAGGAGGTGCTTCCTGAGGGAGGGGCGGGCAGCAGGGAGCACAGCACAGGGCTGGGCCCACAGGCGAGGGCAGGCCAGGACCCCTCCAGAGGATGCGTTTCTGGGTCCGGTCCTCCAGCACACACCCCGATTTCCCGACTCCGAGGCTGCCTCCACGGTGGGGAACACACTGCGGTCTCCTGGGGCGGCATGTCTGCAATGGTCCCCCCGCCTTGGGGGGGGGGAGGACTCTCACACGGCAGTGTGAGTGAATTCATACAGAATTGAGTGTGCTTGGCTATTTGACATCCAGGGCTGACATTGGCATTCGGCTGCTAAGTTCTATGCGCGATTATCTTCAAGGCACATGCATGTGCAATTGCAGTCAGCACCCTCTGGGATTATGAAGCACTTGAACTTTGCAGGAGAGTTTTCTTCTCTTGCCGTTGCTTTTCACAGTCTGATAGGCCAGCCAGAGGTGCCTGGTGGCAGGGGATCGGGAGATGAGTGGATTGCTCAAGGTCAAGATCAACACTGGTAGATCCCAGGCCTCCATGAGGACCTGTGCTGCTCTGGAGAGCGAGCTCAGTGGCTGCTTTCCCAGCATCTGGGCGTCTTCTAACTGACCGTGGACTGTGCTGCAGGCCCACCCGGGACCTAGGTGCTGGGCTGCAGTCAGTTGCTTAATGTTCCGTTTATTTGCCAAAGTCCGTGTTGTAAACCTCCACCTGGTGAGTCCTGCCTGTGCCCTCAGCCACTCCCCGTGGCATCCTCACATCTCTCGTCCTTCTAATAATCCGGGTATTGTTGTCGTTGCTGGCCTCTGTGGTTCTGACTGCAGATCAGCCGTCAGTGGTGGCTCCTTCCCATAGCGGGCTAGGCAGTCACTATGCTAAACTGTGTGGGACACATGGGCCACCCAGCTCTGCCATTGTGGTGCCAAAGCGGCCAGGAACAGTCAGTCAACAAGTAGACTTGGCTGTGTTCCAATAAAATTTTATTCATAGAAACAGCCAGGGGGCCCGAATCAGCACCAGGGCTATCGTTTGCTGACTGCTGCTTTAGAAATCTGATTTTTACTCAACTGCAAGTACTCTCCCTACCCCAGCACCGGGGTTTGGTTGGCTGTGTCTGTGTTTTGTGCTTAGTAGGAATTCAATGTTCATTCAAAGAATGAACAGAAGAATGTATGAGTTTGCAAGCGAGACCATTCTAGAACTCCTAGGTGTCTTTTTTTCTTTTTTTTTTAAGATTTATTTATTTATTTGGAAGGCAGAGTTACAGAGAGACAGAGGCAGAGAGAGAGAAAGAGAGAGGTCTTCCATCCGCTGGTTCACTCCCCAAATGGCTACAGTGGCCAGAGCTGCGTTGATCCGAAGCCAGGAGCCAGGAGCTTCTTGTGGATTTCCCACACGTGCAGGGGCCCAAGGACTTGGGTCATCTCCTACTGCTTTCCCAGGCCATAGCAGAGAGCTGGGTTGGAAGTTGAGTGGCCAGGACTCAAACTAGCACCCATATAGGATGCCGGCACTGCAGGTGGAAGCTTTACCCACTATGCCACAGCGCCGGCCCCTCCTAGGTGTCTTTTAAAAAGATTTATTTGATTTATTTGAAAGGTAGAGTGATAGAGAGAGATAGAGATCAGATCTTCCATCTGTTGGTTCATTGCCTAAATGGCCACAACAGCTGTGCTAGGTTGGGCAAAGCTGGGAGTCAAGAACTCCATCCAGATCTGCCATGTGGGGTGCAGGGGCTCAAGTACTTGGGTCACAATCTGCTGCTTTCCCAGGTGCATTAGGAGGGAGTTGGATCAGAAGTGGAGCAGCAGCCTGGATTCAAACTGGGTGCTCTGATCTTGGATACCAGCATTGCAAGTGGAGGCTTACCCTGCTGAGCCACCATGCGGCCCCAATGCTTTTTTTTTTTTTTTTTTTTTTGACAGGCAGAGTGGACAGTGAGAGAGAGACAGAGAGAAAGGTCTTCCTTTTGCCGTTGGTTCACCCTCCAATGGCCGCTGCGGCCGGCGTACCACGCTGATCCGATGGCAGGAGCCAGGTGCTTCTCCTGGTCTCCCATGGGGTGCAGGGCCCAAGCACTTGGGCCATCCTCCACTGCACTCCTGGGCCATAGCAGAGAGCTGGCCTGGAAGAGGGGCAACCGGGACAGAATCCGGCGCCCTGACTGGGACTAGAACCCGGTGTGCCGGCGCCGCAAGGCAGAGGATTAGCCTATTGAGCAGCGGCGCCGGCGGCCCCAATGTTTCAATTCTGTTGTCCATCTGGGCACGATGGAATGTGGTTCAGCATAGTCCCGCTGAAGAAGAATGCATAGGCCTGGCTTAAACCCATTCTATTATGGGTCTCCAGTAGTTACAGAAAATGTAAAGCGTGAAAAAATTATGCAAAATGTGTCTTTTAATTCCATTTTCACAGACTTTCTGAAGGCCCTTTTGTACGACATTGGAGTGGTGAAAACTTCAGCCTGTAACTGACTCTTACCCTCCTCTGTCCTAGTGCTCAGTCTGCCCATTTGAGAGGTGGGGTGATGTCTTGATGAAAGGCTGTTGTGGGACAAGCAGAGGAGGTATGGAAATTTGGGGGCCGGTGCTGTGCCCAGGAGGTGCTGAAGGTGCTGCCTACCTGGGAGGAAGCCGTGATGCGCAGGAGGGTCTCTGCGGCTGCAGTCGGGCGCTGGCATGGCCTCCTGCGACACGGGAGGGGAGACAGCCCCTGGCCTGGGAAGCCTGGCTCCTGAGATGCAATGAAGTCTTGCAGGAATCACCCCCGATGGCTTTCCGGGAAGGCATCCCAAGCTTAGTCTGCCTGTGACAAGCACCTCATCTCAGCCCTCCAGCCCCACACTGCTTTTCCTTCTCCATCCCCCAGGATCCTAAGCCAGAGACCTGAAGGCCTTCTGCCCCAGGCTTGCTCCCTGTGCCCCAGGGCCCGCTGCCACCCTCATAGCCACCATCCTCTCCTCTCCACGCCCTCGCCTGGCCAGGGGCTGCTTCCAGTGCCTGGCTTCACTACCAACTTCTCTGCTTTGCCGTGAGATTTCTGTTTCAAGATAGAAATCTGCTCCTCTCCTGCCCAGCCTCCGGGCTCATCAGTGGCACCTAATTCCTAATGGGCCGATGTCTGCTTCCTTAGCCAGAGCCTACCCACCAGGCTCCACTGGCCTTTCTAGTTCTATCCCTTAGCACCAACAAGGGAACCCACTACAGACATTCTCCTCTCTTGCATTTGTATGCTATCACCTTCCTCCCCCTCCCAGGATTTCCATTCTCTTCAAGGTATCACAGATCGGTTGTTAAATAATGTAGCACCAGAGCCATTAAATAGTTTTTTTTTTTTTTTTAAGATTTATTTTGAAAGTCGGAGTTAGAGAGAGAGAAAGAGAGAGGGACACACACACACATGCACGCACACACATTCCATACACTGGTTCACTCCCCAAATGGCTGCAACAGCCAGGACTGGGCTGTACAGAGCCAGGAGCCAGGAGCTTCTTTTGGGTCTCCCACGTGGATCGCGGGTCACCTGCTGCTGCTTTCCCAGGCACATTAGCAGAGAGCTGGATTGGAAGTGCAGCAGCCAGGATTGGAATCAGCGCCCACATGGGATGTGAGTCTAGGCCATAATGCTGGTCCCTAAATCGTTTTTAAAGGTGTAGCACTCAGTTCTGGTTTCAAATTTAGCACAGATAAAATCTATACCAATATACACTAAAAACATTTCTTTTCACAACTAAAAGGGAAGTTGGTATCAGACATGATATGGGACACCTGCATCCCATCTCAGAGTACCTGACATCAGGTCCCACTGCTCCACTTTTGATTGAGTTTTCTGCTAGCATAGATGACGACTTATGTACTTGAGTACCTGGTACCTGCGTGGGAGACCTGGATGGAATTCTGGGCTCCTGGCTTCGGCCTGGTCTGGCCCTGTGTGTTGCAGGCATTTGGAGAGTGAACCAGCAGACGAAAGATCTCTCTTCCTGTCTCTCCCATCCTCTTCATGTTACTCTGCCTTTCAAATAAATAATCAATCTTTAAGAAGCTACCGAAGCCCCGTGGTGTGTCACAGCCAGACAGCCACGCTTAGTGCTGGTGGGTGAGCACTATCCAAGCACGCATGGGGCCCCAGTCCAGAAGGGTACTGTGTGATGATGTCGCTCCTCCAGATGTCCCCTGGTGTCCAAGAACGGAGGGCTCCGAGGGGCAGCAGGACCTCCAGGAGAGCCTGACAGCAGCTGGCAAGTCAGGCTGTGGCCGCCTGGGAAACCACCGGGCTCCACACCCGATTCTCCGCCCCCTCTAACAGTGCAAGCCCCAGCCAGGGGGTCTGGAAGGGAGCACAGGGCTCTGGGCTTCAGGAACTGGAAGGCTAAGAAATCAGGGTGGTGCCTCCCGCTGACAGGCAAAGGTAGCTCTCAGGGTCCTCAGAAAGGGGCCCCAGTGCCAACGGCCCGGGCTGGCCCTCTGTGGTCCACCCTCTGCCTCTGTCCACCCCGCCCCCGCCCCTTGCAGTCTCTCTTGGTCCCCAGCACAAGGTGCAGCCCGCAGTGTGGCTGGGCTCTCACCTCACCTGTTTGCTCACCTGAGCTAACTAGTTGCTGTCCCTTCTTCTCTCCTGTTCACACTATGCAGTGTCTTTTTGCTCTCAGGGAGCAGTGTGTAAAGGTATCCTTCTTCACAGGGATCTGTGGGACTAAAAACTTGGGCGAATGCAATGAAATGGTTTTCTTTGCTTTTCTTTTCTTTTTTTTTCTTTTTTTGACAGGCAGAGTGGACAGTGAGAGAGAGAGAGACAGAGAGAAAGGTCTTCCTTTTGCCGTTAGTTCACCCTCCAATGGCCGCCGCGGCTGGCGCGCTGCCGCCGGCGCACCGCGCTGATCCGAAGCCAGGAGCCAGGTGCTTTTCCTGGTCTCCCATGGGGTGCAGGGCCCAAGCACTTGGGCCATCCTCCACTGCACTCCCGGGCCACAGCAGAGAGCTGGCCTGGAAGAGGGACAACCGGGACAGAATCCAGCGCCCCGACCGGGACTAGAACCCGGTGTGCCGGTGCCGCAAGGTGGAGGATTAGCCTATTGAGCCGCAGCGCCGGCCTGAAATGGTTTTCTTAAAAATAAGAAAAAGACATTTGTTTTTGCTTAAAATCTGCTGTTTCCAACCTCTCTGAGATAAACTTGCTGTTCAGTCCAGGAGCCATGAAATGTTACGGACAGAGAATGAAATGGAAAATTTCTCCTCAGTTAAGAAGGGAAGTTAGCTTCTCTCTTTCTTGTGGAATGCTACTTTGGATTCTCTGAGGCTGTTAGGAAAACATTGCAGGGTTGAATTTCAAAAAAAAGATACCAAAATATCAATTTTTCAAGCACGAGATGAGTGTGTTCGGGCATGGTAAAAATCACCCCCAACGTTAAAAAAGGAACAGCACGATGCCTTCAAATGCAGTGAGATTTGCTGAGGTTTAGGTTCACATTTTCAGTAAAGTTTTTGTGGCACAAAGCAGGCATAGGACTTGTCAATACTGTATTGATTAGGATTAGGTTCGGGTTTAGACAGAGTAGTTTATTTCTCTCTCATGGAGAAGACCAGGTGAGTGTCAGAGGCCCAGGCTTGTCTGTTCATTCTTTCACTTAGTCAGCAAGTATTTATTTAGCGCCAACTGGGCACTGGGGCTTCCAGGAGTGGGGGCTGGGAACAGGCAAATATCCCTGCGTCATGGTCATGCATTTACATTTGTTGATCTGCTGTGCACGCCCTTGCCTTCATGGTCCAAGACGGCAATGTCTCTGCGTTCTAGATAGTAGAGAAAGGAATGAAGAGGAGGCAAATGCAGCACCTATGTAATTTCTTTTTTAAAAATCAAGATTTATTTATTTGAAAGTCAGAGTTACAGAGAGAGAGAGGGAAAGAGAGAGAATCTTCCATCTGTTGGTTCACTTCCTAGATGGCGGTAATGGCCAGCACTGGGCCAGGCCAAAGCCAGAAGCCAAGAGCTTTATCTGGGTCTCCCACATGAGTGGCAGGGGCCCAAGCAGTTGGGCCATCCTCTGATGCTTTCCCAGGCCATTAGCAGGGAGCTGGATTGGAAGCAGAGCAGCCAGGACTCCAACCAGCACCGATATGAGATGATGGCCTTGCAGATGGAGGCTTGGCTACCGCGCCACAGCACCAGCCCTCCTGTGTAATTTCTTAAGAAAAGTTCTTAGAAGCTGTGTGACTTCTTTCACATGTTCCACACAGTGAGTTATCACATGGCCTCCCATACCTTCAAAGGGGGCTGGGGAATGTAGATTTTATTTCAGACGTCCACCACATGCCCTGCTGGAAGACAGTTACTAAGGATGAAGGGGACATGCATGGGATTGGAGGGAAACTCCCAGTATCTAGCCCAAATAAAACATGTAATGAAAAATTCTATCAAATCCAGTATGTCCAAAATGTTAGTATTCTAACATGCAACAAAGTATGATTTCATGTTTGTTTTTGTCTTGTCACTGTAATCTAGCATACAGTCCAAATTGACATCACTTACACTCTCTCGCTCATTCAGTTACCTTGCATCTCAGCCCAGACCAGCTGCATTGCAAGTGTTCAGTGGGCACAATGAACGCTGCAGCTCTTGGAGACTGTGGTCCCTAGGCCAGCTGCATTGGCAACTCTGGGGAGCTTGCAAAAAACAAAAACAAAAACAAAAAACCACTCAGACTCTGATGCCTACCCCAGCCCTACTGAATCAGAGTCTGCATTTTTACAAGATCCTCCGTTTATTCAGGTGAACTCTTCCATAATTCTTCAGATGAGGATTTCCATTAGAGCCGAATAAAAAGTCTACAAGAGAGAGAAGCTACTTCCAGTGAATGCTGGGATCAAGGCTAGACCTCACCTTTGCTTTTTCTGATTCCATTAGACTACTAATCAGAGAAGGGACAATTTTAAAGAAGTTGAAACAAATCAATGAATTTTGGTTCATTGACCAAGGGAGAGACTTAAAAAAAAAACAAACAACACAGAACTGCTGGGTTATGTGCAGATTTGATTTTCAAGGCTTTCCTCCAGTGCCATGAGCACAGCTCTACAATATACTAGATTTCTCTTAAACTTGTTGCCTTTTTAGCAGTGTTATCGAGATGGCTTTAATCTACCACATGATTTGCAAACTTCAATTTGGACTATTCAAGAGTTTTTCAGGGGCTGGTGCTATGGCGCAGTAGGTTAAAGCCCCAGCCTGCAGTGTCAGCATACCTTATGGGCGCCAGTTCAAGTCCCAGCTGCTCTACTTCCCATCTAGCTCTCTGCTGTGACCTGGGAAAGCAGTGGAATATGGCCCAAGTCCTTGGGCCCCTACACCCATGTGGGAGACCTGGAGGAATCTCCTGGCTTCGGACCGGCGCAGCTCTGGCTGTTGTGGCCAATTGGGGAGTGAACCAGCAGATGGAAGACCTCTCTCTCTCTCTCTGTCTCTGTTTCTGTCTCTGTCTCTCTTTCTTTGCCTCTCCTTGTCTCTGTGTGTAACTCTGGCTTTCAAATAAAATAAAATAATTCTTTTTTAAAAGCAGTTTTTCATATAGTCACAGAATCGTGCAGCCCTCATCACAACCCATTTTAAAGCATTTTCCTCATCCTTCCCCATCACCAGTGAAATCCTGTAACCCCTGCAGGCTCTCCTCATTTCTTCCTGGCCCAGGGCAACCTGCAGTCCACTTCCTGTCACTGCGGGTCTGCCTGTTCTGAGCATTTCATACCAATAGATTCAAACCGTATGTGGTCCTTGGTGACTGCTCCTTCTGCTGAACCTGTTTTCAAAGTTCATCTATGGGGCCGGTGCTGTGGCACAGTGAGTTAAAGCCCTGGCCTGAAGCGCCGGCATCCCATATGATAAGAGGAGCTTCCAAAGGCTGCTCTTCTTCCCATCTAGCTCTCTGCTATAGCCTGGGAAAGCAGAAGAAGATGGCCCAAGGCCTTGGGCCCCTGCACCCACGGGGGAGACCTGGAAGAAGCTCCTGGCTCCTGGCTCCTGGCTTTGGATCAGCACAGCTCCAGCCATTGTGACCATCTGGGGAGTGAACCAGCAGATGGAAGATCTCTCTCTCTGTCTCCACCTCTCTCTGTAACTCTGTCTTTCAAATAAATCTTAAAAAAAAAAAAAAAAGTTCATCTAGGTTGTACCAGTACTTCATTACTTTTCAGGGTTGAATAATATTCCACATACTCAATATACCACATTTTGTTTATCCATTTGTAAGTTTCTGAGTTTTAACCCAGAAGTCATAAAAGAAAGGAAAAGATTCAAAACAGTAAGGAAGATCCCAAGGAAAGAACTGCAGAATTCAGAGCAGTAGGGAATCAGAACTGAAAGGAACCTTAAAATCACTCTGACACTTGTGCACACAGAGAACCAAGATCCAGAACAGGAAAATGACTCGCTGGGCATCCGTCAACATCGAGGGGTTGGCCTACCATCAGGACCCAGCGGCACTGACTGCAGGTGCTATGCTGTTTCCCGCTACCACATACACTCAGGGCCTCGAGACGCTGCTTTGAGGTTGCCATGGAAACAGTAGTTCCTGGCAACACCTGGGAGAGGCACAGCTCTTTTCAGCTTTTCCCGGCCTCAGAGTTTAGAACCTGCAGGTCCATCTGGAATTCTTTCTGGAGAACTGTTGAGGCCTGGCGGTGATGTTTGATGTTCTGAACCTCTTCCAACCTCACTTTCAACCACTCTGGAGTGTGTAAAAAACTCAGGAATCCTGCATGTCATAGTTGGGACGGCCTTCTCACCAGCCTCCCACGGAGGGCAGATGACTTGTCCCGGGAGTGATCTCTGGCACGTGGCAGTCCGTGTTCTCAGGGCTTGGTCTCTTCCCAGGGTGGGTCTTGCTTGCAAACCACAGAGGCTGCTTCCCATGCACGGCGTCACCACCCCAGGATGCTCGCTGCCTCTGATTCTGCTGTCGCCATCACACATGGGCTCTGACAAGCTCCACGTCTCCGCTCCACTCTACGGGGTTCAACATGGCAGGCATGCACATGTGCCCGGTGAGCACCTTGCAGGGTGTGGGGGCGGGCGCCAGCTCTCCTCTTGTCTAGGTGATGGAGACAGAGCCCGGGCTCTCACATATTTTTAGGATCCTTCTAACTTAGGAAGATTGTTTGGATGCTAGTAGTCAAAAAAAAAAAAAAAAGAAGAAGAAGAAGAAGAAGAAGAAGCAGAAGGAGAAGAAGAAGTGAGTGTCCTTGGCAGGTATAGTATCCTCGAATGAGCAAAACACCCAAGCTTTGTCTCACCAAACAGCACCAGCTATGGGAGGGAGCGGCCAGGAAAGACAGGAGATGGGGATTTTAAAGAGACTGAGGTCCTCTCTCCTGGGGGGTGTGTTCCATTCTGGCTGGGAACTGGGGGCTACCGGAGGATGAGACGTTCCCAGCACTCAGGAATGCGCACCACGTGAACAGAAGGAGACACAGGCAGGGAGTGCTGCACGCCGGGAGCTGCATGCTGGGCTGCTGCCCAGGGGAGCGGAGCCTCCCGGCCAGAAAGCTGGGCGTGAGCCTCGGAGGCTGTGCTGCCCACTGCAGAAGCCACATGTGACACCCGAGCACGCGTTGGGATGATAACCACAGCCAAAAGTTATGCGTTGAAATAAGCAAAGTACTTTAATTCATTTTACCTGTTTCTTTGTACGTTCTAGTGTGGCTACTATAGAATTAGAAAAAAAAATCATTTATTTATTTGAAAGAGTTGCATACAGCTGAGCACAGGCTGAGCACAGCACGCAGACCAGCTGCTGCCCGTCAGCTGTGGCGGGCGCGCTCGGGGTGTGCTCCACCGCAGCACAGGGAGCAGAGCGCACGCAGTGAGAGGCTGGGGCTTCGCTGCTCTCACGTTTGAGTTTCGGACTTGTGGGCTATCAGAGCTGTTAGGGATGCAGAACCCATGGCGTCCCGTTGCAGATCAGGGGCCGGACGGCGGCCATGTGTGACACCTGTAGCTACTGCACTCTCGCGCCCACCCCGCCGCTGCTTCCCAGCCCTTGAAGTTCAGGGAGGCAGGAAGCCGGCCCTGGTCACGAGCACCCGCGGGTGGAAGGGGCTTCAGTGTCAGGCCTTTGTGCGCGGCTCTGATGCCCTCTCTGCTCCTTTCACTTCCAGCCATGGCCTGGGCCTGTTCTAATTCGCTTGTTTTCCTCCTATTTTCTGTCACTGTGATAGCCTTAGGTCACCTCAGGTTCCATGGGGCTGTCCCAGACCCAGCCTCTGGGAAGAGATGAGACAGTTGGTGATATTTTTTCCTTACTTTTTCCCATTTACTTTATTGATTTATTTTTAAATTAAAAAATTATTTATTTTCATTTATTTGAAAGGCAAACACACACACACACACACACAGATCTTGCATCTGCTGGTTCACTCCTCCTCAGATGCCTGCAACAGCCGGGACAGGGGTGACGCAGGCCAACGTCTGGAGAATTCTTCCACTCCATCTTTGGTTGGCTGTCTTCATTTATCCATGCTTTAAATTTCAGCCTGATTTGTGATGTCTGGGTATTTATTTTAAGCAGTCAGCCTGGACTTCATCAAAATGGCAGTATTTTACCGAAACCAATTGTAGGCAAGTTTCAAAGAGCCTAAGCTCAAGTCTTTGACCTCAGGTCCGGAGGGTGAAAGTTGGCCCTGGAAGCTGCCATCCTTTTGGGGTGGGGGGGCTATATTAAGCACATAGCCCTAGCCCCCTCTTATCCATGGGTGGATACATTTCAAGACCCCCAGTGGCTGCCTGAAGCTGTGAATGTTGCCAAACTCTATCGACTGTATTTTTCCCATATATACCTATATAAAGCTTAACTTGCAAATTAGGCACAGTAAGAGGTTAGCAAGAATAATTATTAATAAAATAGAGCAGTTGTCACAGTATACTGTAATGAGAGGTGAGTGTGGTCTCTCTCTCTGTGAGCATCTCTTACTGCCCTGTACTCAGCCACCTTGTGATGAAGGAGAAAGGACTTCAAGGAAACACTCCACAGCTTCTGTCTGACGCATCTGAATTGCCAGCACCGCCCTCCTTGCACTTCGGGGCCACTATTTACGTACAATAAGGGTTATTTGAACACAAGCACTGTGATGCTGCCAGAGTCCTTCCCATAACCGAGCCGAATACAAAGTGTATCGTGCACGGGTATGCGGTTTGGCTGGGATGGCATGTGATTTCATCAGGCTACTTGGAGCTCTGTGCAGTTTAAACTTTACGAGCTGTTTACTTTGGGAATTTTCCGTTTCATATTTTCAAACCATGGCTGACTGCAGGTAACTGCACCTGCAAAAAAGTGAACCGGAGCCGGGCCCAGTGGCAGCAGGCTGTGGGGAGGGGCACTACCATGCCCATGACTTTCTCCTAGGAGAAAGGAGGCCAGCTGCATTGCGATCCAAAAAGAACTTGGAGAGGGCCCAGTCGGGGCCAGAGCTGCCTTCATGACTGGGGTCTTCCACCTTAGGAGAGCGTGCACTGAGCACTTACCGTCGGATCAGCTCGGTGCTAGGTGCTAGGTGCTAGGAGGGACACGCACAACACACTGAACATGTTCCATGTCAATGCCATTGGCTCTTCCAGCTGTGCAGGTTTCATCCAGAAGCTTCCTGCAGCCAGGAAGGGGCTGGCATTGGTCTTGCTGGCACGAGCCCAGTGTCTGCAGTGCCTGGAATGAGCTGAATTCCTTGTGGTGCCCTGGAACTCTGTCCTGCACCCTGACTGAGGCCGGGCAGCTGCCTGCTGCCTTGGCCCTTCTAGAAAGCACTCTGTGTCTTCATCTGCGGTTCTGCTCCAGCCTGGGTGGCCACCGACCTCCCCTTACGCTGTGCCATTGGCCGTGCAGACCAAGACAGGCTCCTCCTCAGCCTGCTCCTGTTTCTGTCTCACTACTTCGGGAAAGGTGCCTCCTCCACCCAGGCACAAAGCCGGAAACCACAGAATCGCCTTAGGTCCCTCTCAGGTCTGCCAGGTCGACCAGCGCAGTGTCAGCACCAGCGCAGGACCCAGCCACGTGTTGCCCGTGCCTTTGAGACACTGAAGAATAAGAGTGTGTGAGCCGGGGAGACTCCATCCATCTGACCCGTGCTCACTCCTCAGCCCTGCCTCTCCCTCCCCTCCCACTTCTTTACCCAACAACCACCCGGAGCTCCTAGCAGCTCCCTGTCTGTCCTGGGTTCTTACCCGCCTCTTCTGGAAGCTTCCTCTTCTCCTGTGTGCACTCCATGGCTCCTCTGTCCCCAAGCTTGTGCCCAGACCATTCCTAGGGAGCATATGACCCACGGGATTGGCATGGCCCATCTGCGTGTCATCTGTTCTCCCGGACACTAAGCCCATGGAGAAAGGTCTGTGAACCGTTGCCTTCCCAGCACTTAGCATGCAGTAGGTGCTCCTTAGATGTCTGTTGATTAAGAAGGATCAGGAAGCTTCTGCTTCTGTGCCTAGCCCTTCCCTCCCCTGTGTCACTGCCCCTTGATCCCTGGATTCTGTCTCTGGTTGCTGTGAGGAGCGCTGCTGTCCACAGGCTTCCGGATCTGCTCCTTGGGGCAGTTTGCTCCTGGGCACAGGTGTCACTGTTCTGTGCTGGCCTGCTCAAGGCCCCCTGGCACACAGCATCGCGGCACGCACAGCAGGGCACAGCTTCTTGTCCCCGGAACTTCCGGGGTCTAGTCCTTGCTCTTGCCCTCGCCTGGCAGGCTGAGACTGGTGTCCAGTGGTGGCCCATGGGGATGCCCTTACTGGCCAGTGAAGCCCCCTGGGGCGAGGGCAGCATCCAAATTGTGTCTGATCCTTCTGCTCCCATCCCCCACAGTGCCCAGGTCTTGTCTGCGCAGAGTAGGTTCCCGGCAGTGGGCACTGGGGCTGGGGTTGTGTTGGGTGATCTGGAGGCTGGGGTATTCCACAGAGTTCTGGGTACCTGGCTTTGGCCTAACCCAACCCTGGCTGCTGTGGGCATTTGGAGAGTGAACCAGCAGGTGGAAGAACTCTATCTATCTATCTATCTATCTATCTATCTATCTCTGCATTTTGAATTAAAAAAAGACATTGCAGTTTGCCCAATATTCACCTTTATTATCTCATTTTGACCACACAGCTGCCGGCATTTATACTCTACAGCTAAGACTCAGAGGTTCAGGGAGGTCAAAGGGTGACCCAAGGTCACAGACGCCCGTGTGTGCGTCCGTGTAAGCCTGACTGTCCTGGCTCTGGTGCTCCTGAGTCTGTGCTCTGGGTGTGGAACCGTGAGGGAGGGAGAGACCCAGCGCCAAGCAGTGTGCACATGCGGCCTGGGCGGGCACACGCGCGTGCACACAGCGCTCCACCTCCTTCTCAGATGTCTTGGCTGTGGCTTTGACAACTGAAGCCCAGCTGCGCTCTGGCCGGGAAGCATCCGCTGTGGAAACCTAGGAGGAGCTGACGGTCCCTAAAGAGGGGTTATGCTTGCTGCCAGCGAGCGCTCCTGGCCCACGGCCTAATTCCCTGCAAATGCTCTTTAAATCTGTTTCTAATTTGGACTCGGCCTCCCCCTGCCCCCACCCATCCCTTCCCTCTCTCTCAGCTTGCCTCGAGCCAGTCAAATTATGCTGAATAACGGCTGTGGAGGGACAAGCGTGCTAAAGGTCGCCAGTGGGCTCTTGCGGGGTGTAATAATGTCACATTTTAATTTACGCCAGGAACGACGCAGGAATCAAAAGCAATAAATAATTCGGCCTGCACTGGCGGCCCCCGCCGGCGGCAGCTCCTGCGCGTTGTGCCACTTGCAGGGGGAGAAAGCATAACTGTCGCGGCCCGGGGTGCACAGTGCTTGAGGAAATCCACGTGCGTTTGTCCAGATGCCGAAGGCCCCGCGTGCTCGCTGCAGGAGGGTGCGGAGTGGAGGGTGCAGCGTCAGCAAGAATCGCTCTCGTGGTCTACGGCTCACCCAGATGTTCTGGGCGGGACGCTCCTAAAGCAAAACATGTCTTCTCTGCTGTTTGCAGTGCTGTGACATCTGCAAGGCCAGGATGACCCCTGTCCGTGGGAAAGTGTATACAAAGACGAGCGCGAGGGGCTGGAGGCGGAACTGCGTGCATGGACTGCTGGCGGTGCTGCACAGCTTCTTTACATGGGGGAAAGTCGGGGAGGGGCTTCCTGGAGATTTGCTGGGGCTTACTCCTGTGGGGGACCTGGGGCTGTGACTTACGACACAATGTTGGGCCTGGTCCAGGGGCAAAGTAGGCTAAGCCTCTGCCCGAGGCATTGGCATCCCATGTGGATGCTGGTTCGAGTCCCAGCTGCTCCACTTTCGATCCAGCTCCCTGCTAATGACCTGGGAAAAAGCAATGGAAGATGGCTCAAGTCCCTGGGCCCCTGCCACCCATGTGGGAGACCCAGAAGAAGCTTCTGGCCCCTGACTTCAGACTGGCCCAGCTCCAGCCATTTCAGCCATTTGGGGAGTGAACCAGCAGATGGAAGACCTCTCTTTATGTCTCTCCCCCTCTCTCTCTAACTTTGCCTCTCAAATACATAAGTAAATCTTAAAGGAAAATAAAAAAATAACACAATGCTGATAATTAATGTGGACTATAAAACAGTGCGCTCATTTTCTGAAGGCAGAGTCTTGCTCCGTCTGGCTCCTTGTTCCTCGTGGATGAATGAGTCTGGGTGAGGGAGCCCCAGGGTCAGAGGTCTTGAGATGGGTCTCCTGTGTTTGTGGCTGGTGGCTGCGGGAGCCTGGAGGGCAAAGCTGCAGCTTTGCACAGTGCCTGGGGACTGGGCAGGGAGGCCAGGGTTCCCATGCTCTCTCCCCCCCACTCCCCGCCACCGTCCCAGCATCTGGAGCCTCTGCAACTGGTGTGTGCTCCAGCGGCTGCTGAGGGGCTGGCGCGCTGCCCACCCTCAGCTGCTCTGTGCCTGCAGGAAGGAGGGGCTGCTGCAGCCCTGGGGGCCGCCCTGGGAGGCCGTCAAGACGCTGGAGCTGACACTTCCCCAGCAGGCTGCAAAGGCAGCCCAGACGAAGCTGCTCTGGGTTGACCCACGCCTGAGGACTCGGCTCCCCCTTGCCTACCTCGGCACAGCACAGCTGGGAAGAAGGCGGTGCAGGGGGTGCCTGGGGCCTGCCTCCTGTTTCTGGCCCAGGGCATTTCCTGAGTTGCCGTCCTTGAAGGTGGATGTGATGCTGATGGCCCTGTGCAAGTTGAAATCTCCTTTAATCCCCCAGCACACTTGCAAGGTGTGTGTGGCAGAGAAGACTGGCTCTCACTGCCCGGTCTTTAGGGCTGACTTTCTGCTTGTCTAGAGACCGTGTTTCTAAGCCCCTGTTTGCCATTTGCTCCAGCCCTAGGATGGCTTCTGCTCGACTTTGGAAGCCATAGATTTAAGTCACCAAGGGTGTCTGAATGCCCCTGGGGAGAAGGCTGCTCAGACAGTGTGTTCTCTGCCCAAGAGATGGACATAAGTGCCAAGCTGGGTGTTGTGGCAAAGTGGGTTAAGCCCATATCCCGTGTCAGGGTGCCACTTTGAACCCTGGCCACTGTGCTTCCAATCCAGCTTCCTGCTGAGGCAGTGGATGAAGGCTGCAGTGCTTAGGCCCCTCATCCCCATGTGGGAGACCTGGACTGAGCTCTGGACTACTGGCTTTGGCCTGGCCCAGCTCTGGCTACTGTAGGCATTTGGTAAGTGAACCAATGGATGGGAGCTCTCTCTCTCTTTCTCTTTCTGTCTTTCAAGTAGATGAAAATCAATAAACTTTTTAAAAAATAAAAAGAAATGAACTGCCCTTGTCCAGACTGCTGAACAGTTTTTTTTTTATTTCATGCAAATTGTTGAACTCTTTACTTAGTATTATGTTGGTCTTCTGCGTATAAAGTAATTGAAAATGGATCTCAGTGGAGAATGGGACTGGGAATGGGAGAGGGAGGAGGAGAAGGAATGGGAGTGTCGGGGGGGGGGGGAGGGCGGGTATTGTGAGAAGAATCACTGTGTTCCTAAAGTTGTACTTATGAAATGCATGAAGTTTGTATTCCTTAAATAAAAGGTTTCTTTTGGAAAAAAAAAAGAAATGACCGTATATCCTGTTGTTTCTAAGCCGTTATGCTTTCTGGGAGTTCATTTGTTATAAGAGAGTTTACCAGGAGCCGGTACTGTGGCGCGGAAGGTCAAGTTGCCCTCTGCAGTGCTGGCATCCCATGTGGGCGCTGGTTCAAGTCCCGGCTGCTCCACTTCTGATACAACTCCCTGCTAATGTGCCTGGGAAAGCAGTGGAAGATGGCCCAAGTGCTTGGGCCCCTGCACCCACGTGGGAAGACCCAGAAGAAACCTCTGGCTCCTGGCTGTGGCCTGGCTCAGCTCTTGATGTTGCGGCTATTTGGGGAGTGAGTCGGCAAATGGAATATCTCCCTGTCTTCTTCTGTCTCTCTCTACCTCTGTAACTCTGCCTTTCAAATAATACTAATACATAAGTAATAATATATAAATATATAATAAATATAGTAATATTATTTGGAAGGCAGAGTTACAGAGAGGCAGAGGCAGAAAGAGCGGTCTTCCATCTGCTGGTTCACTCCCCAGATGGCGCAACAGCCGGAGCTGCGCCAATCCGAAGCCAGGAGCCAGGAGCTTCTTCAGGTCTCCCACATGGGTACAGGGGCCCACGGACTTGGGCCATCTTCTACTTCTTTCCCAGGCCATAGTAGAGAGCTGGATCTGAAGTGGAGCAGCTGGGACTCGAATCAGTACTCAAATGGGATGCCGGCAGTGCCGGTGGCAGCTTTACCTGCTTTGCCACAGTGCCGGTCCCCTTGGACAATATCCTTTTTTTTTTTTTTCAAAGATTTATTTTATTTATTTGAAAGACATAGTTACAGAGAGAGGTAGAGCCAAAGAGAGAGAGGGGACCCAAGGACTTGGGCCATCTTCCACTGTTTTCCTAGGGCCATAGCGGAGAGTAGATCGGAAGAGGAGCAGCCAGGACTAGAACTGGTGCCAATATGGGATGCCGGCGCTTCAAGCCAGGGCTTTAATCTGCTGCGCCACAGCACCAACCATGGACAATATCTTAAAATTTATAATTTATTTCAAGGTTCACATCTATTTCCAATTTTAAAACATCTTTAAAAATAGAGAAGGATAGTGCCGGCCCCAGTAAATAAATCTTTAAAAAAATAAAAAAGAGAGTTTACCCCAAGGAATTAACTAGGAATTTTCACTCCCATTTGACAGACGAGGACACTGAGACTCGGGAAGATAAATTACCCAAGGCCGCAGTAAATAGCAGGGTCAGACTCCCGATTCCATGGCTGTGCTCCAGCCCTGTGAGTTTCCTGAAGTGTCCCACAGAACACTACTAAACCAACCCCCAGACCTCTTCCACCCATGGTCCCCTACACTTGGGAAACCCAGATCTCTCTGCTCCGCTCTTTCAGAATGCCAGAAAATGCGTGATCGTCGTGGGCCATCCAGCACGAAGGCGTCTTTCTGCTTTCCTCCCTCATGAGACTGGTGTGCGTGGATCCTACTTTGGTAGAGGGTGAACTGCCACACCCTGCCTTCTGTGGGCGGAATTGTGTCCCCGAACTCCTTCTCAAAAAGAGACGTCGAGATCCTAACCCACCGTATCTCAGGATGTGGCTGTGTGCAGAAAGGGGGTCTTTGCCACGTGAAGATGAAGTTACTACCGCTCCTAATTCAGTGTAATCGGTGTCCTTATAAAAGGGGAACTTTGCATACACACAGACAGGCACAGAGGGCCGAAACACAGCGGAAGTGCCGTGTGAAGACGGCGGGTTGGAGCCGAGCCCATACAAGCTAAGGAATGCCGGAGCCTGCCAGCAGACAGCAGAGGCTGGGAAAGGCAAGGAGGGGTCCCCACCCTGCTGCTGCAGCCCCCAGCGGGCAGAGGGGGAGCACGGCCCCAGCGATGCCCTGATCTTGGTCTTGCAGCCTCCAGTACTGGGAGAGGATGGATCTCCGTTGTGAAGGCATGCAGTCTGCAATGCTTTGTTATGGCAGCCATGGAGAATTCGAGAACACAGTGTCTTGGCAACGGTATCTCACTGAGGATCCCTAAGTGAAGGTGGTAGCTTCAGCGTACTGAGAAATGGAGGCAGGAGGAGAGAGCCCCGAGGGACTGCATGAGAGCAGCTGAGAGCTCTGTTTCTGGCCCCGGGGTGCCGGCCTTGCCTCCCGGTTTCACAGCTGCACTATGGGGATGCCAACCTAACACTCACTTCCTAGATGGAGGCGAGGCCTACGTGGATTGACACAGCCCAGCTGCCCACTGCACCGCCTGGCAGACAGCGGGCGCCTGGGCCTTTGGAGTCACACCAGCGGGATTGCACACTAACCTGAGGCTGCCTGTGAATCCACACTCCTCTCTTCACCAGTACTGCTGCCAGGGGTGACTTGCTCGGTCTTTTGAAGTCTAATTTCCTGCTGCCTGCTGTTAAAAGGCAATTATATAAAAAAAAAGGTGCAATCATATTTCTGAAATGTATGAAAAATATATGCATGTTTTCATGACTAATGAGCAAAGCAGAGGGATGCTGTAACTGAGTCACAGGACAAGGCAGAGAACAGACGGATTAACAGATAGGAACACTGCCTTTCAGCCGGACCTATGCTCCCCATGGAACTGACTTCTGCACACCGTAGGAGGGTCCATGGTGCTCTAGTGCATGTGCAGTGGACAGCTTCTGTGTGTGCAGAGCTGCAAAATTAGCTCAAAACCTAGAATCAGATAACCCGGAAGGGTGTGCTCCAAATAATACATAGCTGTCGCCAGCAGACGCCTGGTCATGCTTTTGGCTCGTTCCAGACTTCCTCTTGGTCTCCCGCATATTTATATGTATGGGATTGGGGAAAAAAAAATAAATGAAAACGTGAAAAAAAGCAAGCTGCCGAGTAGGTGAGGATCCTATTTTCATAAAAACAAACGAGCTGTGTTTGTGTACACAGGCACACACACGTGCAGGCGCGCACACCCGTGGGTATGTAGACAGTGTTGATTAAATACAAACGGCAGGAAGAGCACTCGAGGACTGTCAACAGTGGCCGCCCTGGAGGGCAGGACTGGCCATGGTGATGGTGGAAGGAGCGGTCCACGCTGCTTTTCTAAGCTGCTGTGTTGTCTGATTTAACAAGAAGCACCAGCTCACGGCGTAAGGGAATGAGGAGCACCCGCGTGAGAAAACGCTCGTGGTGCTTGGCACGACGTGTAGCGTTCAGTAAGCATCCACAGCTGCGATTCACGTTCCCGCCAAGGGCTCGGCCCCCTCTGTCTTCAGGAAGGAAATCCCGAGCACGGACCACCCTGTGGCAGCCTGGGACCTGGTCCTCCGCGAGACGCTGGCTTTGACATCCTGAATGTACATTTTGGCTCCTGGGAGACTGGGGGAGAACTTCTTCCTGAGTCACAGCCTGGGGTGGGGGTGGGGGGCTCCTGTCTGCTGTACTTCCTCAGCCCCGCGAGCAGCCCCCACACTCAGGCCCACCCGTTGATAGCTGGGATGAGCTCTTCGACTTCAGAAAGGGAGCCTGACTGGGGCCAGACTCCAGGCTCAGCAGCTGCGTGTGCCCGGAGCTGTCCTCCTGCCCTGCCTGGGGCTGTGAGACACTCTGAACTCTGCAGGAGCCTGGTAGCATCCCCTCTCAATGAGGGTGTGCTGGTCCCAACAGGCCACGGGCCATCCAGCTGTTGATCCCATGAGGTGGGGCATCTGATTCTTGTCTCTGAATCACAGGCTACATGTCGCCCTGGTGCATGGGAGAGGACGTGGGGTGCGGTCAGGAACCCAACGCCATGGCAGGTTTGGTACCTCGGCTTCCCCATCTACCCGATGGGAATCGGAGTGCTGTGTGTGTGTCCACGGGCTCCTGTGGGGCTGGGTCGGGGCGCAGTCTGCGAAGGTACTCTGCGAGCTGCAGGGTTCTGCAGAGACTTCACTTCGGTGGATGTGAAGAGATGCTGCCGTTTGCACGTGGCCTGTGAGGGCCCTGCGCTCCTGCCAGAACCTGCTGCTTGCATTTTACACGTTTAGTCCCTCAGTGTGCACAGCAGCCTGTGAGGAATGTGCAGCCCTGCAGCCTCCATTCCACAGATGGGAAAACAGGCGAATCCTGGTAGCTTTGCCCAAAGCTCTCCATAGCAACAACAGTCCCCCCACAGAGTGCTTCCCCAGGGACCTGGTCACCCGGCACACCCTCAGCACCTGGCCCACAGATGCACCTGTGCTTGCTTTTCCTTTTCCTGGTCATTTTCTTGTAGAACATGTCAACACATATAAAAGCAAAAGGAATGTTTTAATCAATCCCCATGGGTTCTCATTACCCAGCCTCATTGATAAACAAATCATGGCTAATTCTGTTTCATCTTTACCCTTGCCTCCCTCCCGGATCATTCTGAAGCAAACAGCAGACATCCAGTGTCCGAATGTTTCATTTTGTATTTCTGTAAAATAGATACTCTGCAAAAGACTATGGGGGTGGGTGTTGCGGCAGCAGGTTAAGCTGCCTCCTGGGACATCATGTACCATATCAGAGCACCTGGTTCAAATCCTGGCTACCGGGTCTACTAAGGTGTCTGGGAGGCAGCAGATGCTGGTCCAGGTATTGGGTTCTTGCTACCCACATGGGAAACCCAAATTCCAGGCTCCTGGCCCAGCCTTGGCTGTTGTGGGCGTCTAGGGAGCTCTTGGAAGATCTGTGTCTGTGTCTGTCTCTGCCTTTGTCTCTGTCACTCTCTTTCAAATAAATTAAAAAATAGAGTAAACATAAATTCTAGCACTATATCAACAATCCTTTAATATCACTGACTACAGTCAGTGTTCACATTTCCCAGATCATCTTACATGCTTTAAAAAATTGGCTTATTTATTTGAATTGGGACCCAAGTAAGGGTCACGTATTGTAAATTCTTATGATGTCTCTTAGGATTATTTTTTTAGAGATTTATTTATTTATTTGAAAGTCAAAGTCACACAGAGAGAGGAGAGGCAGAGAGAGAGATAGAGAGAGGTCTTCCATCCAATGGTTCACTCCTCAATTGGCCGCAATGGACAGAGCTGTGTCGATGCGAAGCCAGGAGCTTCTTCCAAGTCTCCCACCGGGGTGCAGGGGCCCAAGCACTTGGGTCAGAGAGCTGGATCAGAAGAGGAGCAGCTGGGACTAGAACTGGCGCCCATATGGGATGCTGGCGCCACAAGTGGCGGATTAACCGTCCCCTGTACGTTACTGTTTTGAAGAAACTGGATCACTTGTCCTAGAGTTAACCACAGCATGGATTTAGCTGGATATACTCCATAGCTTGCTTATGGTCACAATTCTTCTGCCCTTGGATTTTCTGTAAAATGGCAGCTATGTCTGGAGGGCTGTCCAGATTTAGGATTTTTAAGATAGATTTTATTTTTTAGGGCATTTGTTGGTTTACAGCAACATTGAATGAAAGGCATCGAGATTTCCCATTTACCACCGGCCCCACGAAGGCATAGCCCTGCCCACTATCAGCTTCCCCCAGCAGAGGGGAACATTTGTTAGAACTGATGAGCACACACTGACGCACGCTGCCATCCAGAGTCTGTCTTACGTCAGGGTTCACTCGTGGTCTGTCCATTCAATGGGTTAGGGCACACGTGTAGACGCAAACCCGCCATGCCTGTGTCATTCAGAGTAGTTTCACTGCCCAAAAAGTGCTGTCTCCCTCCTCCAGGCTCCTGGCCACCGCTGATCTTCCTACTGACCCCCTAGCCTTACTTTTTTCAGAATGTCATCCATTTGGAACCACACGGTGTGCAGCCTTTTCAGACTAGTTTCCTCGACATAGTAGTATGCGTCTGTTTCCTCTACGTGGGTTTTTTTTTTTTTTTTTTTTTTTTTTGTGGCTTTTGGTGGTTCACTTCTTTGTAGCACAGAGAAACATTCGATTGGACATATCACAGTTTATTTAACTGTTCACCTACTGAAGTGTATCTGATTACTTCCAGGTTTTCAGAAATTAGTAGTAAACATCCACGTGGATATAAGTTTTCAGCTCCTCTGGATACAGCGCCAAGATAGCGATTGCTGGACCATGTGGTAAAAATATATTTAGCTTTGTGTCAGACTGCCAGGCTGTCTCCCAAGGGGCTGTACCAGTCTGCGTTTATGGTTGTGTTTTCCCCACACCCTCGCAGGTATGGTGTTGCTAGCATTCTGGACTTTGGCCATCCCGCTAGGCGTGTAGCGGGATCTCATTGACTGATCTTGTATGATGTGCAGATTCTCTTCCCCAAAGATCTGTGTATCTTTGCTGAAGTTTCTGTTAAGGTCTTTGCCCTGCATTTTTTTTTAAAGAGAAAAGCGAGATTTATTTAAGTCAGAGACCTCCTGCCAAAGTGGCCAGAGAGCCAGAACCTGAAGGGGCTGGGGATAGGGGGTTTAAGCACAAGTTTGGGAAAAACTGACAATCAGCTAACAGTTACAAGGCAGGGACAAAAGATCTGACTTCACATCTTATTTGCCCTGTGTTTGCCCCACTTTTAAACCAGGTTGTTTTCTTATTGTTGAGTCTTTATGAATTCTTTGTAAATTTTGGATAATAACTCCTCGTTGGTTACATCCTTTGAGTATGTCAACCCAGTCTGTGGTTTATCTTTTCATTTTCTTTAGTAGAATGTCTTTCACAGAGCAGAACATTTTAATTCTAATAAAGTCCAGCTTATCAATTCTTTTTTAAAAAATATTTATTTATTTATCTAACAGGTAGAGTGATAAAGAGAGGGGAAGAAGAAGAGTCAGGCAGTCAGGCAGGCAGGATGCTCTCCCAGGCGCGTTAGCAGGCCGCTGGGTTGGAAGCAGAGCAGTCGAGACTGAAGCCTGCACTCAGACATGGGAGGCTGGTGTCGCGAGTGGCAGCTTGACCTGCTGTGCCTCCGTGCCGGCCCCAGCTCCTTCTTACATGGACCGGGCCTTTAGTGTTGTACGCAAGAAGTCATAGGCAAAGCCAAGGTCATCTGGGTTTTCTCTGTTGTTGTCTTCTGGGGGTTTCATAGTTCTGTGTTTTGCATCTGGGTCTATGATCCACTTTGGGTTAATTCTTGTGAACACTGTGAATACTGTTGCAGAACCACTTGCCTTGCCTGTGGGTGACCAGTTGTTCTAGCACCGTGTGTTGAAAACATAACCTTTTCTCCGTTTCATGGATTTTGCTCCTTTGTCTAAGATCACAAAGTTGACTATATTTTTGTTGGTCTGATTTTGGGCTCCCTGCTCTGTTTCAATTGTGCATTCTTTCAGCCGTATGCACTGTCTTTATAGCAGTACCCTCATAGTCACTCTTCAAGTTGGAGAGTGCCAGTCCTCCAGGATTGTTCTCCTTCGATATTGTGTTGGTGGGGCCTCTGCCTGGAGAGTCAGCATCCCAAGTTGGTGCCGGTTCATGTCCCGGCTGCTCTTCTTCTGATCTAGCTCTCTGCTATGGCCTGGGAAGGCAGCAGAAGATGGCCAAGTACTTGGGTCCCTGCATCCATGTGGGAGACCCAGAAGAAGCTCCTGGCTCCTGTGCCCATTTGGGAGTGAACCAGCGGATGGAAGATTTTGCTTTCCATCTCTCCCTCTGTCTGTAACTCTACCTCTCAAATAAATAAATTAAATATTCAAAAAAATTGAAAAACATATTGTATTGGTTAAACCATAGGACCACTGTTCTGATATCCACAAAATAACTTGTTGAGGTTTCATTGACTCTACAGATCAAGCTGAAAATAACTAACATCTTTACATTGTTGAGTCTTCTTATCTTTAA
The DNA here is from genome assembly GCF_964237555.1 of Oryctolagus cuniculus. Classification (NCBI taxonomy): domain Eukaryota; kingdom Metazoa; phylum Chordata; class Mammalia; order Lagomorpha; family Leporidae; genus Oryctolagus; species Oryctolagus cuniculus. The sequence goes on from NC_091435.1 coordinate 85,218,007, forward strand.
ATATGAACTATCTCTGTATTTACTTAGTTCTTTAATTTCTTTCATTGGAATTTTATACTTTCACTAATATGGCTTTTGTATAAGCTCATGGAGAAATGGAATGAAAAGATAAGTTTATTTTGGTGCAAAAACATTTGTTGAAACCCATGCACATTATTTTCATAACATGCGTTTCCATGAACTTTTTGAAGACCCCTCATGTTCATGGATGTCAAGAATTTTTTATTTATTTACTTACTTATTTTACAGGCAGGGACAGAGAAAGAGAGAGAGAGAGAGTGAGAGAGAGATCATCACTGGCTCACTCCCCAGATGGACGCGAAGTCAGGAGCCAGGAGCTAAATCCAGGTGTGCTACGTGGGTAGCACATTGATTTCTGCCATAATTTTTAATTATTTCTTTTCTTCTGCTTACTTTGTAATTAATTTGCCCCTTTCCCAACTAGTTTTCTAAAGTAGAGGTTTAGATGATTGATTTTTAGATCTTTCTTCCTTTTTTAAAAAAAGATTTATTATTTTATTTATTTGAAAGTCACCTGGCGCTGTGGCTCACTTGGTTAATCCTCAGCCTTGCAGCGCCGGCATCCCATATGGGTGCTGGGTTCTAGTCTCGGTTGCTCCTCTTCCAGTCCAGCTCTCCGCTGTGGCCCGGGAGGGCAGTGGAGGATGGCCCAAGTGCTTGGGCCCCTGCACCAGCATGGGAGACCATGAAGAAGCACCTGGCTCCTGGCTTTGGATCAGCATAGCTCCAGCCATAGCTGCCATTTGGGGGGTGAACCAACGGAAGGAAGACCTTTCTCTCTGTCTCTCTCTCTCACTGTCTAACTCTATCTGTCCAAAAAAAAAAAAAAAAAGTCAGAGCTACATAGAGAGAAGAAGAGGCAGAGAGAGAGAGAGGTCTTCCATCCGCTGGTTCCCTCCCCAGTTGGCCACAATGGCCAGAGCTGCGCCAATCCAAAGCCAGGAGCCAGGAGCTTCTTCTGGGTCTCCCAAGCAGGTGCAAGGGCCCAAGGACTTGGGCATCTTCTACTGCTTTCCCAGGCCACAGCAGAGAGCTGGATGAGAAGTGAAGCAGCCGGGACTGGAACCCACTACGCCACAGCACCGGTCCCTTTTCTTCCGTTTAATAAATGCATTCAATGCTATAAATTATTCTCTAAGCATTACATTCACGTCATTTCACAAAATTTGATGAACTTTTATTTAGTTCAAAATATTTTAAAATTTCCTTTGAAATTTCTTCTTTGACGCATGAGTTACTTAGAAGTGTACTATTTAATCTGTATGTATTTTTGGATTCTAGCTATCTTTCTGTTATCAGTTTCTGGTTTGAATTCCACTGTGGTCTGAGAGCAGACATTGTATGGTTTCTATTATTAAACATTTGTTAAGGTGTGCTGTATGTCCTAGAATGCAGTCTACCTTAGTGAATGTTTCATGTGACCTTGAGAAGAACATGTGTGCTGTTGTTGATAAAATGGTCTATCAGTGTTCATTGTATCAAACTGATCAGATGGTTTTGTTGAGTTCAACTATATTCTTCCTGATTTTCTGCTTGCTGAATATATCTTCTTCTGATGGATGGGTGCTGAAAACTCCACCAAAGCAGAATTATTTATTTTTGTTTGCAGTTCTATCCATTTCACCTCATGTATTTTGATGCGATCTTAGGCACATACGCATTAAGAACTGTTACTTCTTGGGGAATTGACCCTTTTATCATCACTTAATGCCTCTCCTTATAGCTGGTGACTTTCCTTGCTCTGAAGTCAGCTCTATCCAAAATTAACAGAACTATTTTCACTTCCTTATGATGAGCAGAGCAGCTGGAACTTGAACTGGCACTCCAGTAAAGGATGCCGGTGTTGCAGGCAGCGTGGCTTTCCCTCTTGCACCACAACACCAGTCTCGACAATCTTTTAATCTCTGTATTTAGATCATTATGTTGTAAGAGGTTATTGATACAGTCAGATTAGAGCCTATCGCATTTGCTACTATTTACTATCACTTGTCCTGTTCTCTGTTCCTAGTTTTGTCTTCTCCCTTTCTATTATGGTTTTAATTGAGCATTTTGTGTGACTCCATTTTCTCTTCTCTTTTAGAATATGAGTTTTACATTCTTTTAAGCTTTTTCAATGTTTGTCCTAGAGTTTGCAATATATATCTCCAACTGATACAACTCCACTTTCATGTAACACTATACCACTTAGTAAATAGTACAACCTTAAAATAACAAAATGATCCCAATTCTCTCCCATCCTTAGTATCATGGCTGTCATTCATTTTGCTGTTACATAAGCACACACAATTAAATATACTGTTGCTATTATTTTGAATTGGTATCTGTTAGATCAATTAAGAATTAGAAAAATAATTTTATTATTTTATCTTCATTTATTCCTTCTCTGTTGTTCTTCCTTTCTTATGTAGACCTGAATTTCTGATATGTTTAATTTTATTTCCCTATAGAGAATTTTAAAAAATTCATAACAAAGCAGGTTTGGTGCAACAATTTTCTCAAATTTTAGGTTGTATGAGAAAGCCTTTGTTTCTCCTACCATTTTAAAGAATAGTTTTGCATAATTCAAAGGTCTAAGTTGGTGGATTTTTTTTCTCTTAATATTTTAAATATTCCACTCTATTGTTTTCCTATTTGCATGGCTTCTGAGGAGTCAGATGTAATTATTATCTTTGTGCCTCTGTAGGCAAGCTGTTTTCCCCTTTTAGGATTTTTTTGTTTTCTTTTCTTTAATAAAAATATTTACTTAATTACTTGAAAGGCAGAGTTACAGAGAGACAGAGAGAGGAGAGACAGAAAGAGAAATCTTCCATCCACTGGTTCACTCCCCAGATGGCCAGATGGTTAGGACTGGGCCAGGCCGAAGCCAGGAGCCAGGAGCTTCTTCTGGGTGTCAGGGGCCCAAGAACTTGGGTCCTCTTCTGCTGCTTTCCCAGGTGCATCAGCAGGGAGCTGGATCAGAAGTAGAGCAGCCGGGACCTGAACCAGTGCCCTTACGGGATGCTGGAAGTACAGGTCGCTGCTTAACCCACTGTGCCACCGTGCTTGCTGCTCAGGATTTGCTTCTCTATCCTTGACTTTCTGTAGTTTGAAAAGGAAATGCAGGCATGTGCATGGGTGCAGTTTCTGGCCTTTGTCCTGCTGTGTGCTCTCTGTGCTTCTTGAGTCTTGGGTTTGGTTCTGACATTCGTTGGGGAAGTTCTCCGTCATTATTCTTTCCAATTTTTCCTCTGTTCCTTTCTCTCTCCACCGTTGGGTATTTCCACTGCATGCGTGTTACACATTTTGTAGTTAGCTGTCCCACAGTTCTTGAATATTATGTTCTTTTTCCCCCATTTTTCTATTTGCTTTACAATTAGGGAGAATTCTGTTGAGATATCTGTCAGCTCCGAGATTAATTTTTCGGTTGTGTTCAGTTTACTAAAAATATACATAGGTATTCTTACATCTGTTATAGTGGGTTTTTTTTTTAAAGATTTATTTTATTTATTTGAAAGACAGTGTTACAGAGAGAGATAGAGACAGAGAGAGAGAGAGAGAGATCTTCCATCTGCTGGTTCATGCCCCAGATGGCTGCAACAGCTAGAGCTGTGCCGATCCGAAGCCAGGAGCCAGGAGCTTCTTCCAGGTCTTCCACAGGGGTGCAGGGGCCCAAGGACTTGGACCATCTTCTACTGCTTTCCTAGGCCATAGCAGAGAGCTGCATCGGAAGTAGAGCAGCAGGGACTAGAACCGGCACCATGCTGGTTCTTCAGGCCAGGGCTTTAACCGCTGCGCCAAAGCGCCGGCCCCAGGTGTTTTAATCTCTAACAATATCGGTTCTTTCTTAGAGCCTCCACTTTTGTGGTTACATTGCCCATCTGTTCTTGTATCCTGTCAGTGCCATCCATTAGGGCCCTTAATATTTTAATCATAGCTGCTTTATGTTCCTTATCTAGTAATTCTGACCTGCCCACCATGTCTGGACCTGGTTGTGATGCTGACTCTCTCTTCAAGCTGAGATCTTTTCCTTTTAGTGTGCTTTTTTGCCAATTTTTCCTTCATAGATGGACATGCTGTTTTGGGCAAAGGAGCTGCTGTCTAGAGCTGGAGGAGGAGAGCGAGCGATCTATTGCTCTAGAATTAGTTCTTTCGTGGAGCCTGTGCCTCCGGACCGTGAACTTCACACATGCTCCCCACTCCTTCCTCCCTTTAGGTGGGAAAGGAAACCTGGAGGGAGCTGGTGTTGGCTTTCCCCTTCCTCCAGGTGAGCTGGGCTCTGGGGAAACCTCAATAGCTTAGGTTTTGGTAAAGTGACTTCTTTTGAGGGCTGGCCTTGTTATGAAAGTGATCATGCCAAAATGTTGGTGCTTTTCCCGTCCCTGTGCTGGAGGCATGAGGAAGTTTTCCCCTAATAACCACTGTGAAAACCAGGTGGAGGGACTGGCATTGTGGCACAGTGGGTTAAGCTACCTGTGATGGTTTCAGCCATATTAACGTGGGTTCAGGGTTCAAGTCCCAGCTGCTCCACTTCTGATCCAGCTCCCTGCTCATGGGCCTGGGAAAGCAGTGGAAGATGGCCCAAGTGCTGGGGCCCCTGCACTCACACTGAGGGGGGCGGGGCTTGCACTTCCATGGGAGACCTGTTCGGAGTTCTAGGCTTAGCCTGGCCCAGCCCTGGCCACTGTGACCAGTTAGGGAGTGAACAAGTGGTTGGAAGATCTTTCTCTCTCTCACTCTTTCAAATAAAATAAATAAATATTAAAAGAAATTAAAGCCTTAAAAAAAGAGAGAGAGAGAGAAAAAACCAGGTTGGGCTCCAGGAAGTAAAACTCAGAAGTGTGGGGCCGCCCTGTGATTGGGTCCCCCTGGAGCTGTCATCCACACAGACCTTCCAGAAATCGGTCACCTAGGTCTAGGTTTTCCCACTCTGGCTCTAGTTCTCATGCAGATTTCTGCCCGGGTGTGCTGGAGTCTCTGTATTTGTCTAACCCCTGGCTCCAGTTTGGGGGTGGGGATAGTTTACCGTGTGGCTCTCAAAGATCCCAGGAGAGCTGTTGCTCTTTCATTATGCTCTGCTGTTCACTTGTTAGCGTGAAGGGTGCCTTCTGAGCTGCTTGCAGGCTGCAGCAGAAACCGGAAGTTCTCTGTGGGCTTGTGTCTTTGCTCATAGGCAGTGACCCCTCCTCCTGCCCCAGTACCCGTCTTGCTTCTTCCCCGTCTCTCAGATGCCATCTTGGAAGATGTGCCCTGAGACGAGAGACTCCAGCTCAAGACCGCATCTGGAAGACTTGAGGTTAAGGTCTTTACTGGTACCCACTACGGGGTTAGGATGCTTTCCCTTCATAGGAGAGTTACTAACCATCATTTATGGAGTGTTAACAACATGGAGGGCACTGTTTTAATTCTCTTAATGTAAAAACCAATTTGTTCTCAACAACCCCATGTGGTCAGTGTTAATGTTACCATTTAGAAATGAGGAGCCAGGCCCAGACAGACTAAATGACTTGCCGACACCGTCAGCCCTGAGTGTGCCGGGGAGAGTGGAGCTGGCTCAAGGACCTGACCCAGCCGCTCGCCAGCCCCCAGTGGCCAGCACGCTGTGAAATGCGGCACGCTCGCTCTGACCTCTCACGGCCTCAAAATAACAAATCCATCTCTTGTAGGGTGTCTGGCGGCATGGGGGACAGATTCCTCGTCGCAGGGTCCCCTTGGAGAGTTCAGAACTGTCCTTTCTCATGGGGCACTGCTTTCTGAGCCAGACTCAGAGGAAGTGGTCCGTGTGCCACTTGCCCATCTGCCTTTTGGACAATGATGGCTGCTCCCCTTCCGATGCTCGGGGACCCCAAGAATGCTTTCCTGTAAAGGCAATCTCTTGGGTCCCGTTTGCTTTGGCCACCATCTACTTCCCCTCCACCCTTCTCCCCTAAAACAAACAGCTTAGACTCCTGCAGGCCCCAGAGTTGGAGCTGCTCCTAACTGGCTGTGCGGCTGTGGCGGAAGCCATCTGTCTGCTTGTTTCGTCTGCAGAACTGGAGTAGCATCTTTGTGCCTCGACTAAGTGGCCTGAAAAGGAACGGGGACGGGGGCCAGCACTGTGGTGCTGCAGGCTGAGCTCCGGCTTGCGATGCCGGCATCCCGCACTGGAACTCCAGCTCCGGTCCTGGCTGCCCTGCCTCCACCCAGCTCCCTGCTAATGTACCGGGAAAGCAGTGGAGGATGGGCCAAGGGCATGGGCCCCTGACACCCAGGCGGGAGACCCAGATGGAGCTCCTGGCTCCTGGCTTTAGCCTGGCCTGGGCCTACCCATTGCAGCCATTTGGGGAGTGAACCAGCATGTAGATCTTTTTCTATCTTTCCATCTCTGTCACTTCACCCTTTAAATAAATGAAATACATTTAAAAAAAAAAAAGGAGCTAATAATAAGTCATGTAAAACTTCAAGACCCAGGGCCGATGTTGTGGCATAGCAGGTTAAGCTGCCTCTTACAACACCAGCATCTCAGTTCAGTGACGGTTTGTGTCCCCGCTGCTCCTCATTCTATCTAGCTCCCTGCTAACGCACCTGGGAAAGCAGCGGAGGAAGGCTTAAGTGTACCTGGGCCTCTGCCATGCCTGTGGGAGACCTGGAAGAAGCTCTTGGCTTTGGCCTGGCCCAGTCCTGGCCATTGCAGCCATCTAGGGAGTGAACCAGGGGATGGAAGATCCTGTCTCTCCCTTTCTCTCCGAGACTCTACCTTTCAAATGAATAAATAAATATTTAGAGAAAAAATCTTCAAGAACCGAACTTCAAAGCTTTACTGCTCTAGAAGTCTGGGCCAGGAGGAGGACAGGGTGGGGAGCAGGGACCAGGGAGTGGCAACAGAAAGCATGGGCAGGGCCAGCTGTGGGCTTTGCAGGATCTGTTCTGAAATGAAAGTGTGGGTTCTCTTATTCGAAAACAATGGAGAATTGCAAGACGGCAGGAACAGAGCACGGAGCCAAACACGGGGCTTCCATATGCAGCCCTGTGTGACTGCAAAGGTGACCGCTCTGATGAGCCCTGGCAAGGGGGGCGGTCTTCGCTGGCACATTGAGACGCTCCGCAACACTTGCTAAATGGGACAGCTTTGTCACATGAGACCCAGCTAAGCTGGGTGTGGGCGCTTCCACATCGCACTGTGTCCGGCTAACCCTGAGCCCTGGAGTACGCGACAGGGAGAGAGGAGGAAGAGCCGGTGAATGTCCAAGGGGAAAGTCTACAGTGTTTGTAGACCACCTGGAGATGAGGGCTTAGGGCAGCAGTTCCTGCTTTGGGAGGGGGTGTGTGTGTGTGTGTGTGTGTGTGCAGTGGAGTGTGGAAAGGTTCATCCATCGCCTTAGTCACAACCATGGAAAGGGAAGCCCACGGCCCGTGCGGCTGCAGAGAAAGAGCATGGCGCAGGGCTGTGTTCCAGAAGGCTGAGACACTGCGCCTTAGCGTCTGTCTGCGGATGAGCCACGCCAGGAGAACAATCCGGTGGACGTCATCCACATGAAAGAGATCTGGAATGTGCATTGGCGGAGAAGGGGAGACCTTGGTCACCATGGGGTGGGCCACACCCACCAGTTAGGGGCAGGAGTGCTGTGCGTGGGGAGAGCTGGTGTACCAGGCAGGTAGCTGCTTTCAGCCACCGATGCAGGATCTCAGAAACACATCCCCCCGAGCAGCAGTGGTTCAGAAGCCACATGCACACTGCACGCAGCACTATTGCATTCTGGTTCTCACGGTCAGTTGTGCTCCCGGGGGCCTGTGACCCGTGCCTTGAGGGAGTTGTGCAGTGTAGCTCGGCCACCTTCTCGGCACAGGTTACTTGGGAGACTGTGACTCCATTGTGTTGCCGCTAGGACCTCCGCTGGTGGTTGGTGGGGTCTTCCCTGCCCCCTGGTCTTCCCTGCCAAGGCTGGGCCCAGGCTGGCGAATGACAGACTGGTGTTCTGTGAGCTTTTCAATTTTCCAGGCAGCTCGTCCAAGAATCTCATTAGCAGATGATACCAACATGGAGCAAGAACACCTGACTCCAGACAGCAACACTTGATCTTCCTGAAAGCTACTTAATATAGCTTGAATCTTCATTTAACCCTTAATTTGGCTAATTTCTTTCCAGTTCCCAGTGGCAGTTTTCTCTGACCCTGCAGAATAATTGAAGAATTCTGTTGAGGAATACAGAGACTAAGAGCACAAAATCTGCAGGCAGATGGCCAGAGTCCCAGCCCCATCTCTGCCAATACCAGCTGTGTGAACTGGAGCACCTTACCTGAATTCTCAGTGCCTCAATGTCCTCATCTGTAAAATGGGCCAGAATGTTCCAGGTTGTCGAGAGAACCATCTGAGCTAGTATATAAAGACATCCTTCTTCCGTGTGATCACTGTTACTGTTCTTACCGAGAAACACGATTCGTTCAATGAACATGTGTGACTGCTGTTCAAAGGATCACTCTGCTGGTCCCCGAGAGTGTGCATCTGTGACAGGCAGACTCCACTGTGAAGACGCAGGCTGCCCCCTGACCCTGAAGTCACCACCGCTCATCTCCAGATGAGTAGATCCTTTCCTGCCTTCAAAGAAAAATGAAAAGAACGGATTCCTTCTGTGGAGCTGGATTCTTTCCAGAACTTTCTAGCCATGCTTTACATTGATGAATGGCTAAACTGCCAGTGGAGACCCTTACAAGCTGGGGCTGTGGACATTAAAATAGGATAGAAAATGAAGACAATTCAGCTTGAGTTTCCGCAGGGGCATTTAATCCGAGCAGAATTCCTTCCAGCAGAAACGAGACAGGCGTGAGCTGCACCCGCAACAACACCATGCGTGTTGCCGACCAAGGGCAGTGCTGGGGCCCAAAAAGGAAATAAACAGGCAGGGAGGACAGACAAAGAAAGACACAGGCCGGGGACCCAATAGCCTGTGTGGCTTAAGAAACAACAATGGGGTTTCTAATCACCCACCACGGCTTTAAACAGGAAAAGACACTCCCTCTTGTCAAGGTAGTACCCTGGCCCCGGATGCACACCTGTTGCAGCTGCAAGTGACCCCAGGCCCCCAGCTGGTCTCTCTCAGGATGCCGGACCCCCAGGGCTGTACCGGAAGAGCACCAGGCTCCACACTGAGGGAGGTGAACTGATCTGCATGAAACAAAGAGCTAAAATCCGACACCCTCACAGTCTACCAGAGTTAGACTAAGTTGAAGAAACCTTAGGAAAAACAGTGTAGTCTATCCTGCAGTCAACTACCCACAGGCAGCTTTTGTTAGGGTTTGTCATGCTTTGCTTCCAGACTTCAGAAAAAGGCCAGAATGATAACAATTGTTTTAAAACATAGGTATTACCGTCTTACTTAGCATCATTTCGTAATTATATATAGCATGACAAGATTGTATAGATACAATTGAATACACTATCATGTGGATCCATTGTGACTTAATTAGTATTCTTTTCTAAAAGGACATTTAGAATAATTCCTTTCTACTAGTATAAATCATGCTACAATGAGCATTTTTAATATTGCTAGCTAGCAATTCTTGCTGTAGTATTCCAAACTGTGCCCATTACTCTTTTCTGACCAAATTTTTTTTTACGTTTTATGCAAAACTCCCCAGTAAACAGAGTTTTTGTGTTGCTATAACTGATGTCAGTTGACTAAACCTTGAGATGGCCATAGAATGATTTGTTTCCTTGTAGAAACAGATGTCTACCAAGTATCAGCTTGGTGCACAGCACTGTGGAGGGTGGCAGAGAAGCAGGGGAGTGGGGCTACAAACATGGGGGAGACACAAACCCTGAAGATATCCCTACTGTGACGATGAAGAAATGAGCTCAAGGTGAAATGCCCTGTGCCCCATCATGGGGTTCATGAAGTGAGTCAGTCAACCCATACTGAGCGCATGCTGTGTGCCGGCGCAGGTCTAGAGACGTGGTGAGGTGCAAGGAGCTGGCACTGTGCTTGAGGGGAGACAGATGGCTAACAGAGAACTTCAGGAGGTGGGGGGTGGAGGCATGCAGCTCTACCTGGTGCGTTAGGGCTCTGCAAAGCAAAAGAACCAATAGGATCTGTATTTATCTATTTTCCTCCCTCTCATCTATATCTATCTGTCATCTGTACCTATGTCTCTATCTATCAGATGCCAAGATTCATTACAAGGAATTAGCTCACGTGATTTGATGGCTGAGAATTCCTGTAAATACAGCAAGATGAAGGCGAACAGTCAAGTTCCAGCCCGGGTCTGAAGGTGTGAGAACAGCCAGGAGAGTCCACGATCTGAGTGCCAGCCCAGCAGTCAGCGAGCTAGAGATGAAGAAGAGTTGATGCTCGGCTGGAGTGTGAAGGAGACAAGACAGGTGGCCAGCTCACACAGCCAGGCGGGCGCAAATCCCCTCTCCTGAGGGCGGCCAGCCTGGTTGATCTTCATGATTGGGTAAAGCCACCCAACCCCATGTTAGGGGGGAAATCCTGCTTTACTCAGCCCACTGATTCAAGCTTTAATCTCATCCAAGGGGCGGGCCCTGTAGCATAGTGGGTAAAGCCATCGCCTGCAGTGCCGGCATCCCATATGGGCACCGGTTCTAGTCCCAGCTGCTCCACTTTCAATCCAGCTCTCTGCTTTGGCCTGGGAAGGCAGTAGAAGATGGCCCAAGTGCTTGGGCCCCTGTATCCATGTGGAAGATCCAGAAGAAGCTCCTGGAACTCATAAATTGAGAAAGAGGGAATAAACATTTGGCCCATCCCATGTTCTACAGTGCTGTACCACTTACCCATTCAAAAGATGCTTCTTGAGTGCACCTGCTATGTACAGAGCTCTGTCCTGGATGCTGAGAAAACAGCATGAGATGAACCAGACACAGCAAGGGCGTTGTTACCTGCCACGCCAGACATCAAAACCAGCAGCCTTCACGGAGACTGGGCCACGTGCAGGGCACGGTGCAGACGAGGAAATGAATCACACACAGCCCCAGGTTGCTAAGATCGTCAGACTTAACTGGACAGTTTAGGCAGAGAAGCAAATAAGTATTTTTTTACATGCAGAGTTAGACAGTGAGAGAGAGAGACAGAGAGAAAGGTCTTCCTTTTTCTGTTGGTTCACCCCCAAAGTGGCCGCTACGGCTGGCGACTTGCAGCTGGCGCACCACGCCGATCCGAAGCCAGGAGCCAAGTGCTTCCTCCCAGTCTCCCATGTAGGTGCAGGGGCCCAAGCACCTGGGCCATCCTCCCACTGCCTTCCTGGGCCACAGCAGAGAGCTGGACTGGAAGAGGAGCAACTGGGACAGAACCAGTGCCCCAACTGGGACTAGAACCCTGGGTGCCGGCACTGTAGGTGGAGGATTAACCAAGTGAGCCGTGGCGCCAGCCGCAAATAAGTATTAATAGTCAGAAATTCCTTCAAAATACACTTGTTGAATATCTGCTATCTTCCAGGGCCATGCTGAACACACTCCACCCTGGGAGTATAAAGATGAAGTAAGATGCATTCTTTTTTATCTTTTTATTTGTTTTTTTTAAAGATTTATTTATTTTGAAAGAGATTGAGAGAGAGAGAGAGAGAGAAAGAGAGAGAGAGAGAGAGAGAGAGAGAGAGAGAATCTTTCATCTGCTGATTCACTCCCTAGATGGCTACAATGGCCAGCACTAGGCCAGGCCAAAGCCGGAGCCCAGAAGCTTCTCTCAGGTCTCCCATGTGAGTGGCAGGGGCCCAAGCACTTGGACCACCTGTTGCTGCTTTTCCAAGGCCATTAGCAAGGAGCTGGATCAGAAGTGGCAGCCAGGACTTGAGGCAGTGCCAGTGTGGGCTGCTGGAGTTGCAGGCAGCAGCTTTTCCCACTGCGCCCTCTCTGCATTTTTTTTAAAAAGTATTTATTTTCATTTTATTTGAAAGAGAGATGTACAGACACACACACACATACACACACACACCCAGACATGGACAAACAAGAGATGGAGAGATCTTCCATCCTCTGGTTCACTTCCCAAATGTCTACAATAGCCAGGCAGGGCAAAGCCAGGTCGAAGCCAAGCGCCAGGAACTCCCTCTGGGTCTCCTGTATGGGTAGCAGAGACCCTGGTATTCGAATCATCACCTGCTGCCTCCCAGGGTGCACATTAGCAGGGAGCAGGTTTGGAAGTGGAGCAGCTGGAACTTGAACCGGCACTCTGATATGGGACACAGGCATCCCAAGCTGCAGCTTAACTATTGTGCCACACACCCGCCCCAGGATGCACTCCTGTCCCCAGACAGCTTTATCACCATGCGGAGGAGAGAGGCAGGCAAGCAAATGACTAGTGCAGTGATGGTCAGGCAAAACAGTGCGGAAACACACACCGGAAGCTCGGCTGGGGCCTTTGTCCGACTCTAGGGGAGGCTTTGGAGGAGGCTGTCTTGAAGGAGAGGGGGCCCAGAAAGAATGAAGCATTCCTGGCCTCGGGACAGCGTGACAGCCAAGGGGCTGGGGGGGCCAGGCCGGGAGCGGAGCTGCAGGGGTGACAGGAAGCCTGCAGAGTCCTCAGCGGAGGAGTGGCAAGGCTTGCATTTCACTGCTTCCTGTGTGACAGAACTGCAGGGTGAGACAGGGGCACTGGACGGGGCCGGGTCAGCCCAGAGGCGTGGCCAAGGATGACACTGAAGAGAGCGAAGATGGGAGCCTGAAATGAGTGACAAGAGGGTCAGTGCGACAAGGGCTCTGTGCTTCCCCATGTCTGTCGGCAAAGGGCTCACCAGGCACGTGGGGCTGAAAAGGACCCCGAGCTAGGGCCGCTGTGGCGGTGCAGTGGGTTAAGCCACCACTTGCGATGGCAGCATCCCATATCAGAGCTGCTTTGCTTCTGACCCAGCTCCCTGCTAATGCCCCTGGGAATGCAGCAAATGACTGACCAAGTACTTAGGGCCCTGCCATCCATGTAGGAGAAGGGATGAAGCTTCGGGCTCCTGGCTTTGGCCTGGCCCAACCCCAGCCCTTGCAGCCATTTGGGCAGTGAACCAACAGATGGAAGACCTACTCCCTGTGACTCTGTCTTTCAAGTAAATAAATAAATATATCTTAAAAAATAAAAGGTCCAAAGGGAACTTGGGGGAACTTGGACCTAAAGCAGACCAAGAGGCTGGCAGAGGGGGTCCAAGGAGGGTTGTGGGGCGGTGATAATGACCAGTGGTCTATATCCCTTTGCTGATTCGCCTGTGGAGATGCCATTCACCTCTGGCAGTGTTGAGTAGGAGGCTGAGCCGCCCCTGGCGCCTGTCACAGCCCTCCCCGCCTCCTGCAGCCCAGGCCCGCTTGCACGCGGTGTGCGCCCCGCCTCCCCTGAGCCCCAGCAGGTCTGACAGCCGTCAGGCTCATCACCTCGGAGATCAGAAAGGCCTGCTGCTAGCCCTTCGACGTCTGAGCCGGGGGAACGCACAGAAGAGCGATTACAGCCGCACGTGGTGGTGCGTCCGCCTTAATGGTTTGCAGCTGCGGAAAGCCGGGCCTCCCCAGGTTCGGCGGCTGCCAGGCTGCCGGGCAGCCCGGCTGCATTTCGCATCCTGACCAATGAGAGCCCCACGTGTGCTGTGGGCGGGAACCAGCCCAAAGTGGAGAAGCCCCCCCCCCGCCTTCTGCGCACGCGGCTTTGATCCTCCGGCAAGGTGGCCCTGTGCCATCCCCGAGTGCGGCCCTGCTCGCCCTTTCCCACTTTTAACCCAAGGTCCTTGTCTCAAAGTGACATGCCTCTCCACCTGGAGACCCCAGCAGTGGCCACGACTCCTCCTCCTCAGACCTCATCAGAGCCGGGGTAGACTTCTTTCCTCTTTCTCTTTTTAGCTTCTGCTGCACGGCCCCCCCTTTCTGACACTGGCTGGCTAGAGTGTGTCCAGGTGGAAGCCAGAAGCCAGAGCCCATTACTAACAGGATGTTGTCACAAGGCCACCATTGTTTGCTGTGTATCGGGACCCGTGGTCTGCCGGTGAGAGGGAGCTATCAGGAGCCTGTGCCTGTGTGTGTTCGTGTGCACACGTGTGTGCCTGCGCGTGTGTGTATCTGAGTGATTTCTAAACTGAGCAGGAATGGAGCGAGCTGATGATCCTATTTTACATCAAGTGTGTGCTAAATCCCCACCACTCTGGCTGCAGGCTCAAATACTGACCACCCGTTATGTTTTGACAGTGCTAAGATAGGATGGATTTTTTCCCACTTTTTACTTATTTTTTTAATTTAATTTTTATTTATATAAATGGAACAAATTTCCTATATCTCATAATCCAGTTTTAAGTCCATGACACTTCCCGCCCCACCCTGTCCTCCCTCGCTCCCACCTTACTTCCTGCTTCCTTTCTCATTTTTTTCTTTTAATTTCTGCGATCATATACTTTTTTTTTCTTTGAGAGCAAATTTTATCATTAATCAAAGAAGCACCTAAGGACACAGGCAATGGAGTTGGGCACTTAGGCTTATCTAAAACTGATGAAATATAAGATTATGCTCCACTTAATATGAAGTCGATCTTTGAGAACAAGTTTTATTATTAACTCTCATGATACAACTCTTTGAGGACAGAGGTCTTGCACTGGAAGTTAGTGCACAGTGACTCCTGTTGTTAATTTAACAATTAACACTCTTGTTTTTTATTTGACAGAGTTATAGACACTGAGAGAGAGAGAGAAAGAGAAAGGTGGCCGGCGCCGTGGCTCACTAGGCTAATCCTCTGCCTAGCAGTGCCGGCACACCGGGTTCTAGTCCCAGTAGGGGCGCCGGATTCTGTCCCGGTTGCCCCTCTTCCAGGCCAGCTCTCTGCTGTGGCCAGGGAGTGCAGTGGAGGATGGCCCAGGTGCTTGGGCCCTGCACCCCGTGGGAGACCAGGAGAAGCACCTGGCTCCTGGCTCCTGCCATCGGATCAGCGCGGTGCGCCGGCCGCAGCGCGCCGGCTGTGGCGGCCATTGGAGGGTGAACCAACGGCAAAAGGAAGACCTTTCTCTCTGTCTCTCTCTCTCACTGTCCACTCTGCCTGTCAAAAAAAAAAAAAAAAAAAAAAAAAAAAAAAAAAAAAGAGAGAGAGAGAGAGAAAGAGAAAGGTCTTCCTTCCATTGGTTCACTCCCCAAATGGCCTCTATGGCCGGTGCTGTGCCTATCCGAAGCCAGGAGCCAGGTGCTTCTTCCTGGTCTCCCATGCGGATGCAGGGGCCCAAGCACTTGGGCCATCCTCCACTGCCTTCCGGGGCCACAGCAGAGAGCTGGACTGGAAGAGGGGCAACCGGAACTAGAACCTGGCGCTCATATGGGATGCCAGTGCCGCAGTCGGAGGATTAACCAAGTGAGCCATAGCGCTGGCCCTCAATTAACACTCTTATGTGTGATGGCAGAGATCACCCGAGGCTCTTGCCATGAGCTGAGGATGGCATCTTTTAATGCTGCAATGAGATGGCAGTGACGCTGCTGCTGCTGGTGGCCTGGGTGAGGGGTAAGGGAGGAAGTGGAGCTGGGGAGGGGGATGGTCTTGGTGTAGCAGAAGTGGATTAGGAGGTGAATCAGGTAGAGGAGGTGGTAGAATACGGAGGAGTGGAGGACGGTGGAAGCAGAGGTGGAGACGGGGTGGTGCTGGTGGTGGTGGTGGAGGACGTGGAGGAGTGGATGCAGGGGTCCCTGGTGGGGGTGGGGCTGTGGGGGAAGAGAAGATGAAGGAGGGGACTGATGGGGTGGGGAGGGGGATAATATGTGAGCAGAGTTACAGAAAACAAGAGCAAACTGTCCTCCACGCCTCCTGCACTCGGGCCCAGCCGATCCTACAAGCGGAGAGGAGTGGGCAGTGCCCCAGGCGTGGGTGTTGGGGTGCAGTGAGTTCAGCCATCCCTGGGACGCTGTATCCCCTACGAGAGTGCCAGCCCGAGTCCTGACTGCTCCACTTCAGACCCAGCCTCCTGCTCATGTGCACCCTGGCACACGGTGCGTGCTGACTCAAGTGCTTGGGTTCCTGCCGCACACACGGGAGACCCAGGCTGAATTCTGGGCTCCTGGCTTCTTCCTGTTGGGAGAATTTGGGAATGAACCAGTAGATGGAAGATCTCTTTCTTCTTTTCTCTCTGTTTTTCTGCTTTTTAAGAAGATGAAGATAAATAAATAGAAATTTGTATGAAGTTTCGTCCCAGAAGTCCTCAGTTTCCCCCTGGGTTCCTGGGCTGGTTTTGGGTAATGGTCACTCCCAGCTGAGGCCTATGTGCAGTCTTGGTTGGAAACAGCTCTGCCTGGATCAGCATCTCACAGACTCAGGTCCATCCTCCCAGGCTGTGACACACCCGTTACAATGTAACCCGTCTGGGGGCGGCAGGTGGGGCGGGAGTCCCCTGGCTCATCCACTTAGAACACGCTCAGGGCTCTTGAGAGAACTGTACGGCTCAGCAAGAGAAAGGAACTGGGGCCCCTGGATCCGGGGTTCTAGCCCTGCCTCTGCTAGGCTGCGTGGGGGTGAGCAAACCTCTTGAGGTCATAGGATTAGTGCTCTGCCCTTCTTGGGAGAAAGTCCCACAACCGTGAGAGCTTTCCCTGGGGTAGCCCCTGGCTCTGAGGGAGGAGTCCCATTCCCCACGCCCTCTGTTGGTCCTTTCCCGGTGGCAGAGCCCGCCCTCTGTTGGTCCTTTCCCGGTGGCAGAGCCCAGTGCTCCTCGGTCCTCCCTTTGGCTGCGCCACACCCCGGGGCCCATTCCCCTGCAGCCTTGTCCTGAACCAGACCAGACCAGAGTCAGGCTGAGTCCTTCCACACCAGCCCTAGATGGCGAGAGTGTTCCAAGTGGCTTCTTAGCACCTGCAAGTGTGCATTTCCAGAGGTGAGAAATGGCAGCGGGAGGCCCAGGCACTAAACACAGCCACGCTGTCCTGGGGTGGGGGGTGTCAGTGAGCAAGTGGCATGGGTCTGGAAGAGCTGGCCCCACAGGAGCCAGGGAGGGCACGAGGTAGCGGGGGCCCTGTGGGGAGAGTCCTCTGCTACTGAGCACGAGCCAGCCACAGTCTCTCTGGGGCCTGATTCTGCTCGCCCCAAATCAGTAGGGAAGGCTTTTATTTTCATTTATTTTTTTAAATTTGTTTGAAAGACAGAGTTACAGAGAAAGGTGGAGAGAGAGGTCTTCCATCCGCTGGTTCACTCCCTAGATGGCCGCAACGGCTGGAGCTGTGCCGATCCAAAGCCAGGAGCCAAGAGGTTCTTCTGGGTCTCCCACATGGGTGCAGGAGCCCAAGGACTTGGGCCATCTTCTACTGCTTTCCCAGGCCATAGCAGAGAGCTGGATTGGAAGAGGAGCAGCCGGGACTATAACCAGCGTCCATGTGGGATGTTGGCGCTTCAGGCCAGGGCTTTAACCCGCTGTGCCACCGTGTTGGTCCCGAGTAGGGAAGGCTTTTAAAGGGCCAGAGCTCAGTCAGAGCAAGTTTGGAGCCTTATCTGGACAAAAGGCCAGGGCAGTGCTGTGGGTGAAGTTTTCGCAGACAGAATCGCTCATGTCAGGATGTGATGGTGCGGCCGGGGTGTTGCACCTTGGATGGGCACTGAGGCTCGGTTCTGCAACTTGCTCCCGAGACTTTGAGGACTTCTATTCCCTTTTGCACCCTGATTTCTTCATCCTGCTTGTGAGGGGGATGGTAAGAGCGCCGGCTCCTGCATTGCCTGAGGGGAAGAGCTGCTTGAAACTGCTCAGTAGTGCATGCAAACAGAGGGGTTTCCACTGCCACAGGTGTCCTTGACCCTGACTTGGCTTGAAGAGGCAGGGAGGAAGAGAGCTGAGCTGGAGGGAGCTCTTTGGACACACCTGAGCAGCCCGCACCCATTGCTGACCTAATGACGGGTTTAAAGCAGGACAGCACCACTTATGGACCAAAATTGAAATCTCTGAGGCTCACTGGCTAAGCCCACATCTGAATGCCTCAAAAGATGTAATTACCACGTGTACCAAGAGGCATAATTGGCCATACGTTCACGACGGATGGCGAGTGCTTCTTGCAAGGGTCTCGTTTTCCCCCTTATTCACAGATGAGGAGATCGAGCCACAGAGAGATGAAGTAACCTGCCCAACTCACAAGCCTGCGTCTGTGAATGATCAGGAGTCAGACCAGGTCTGCTGGCGGTGGACGTCTTGGCGTGGTGATGGCCTAGCAAGACAAGATCGGCGTGATCTGCCTGCCTCTCAGCCCCTGGAGATGATGCCCCTTTTCCAAGCCACTTCCCCTGGCCCTGGCCCAACTAGTAGGGACAGTGGTGGAAATGCAAGGGAGCCTTTGAATACTATCCCATAGCAATGATAATCTCCATTCTCCTAAAAGTGGGAATCTGAAGGGAACTTAAAAAAAAAAAGGCCTTCAGGGGCTGGCACTGGGGCATAGTGGGTAAAGCTGCCACCTGCAGTGCCAGCATCTCATATGGGTGCCGGTTCTAGTCCTAGCTGCTCCACTTCCGATCCAGCTCTCAGCTAAGGCCTGGGAAAGCGGTAGAAGATGGCCCAAGTCCTTGGGCCCCTGCACCTGTGTGAGAGACCCAGAAGAAGCTCCTGGCTCCTGGCTTTGGATCAGCACAGCTCCAGCCATTGCGGTCATCTGAGGAGTGAACCAGCGGATGGAAGACCTCTCTCTCTCTCTCTCTCTCTGTAACTGCTTTTCAAATAAATAAATAAGTCTTTAAGAAAAAAAAAAAGGCCTTTTTAGGTTAACACAGGGTGGGGTTGGGGGTTGTTATTGGCTTTGTTTGCTTCAGTACTGGGGCAGGAAGGCCAAGGCTTTGTCGGTGACTCACAAGTGATGGAGTCTGTGCAGTGGCTGCCGGTGCAGGCGGGGGCACGGAGCTGCGTGAACACACTCCTCCCATCTGATTAAGGCTCAGAGCGACAGCACCACGTTGTGGGGAAAGAACACGTGCCCCTTGGAGCTTCTGCTTCAGGAGACAGAAGTGAATCCGCATCCTTGGAGTCCCTCTGGCGGGAAGACGGCTCCGCCTGCTCTTCCCTGTCTGCTTGCATCTCCTCTTTCAGGTCTTGGTCTAAGTGTCAGGGGCTCAGGCCATGGCTCGGAAGGCTGTCCCCCAGGGACGCTCCAGCACACCATCCCTCCCCATGGCGGTGCGCTGGCCACAGCGGTAATCGCATGTTTGTTCAGTTACTCCCGTGACGTCTCTCCACACTGTCAGACGGATGAGGACAGACACCGCCGACACAAGATTGCTTCTTCCCCAGGCTTTACCCAGTGCCTGGCCTGCCACAAGATAACCAGCTAAGGGAGGGTGGTTGTAACGGAGGAGTTGGGGTTGAAGGGATGACACGCGCACTGTGTGAGAAATCTAAGTATACAGAAGGAAGTCATGGCAACACAAGTCACGGCAGCTTTAGGAAGGACACGGAGGGGCCGTGCTGTGACTCAGAGGATTAAGCCACTGTCTGCAGCACCGGTATCCAATGTGGACACCAGTTTGAGTCCCGGCTGCTCCACTTCCGAGCCCGCTCCCTGCTAATGCACCTGGGAAAACAGAGGGGCTTGGGCCCCTGCACCCATGTGGGAGACCTAGAACAAGCTCCTGGATCCTGGCTTCCTACTGGCCTCACCCTGGCCACGGTGGCCATTTGGGGAGTGAAATAGTAGGTGGAAGATGGATTTCTCTCTCTCTGTAATTCTGCCTTTCAAGTAAATTTAAAAAATAAATAAATAAAAGACAGGGGCAGGTGTTTGGCCTAGAAGTTAAGATGCCTACATCCCACATTGGAGTGTCAGGTCTCCCAATTTCAACTTCCCACTAACGCAGACCCTGGGAGGCAGAAAGTGACGGCTTAAGTGACTGGGTCCCTGCCACCCATGTGGGAGCCCTGGACGGAGTCCTTAGCTCCCAGCTTTGGCCTGGCGCAGCCCTAACCATTGTAGGCATTTGAGAGATGAACAGATGGAAGATTCTCTCGCTCTGTCTCTTAAGTAATAAGAGAAAAAAAATTAAAAGGACATTTATTACAGCACCTAACAAGGAGCTTAGTAGCTGGGGTTCCAGGGATTGTCACAAAGCTCTCTGAAGGCCTCAGTGCTCCAGGTACTTTCCAGCCCTCCTGATGACACAGGGCGGGGGTGCTCCAGTTCCAGGGATACGCGCTGATCAACCATATCCAGTGAAGAGAGGTCCTGTGCTTGTCTTATTGGAGATCAAGGATTTTGTGAAAGACTCCTAGCATATTTCCTCTAGGGTCAGGTCCCTTAGCCAAGATTGGGTTTTATGTCCATGCCCTCCCCAACTGAAACAAAGATAAGCAAGAGAGTGCCTGGCATTTCTATCCTCTGAGACAGGAGGTGGACCTCACCAGCAAGCAGGGAAGTGGGGGCGGGGAGAGCCATCTCCTGCAGGGCCAACAACAGCTGCTTCCTGCACTTCCTGGATTAGGCCCTGGAGGCCCCGTGGTGGAGGCTGGGCTTAGAGACAGTACGGTTGAGAAAGGCTGCTCAGCTAAGGAAGAAAAAATCTGGATTCGCTTATTCACTGATAGGAACAATGGGCGGCCTTCACAGTTCAGCACTGCTGAGCGACCCGTGAGAGGTCTGCCGTGGAATGAGCCCTTTGCTTGCCGCTGAACTGGTGGGCCCTTCTCATGGAGAACCAAGTTAAAGAGGTGCCCGGGCTAAAACCATGGGTGAGTGTCCCTGCCCAGTGGCTGGGGAGGAGACTTGAGACCTAGGAGGCCTCCCTTCCCCCTCCTCCTCTTCCCCCCAGCTGCGACCGCAGTCTGCCTCGTAGACTTCAGGAATTCCGTGGTTATTAGACGGTCCTTGGGCTGGACACCTCGCTGCATATTGGCATGTCCACTGGCTGTCAGATGGACCTCTTGAACTTAATGCATCCCAAGCCAACTTCGGTTACCCCCGCCCCCCACCCTTACACATTTGCTTCTTTCCCAATCTCCTCTGTGTTAGGAAATGCACCTCCACTCCACCCTAGCCCATGAAGTCATTTTTGATTCCTCTTTGC
The DNA here is from genome assembly GCF_964237555.1 of Oryctolagus cuniculus. Lineage (NCBI taxonomy): Eukaryota > Metazoa > Chordata > Mammalia > Lagomorpha > Leporidae > Oryctolagus > Oryctolagus cuniculus. The sequence goes on from NC_091435.1 coordinate 85,238,954, forward strand.
CTCATAGCCCAAGCCTTCCCCCAGCTTCCCAGCAAGTCCTGTCAGCTCTGGTTCTGAAACACATCCCAGGGCCGGTGCTGTGGTACAGTGGCTTAAACCAGGCCCTGCCATGCCAGCATTGTATGTGAGCAAGTGCTGGTTTGTGTCCTCCACTTTTGATCTGGCTCCCTGCTATTGTGCCTGGGGAAGCAGCAGAGAATGGCTCAAGTACTGGGACCCCTGCCACCTATGTGGGAGCCCCAGCCACTGGACGCACTTGGTGAGAGAACCAGTGGATGGAAGATCTCTCCCTCTCTCTCTGTAACTCTGCCTTTCAAGTAAATAAATAAATCTTCAAATACACACACACACCCCAAGTCCAGTCACTCCTCACAGTTGTCCCTGAGACTGGCCTCATCTTAGGCACTTTTCTCTTGGCTGAACTATTGTGGTTGCCATATGTAGTATGCAACAGTTCATATACATGCTTATGAAAGGCGAAGACAGAGAGAGAGAGAGAGAGAGAGAGAGAGGTCTTCCATCTGCTGGTTCACTCCCCAGATGGCCGCAACGGCCAGAGCTGCACTGATCCAAAGCCAGGAGCTTCCTCCGGG